>NC_134021.1:13387500-13732500 GCF_040712315.1 Castanea sativa
TATTGTCCAAATTAATCATTCCTCTCACTTTAGCACTCATATAACGAACCTGCAAACTTACCTAATCTACTTGTGCCCTCACAATTACCAAAAGCTAGTCCAAGGAGAGTTTTCTTTTTCGTGTAAGTCTTCATAAATCTTTTCACTTATTTTTTCATCTACTTTTCGTTTCTCTAAGTCTTTTTCTCCTCGGCTCTTCTTCCTTCTCTTTATCTTTTTAGTACCTCCAAATAGGAATGGCAACGGGTCGAGTTCGGGCCAGGTTTTTTCATACTCGGACCCGACCCGCGGGTCTGTCCCAAAAACCTGGACCCGGCACTTGCAGGCCCCGCCAGCCATGCCGCGACTTGGGCCTAAACAGTGGCCCAATCCCAAATTTTTTTTTTTTTGCCTAAAGCCTAAACCGTATTACCGTGGCCCAATAATTAAAAAAAAAATGTTTGGCCAGAATCATTATTTTTGAGAGATGTGTTTGCTCAAATTCAAGTGTTGCCCAAATTCAAGCCTTGATTTTTTTTTTTTTTTACTCTTTGATCGGCAAAGAAAATAAAAGAAAGAAATTGAAAAATAAAAAGACCCATAAACACAAACACGCCTAGATTCAAGCCTTGATTTTTTTTTTTTTTTTTTACTCTTTGATTGGCAGAGAAAATAAAATAATGAAATTGAAAAATAAAAAGACCCATCAGGAAACAAACACAAACACAAAAATCTCAAATTTATAATTTTTCCATTCAAAATCACAAACACAAACACAAACAAGAATTCTAACACAAACAACTCACATAATAGAGACGAAATGAACCCAAAAAAAAAAAAAAAAGACGAAATGAACCTAGAAAAAAGAAAAGAAAAGAAAAAGATAGAAAACAAGGTGGTCTGGTGGAAAAACACGGAGGAAGCAAGGCGGCTGGAGGTGCAAGTGATGCCCGACAGTGAAGGGCTTCAAGCTAATCAGGCCGACGGTGACAGATTGGATATTGGGGGTGATTGAGAGGTAGGGACCGAGTGAAGAGTGGGAGAGGTGAAAGAGATAGGGAGGCGGTTGAGTGTGAAATGGGTATGGGATTAGGGTTTTTTATTTTATTTTAACTTATATATATATAGGGGTATTTTAGTATTCTTAACTTATATATAAATTGGTCCGGGTCCGGGCCGGATTTTTGCAAAAACTCGGACCGACCTGGACCCTCTTCGGGTTTTTTTTTAAAAACCCATACCCAACCCTATAATTTATCAGACCGGGTAAAATCCGACCCATTAGGGTCGGGCCGGGCCTGGTTGGGTATTCGTGGGTCAGATATATATTAACATCCCTACCTCCAAACCTCTCTTAAGAATGGGTAGTTTTGTCTGTTTGGTAGACTCCGAGGAGGGAATAGAGAGCTTTAAAGCTTTATGTAGGATCCCACCAGGAGTTTCCATTAAGTATTGTAAGGAAAGAGAATGGCACGAGAAAAGGCAGGAGGGAGAAATAGTAATCCTGATGATTGACTTCATTGAAGGAGGGATGAGAATCCCTATGGGCACTATCACTAGGGATTACCTTAGGGCTCATAGATTAGCTCTCACCTAGTGTGCCCCAATTATGTTTAGAATTTTAGGTTGCGTAGATGCCCTTAATGAGAGAATGGGTTTAGGTCTTACCCCCCATGATGTTAACTAGATATATAACCTCCATTACCTAAAAGGGCAGGGGTACTACCTAAAGTCTAGGTTTCCCGAGGTTAGGCTCATCTAATGCTTCCCCGATTCCAACAAAGGCCTGAACAAGGACTTCTTGATCGTATCAAGGAAGTGGCACGATGGCCTCCCCTGCCCGACAAGAGAGCGAAAACCAGGTGGGGCTCTAGGTCTAGGTTGATTATTTCAAAATCATCCCCTTTTCTTTTTTCTTTTATTTATGTCTAAACATAAGTTTTCCTTTGATTCACACTATTTTTTGTTAATGATTTTTTTTCTTTTGATGGTTTTGCAGATAAACACGCTGCTATTCCAAAATTTAGTCTTGTCAACCAGCTGAGTTTAGATGAGATATTGAAGGCCGAAGTGTTCGTCCACAATGACGGTCAGCTCAGAGCGGCACATCTAATCCTCAGCTACATCCCTATATCCAAGAGCTTTCAGGTGCCGAAGTGCATTATAAAAGCCAAAGACCCCCGCTTGCATCGGATAAGTGTTGTTGTTCTGGGTTTTCTCATCCCCGATTCCATCCCAGAGGGCATTCTCACCCCCAATCCTATCCCAGAAGGCATTCCCAAAGTAGCCCCCCTCCACTTTAATACACAACCGGTGAAGCTACCTTCTCCCAACCTATCATCAAAAAAGAGGAGGAAATAGTTGACGTCTCGGACTCTGAAGACAATTTTAAGGTTTTCAACCTAACAACCTCTCCAGGAAGTCTAGCCGGTGACCTCAGCCTCACATCCCCAGCACAACCAAACCACCCATAAAGAGATCTTGCCATCTTGGAAGCGATGCCAATCCAACGCAAAACTAGACAAAGCCTCCGAGATCTAATGGAGTCCTAAGTGGGAGGTCAGGAGTCGGAGAAGGCCACTTGGCCCAAACTTCCCACTCTTTCACCCAACCAAACCCATTGCCCTGATCTAGCTGACCACAAAAGAAAAAGAGATCAATCCAAGGGTAAAGAGGTGATGGAGGGAAGGAAGAGCCATCCTTCCAAAGAGGCCAAGCCCCAAAAGGGAGCCAAACAAGCCCGAACAACCCAAACAGCCTTGGAGAAGAGGGCTGATGTTCAGGTTTTAGTGTCTGCCCTGATTTGGTCTTCAACCATGATACTAGATGGAGTTGCCATAACTACTGATGCCTCCATCAGAGATTTTCAGAAGGGAAAATTTGCCTATGTGGCCGATGCACTGGAGTAAGCTCTATTATTGCCTAGAGACATGACCAAGTTGAGACAAATGAGGAAGCATAAGGTCTTTCTCACACTGAAGACAGAGCTTGCCCTGGTAAAACTGCTAGCTAACTCTTCTTTACTTTTTGTTTTGTATTGTTTGATTTTTATTATTTTTATTTTTTATACTTGCTACATTTCAAGAATTATTTGTATATGTATTTTCTTATACCTAACTTCTCTGACCGGAGCATGTTTCACTATTTCTTTTTATTTCTGGGAAAAGGCCGTCTAAGCTACTGATAAAGCTGAGGAAATAGTCATCAGTACGCACAAAACAATGAAGGATAAGGAGGCTAGGCATGCTGCCCCCGTGAAGACATTTGAGGCGGTAGAGAAAAAGCTGCATGAAGTCATTGTCAAACTAAACTTGGTTGAAAGTGAGAAGAGGAGCGTCGAGGCTGCTCTAGCGGGGGCAGAGAGGCAAGCGGAGGCCTAGCACTAGCACCTCCGCCAGATCGAGGATGACTTCGCGACGGCAAAAGAACAAATAAAGACCCTCACCAAGAGTCTGGGGGAGTCTAAAAAAGCCAAGGAGAAAGCTGAGAAAGCCAAAGAAGAAGTTGAAAAGGCTGAGAAGGCCAGGGACCGGGCCAAGCAAGAGGGGTATGAAGCAGGGGTGGCTGAGACCGAGGATACCCTTAGGTTGGAGGTCTCGGAGGTATGTAGACATTACTGCCTCCAGGTGTGGAATGAGGCATTCAACCAAGTGGGGGTTGAAGTCTCTTCTGCCCTCTGGAGAGCAAAAAGTGTTTACTACCTTCCTGCCATCCGGGCTTCTAGCTCATCTGTCCCCAAAGCTGATGTTGCCTCCTAGGGAACAGATGCTAGTAAGGACAACCCAATCAAAGCCCTTCCTTCTTTTGGCTATCCATCCAAGGAAGCCGAGTAGCCTGAGGCCATTAGGAAAACAATTTATACAACTAAGGAGGTGGTCCATGATGCTGCTCAGCCCCCAATTGCCCCTAAGGAGCCTACCAAGGAGAAAGAGTCTTCCCAACCCATGGAGATTGTCTTGGCAACCCTTCATGTTCCCACTAAAGAGGACGTGAAGGGTAAAGGACTTGTTTCTTCCACCACAGCTCCTAATCAGCCTCTAAAGACTTCCAAGGACAAGCTTGTAATAAAGATGAAGCCTTGATTTGTCCTTGTCTTCTCCTTCTTTCTTCCCTTTTTTTTATAACTTTAATCTAATCTGATCCTTTGTAAGTAAATTGCCTTTTCCTAAGGCTTAAATCAATGAAAATTACAAGTTTTTCTTTCATGATTATGATATTTGTATTTTTCCTTGCATGGTTTCTATTTTATTTAACACTTAACTAACATGACAATGTGATATGACCCCATTTAGTTATCTGCATAAGTGGTGATACAATTACCATACCTTCTTAACTAACGACATAACAGATTAAAAACTATTAAGTCCGCAACATTATTAAAACATACCTTTAAGTTCAAAAACCATATACCACAACAGAACATTCATTCACATCATTCCCAATAGGCTTAGTGACCTTGAGGAAATAATCATATATTGACCAGATAACAGATATGTCTGATATACTTACAAATGCTTTAAGTGATGCTCATGAACTTCCATTTGTTTAAGTCACTGTTGTGGGAATCTTCAAGGTATGTGATCCGAGGAGCTGAGCATAACTAAGGTTCTATTTAACACTTAGAAAAATAATGAAAAATATCAATTTATACAAGATATGTGGTTCGAGGAGCCAGACATAATCAAGGTTCTGTTTGATACTTAGATAAAATAACTTGAAGTATTCATTTACCCAGAGTAGATGGTCTAAGGAACCATACATAACTAAGGTTCTATTTAACACTTAGAAAAATGATGAAAAATATCAATTTATCCAAGATATGTAATTCGAGGAGCTAGGTATGACCAAGGTTCTATTTGATACTTAGATAAGATAACCTGAAGTATTAATTTACCCAAAGTAGATTGTCTGAGGAACCAGACATAACTAAGGTTCTGTTTAACATTTAGAAAAATAATGAAAAATATCAATTTACCCAAGGTATGTGGTCCGAGAAGCCAAACATGACCAAGGTTCTGTTTGACACTTAAATAAGATAACCCAAAGTATTAATTTACCCAAAATAAATGGTCCGAGGAACCAGACATAACTAAGGTTTTGTTTAACACTTAGAAAAATGATGAAAAATATCAATTTACCCAAGGTATGTGGTTCGAGGAGTTAGGCATGACTAAGGTTCTGTTTGATACTTAAATAAGATAACCTGAAGTATTAATTTACCCAAAGTAGATGGTATGAGGAACCAAAAATAACTAAGGTTCTGTTTAACACTTAGAAAAATGATGAAAAATATCAATTTAACCAAGGTATGTGGTCCGAGAAGTCAGGCATGACCAAGGTTTTGATTGATACTTAAATAAGATAACTTGAAGTATTAATTTATCCAAAGTAGATGGCCTGAGGAACCAGACATAACTAAGATTTTGTTTAACACTTAGGAAAATGATGAAAAATATCAATTTACCCAAGGTATATGGTTCGAGGAGTCAGGCCTAACTAAGGTTCTATTTGATACTTAAATAAGATAACCTGAAGTATTAATTTACCCAAAGTAGATGATCCGAGGAATCAGACATAACTAAGGTTTTATTTAACACTTAGAAAAATGATGAAAAATATCAATTTACCTAAAGTATGTAGTCCAAGGAGTCAGGCATGACTAAGGTTCTATTTGATACTTAGAGAAACAATTTAAAATATCAATTTACCCAAGGTATGTGGTCTGAGGAGCCAAGCATGACCAAGGTTTTGTTTGATACTTAGAAAAATTAGAAATGTAATGCATAATGTAATAAACAACATATGACAAAAATACTTTTATTAATAATAATACATTTGCAAGTTATTTACATTCCAGGGGCATGGTACAACATTTTCATCTAAATTTTTAAGATAATATTCCCCTATTCCAGCCACCAAGGTGATGCAATATGTCCCTTCCTAGTTAGGCCCTAATTTTCCCCATGCTGGTTTTTTTGCAGTACCCTAAACCTTCCTTAATACTAAATCCCCTGGCGCCAGTGGCCATAACTTCACGTTTGAGTCATAATGTTGTTTGAGCTTGTGTTGATAATATGCCAATTGAACCATGGCATTTTCCCTCCATTCTTCGACCAAATCCAAGCCTCTTTCCAACAACTCATCATTGTTGCTCAGAGTGAAAGAGCTCGTCCTCAGTGTTGGGAAACCGATTTCGAGAGGAATTACAGCCTTGGCCCCATAGGTCATTGAAAAGGGTGTCTCCCCTATGGATCTACGAGCGGTAGTCCGATATGTCCAAAGGACGTATGACAGTTCTTCCACCAATTTTTCCTTCGCATCATCCAACCTTTTTTTAAACCCATTCACTATTACTTTATTGAAAGCCTCGGCCTATCCATTTTCCTGTGGATAAACTAGGGTGGAATATTTGTTCGTAATGCCCAGATCGCAGCAATATCTTCTGAAGGCCTTACTATCAAACTGAAGGCCATTGTCTGAGATAAGGGTGTGAGGAATTCCAAACCTGGTGACAATGTTTTTCCAAATGAATCTTTTTGCATCCAAGTCCCTGATATTTAACAGTGGCTCAGCTTCAACTCACTTGGTGAAATAATCTGTGCTGACTAGTAGCCATCTCTTATTCCCTGCTGTCTTAAGGAAGTGCCTTACAATATCCAAGCCCCATTGGGCAAAAGGCCAAGGGCTGGATAGAGGATTAAGGATGCCCCTTGGTTGATGAATGTTTAGAGCAAATCTCTGACACTGGTCGCACTTCTTCACATACTCTTGTGCTTCCCTTTACATATTTGGCCACTAGTACCCTTGGGTGAGTGTCTTGTGAGATAAGGATTTATCTCCCATATGGCTTCCACAAATCCCTTCATGTAATTCTTCTAAAAGTAGCTCTGTTACTTTAGGGTGTATACATAGCTGGTATGACCTAGAAAAAGAGCGTTTGTACAGCTTTTGGTCCTCGAATAGCCAGAACCGAGAAGCTTTTCTACATACCTTGTTCGCTTCAAACTTCTCCTCAAGCAAGATATCTTCCTTAAGGAATAGCACTATGGAGTCCATCCAATTAGGTCCCGCCATGATCTAATGAACTCGGACCGTGTCACCTTTCATTTTAGTAGGCTTGCACAGGTCTTTAACAAGGATAACCCGAGATAAGCTCTGCACTGAGGATGTTGCAAAGGTGGCCAGGGAATCAGCATGGGTATTCCTGCTTCTGAGGACTTGCACTAAGGTGAAAGACTCAAACTTTGACTGTAAATATCTTACCTGATTCAAGTATTCTTGCATTCTTAGATCTCTGGCCTCCAATTGTCCTTCCACTTGTCCAACAACCAATCTTGAGTCTAATAACATCTCCATTGTTTTTCCTCCCACCTTTTGGACCATAGCTATCCCAGCCAATAGGGCCTCATACTCAGCTTCATTATTTGTGGCCGAGAAACTTAACCTTAAGGATTTTTCAAGAACAATCATCTCGGAAGAAACTATAACTAGCCCCACTCCTAATCCTTTGATTTGTCGCACCATCAACATACACCTTTCAAGATGTAAGCTCTTGCATGGAGACCATGTCAACTGATTTTTCAACCATGTTTTGCTTGTCTTCTTCTTCTACAGAAGGTTCAACAAATTGGGCCACCAGGTCTGCAAGAACTTAACCCTTAACAGAGGTACAAGACATGTACTTAATATCAAAGTCCCCTAAGATTGTACCCCATTTGGCAATCCTTCCAGTGTAATCAGCACTCTGTAGTAATGATTTGAACAAAAGTTGGGTTAAGACAACAACTGTATGAGATTGGAAGTAGTGGGGGAGTTTATGCGTAGCGTGCACCACTGCTAAAATGACCTTTTCCAATGGTAGGTAATGGATCTCTACCTCATGCAACGACTAGCTCACGTAGTAAACTAGCCTCTGCACACCATTGTCAACCCGTACTAGCACCAAACTAACGGCATGGGAAGCCACAACAATATAAGTAAACAAAACCTCATCATCCTCAAGTCTGGACATAACAGGTGGCCAAGAAAGATATTCCTTAAGCTGCTGAAAGATCAAAGCACATTCTTCAGTCTATTCAAATCCCTTCCATTTATTCAACAACTGGAAAAAAGGTCTGCATCTGTCCACGGACCAAGAGATGAATCGATTCAAGGCAACAGTCATTCCCGTTAATTTCTGAACTTCTTTAGGATTCTAAGGTGGCTATAAGTTGTTAATTGCCTTAATCTGATCAGGATTGACCTCAATTCCATAATAAGTGACCATATAACCTAGAAATTTACCTGATCCCATGCCAAAGGAACATTTGGAAGCATTGAGGCGCAATTTGTGTTTTCTTAGTATCTCAAAAATATTCCCCAGGTCTCCCACATGCTCAGACGCCATCTTACTCTTCACTACCATGTCATTTACATAAATCTCAATATTTTTACCTAGTTGTAGCTCAAACATTCTGGTCATCATCCTTTGATAGGTAGCCCCTGCATTCTTTAAACCAAAGGGCATCACTTTGTAATGATAATTTCCTGTAGGAGTGACAAAGGCTGTTTTCTCCTGATCGTCCAAGGCCAGGAAATATCTAATGATATCCTTGGAAGGCATCTAGAAAACTCATCTGAGGATGCCCAATAGTGGCATCTACCAATTGATCTATACGAGGCATTAAAAAGGGGTCATGGGGACAAATTTTGTTCAAATCTATGAAGTTTACACATACTCGCCATTTCACATTTTTCTTTTTCACTACCACTATATTAACCAACCATTCTGGATAACATACCTACTTGATAGCCCCCGCTTGCTTGAGCTTAGTCACCTCCTCCTTGACAACCTTGTAATGCTCTTTAGATGATCGCCGAGGTAGTTGTTTCCTTGGTATGACAGTTGAGCTGACATTCAAATGATGACAGATGAAGCTCAGATCCACCCTCGGGGCCTCATAAGCATTCCAAGTAAGCACATCAATGTTTTCCCTAAGAAGCATCGTCAACTCATCCTTCTCCTGAGGAGGCAATTGAGCTCCGACCTGAAAGTATTTCTCCTTATCATTACTTATAACAACCTTTTCTAACCCTTCACACTCTACCTCCTCCATTGGATCCTTAGATAACACCGGCTTCTTTGATTGCTACAAACTTTGCTCATTTGATGCCGAGGACTCTCCCTCATCTTGATGTCTAATTTCGGCCACTAAGCACTGCCTAGCCATAGACTGGCTCCCTATCAGCTCTTCAACCTGGTCACCAAATGGATATTTCACCTTCAAATGCAAGGTGAAGGAAACAGCCCCCATGTCATGAAGCCAAGGTCTTGCCACTATGGCTATGCAGGGAGAATACACATTCACCACTATGAAGTTGACCTCCACCACCTCCGACCTAGTTTGCACTGGTAATTTGATTTGCCCCATTGGTATAACTACCTTACCATCAAAACCGACCACAGGTGAATCATAACTAGTCAAATCCCTAGGTTTCAGCCCCAACCCCTTATACAAGTCAGGGTACATAATCTCCACCATACTACCTTAATCAATCAATATTCGCCTCACATCATATCCCCCTATCTTGAGGATAACCACCAATGCATCATCATGTGGCTACAAGGTACCAGCCTTATCCTTATCAGAGAAACTCAACGCTGGTCGAACCTCTATCTTACTCTTCTTAGGCTCAAGGTAGGATGTCCCCATAGGTGGCTGGGCTACAGATAGTACCCTAAAGTGGTGAGAACCAACTCTTCCCAAGGCAACAAGAATAACATTAATTGTATTTAGAGGTGGTTTTGGAGAAGCATCTCTCTGAGATCCTGACCTTGCATGGCCTCCCTACCCATTGGGATGTTAATGGAATTGCTTTAACTTGCCACTTCAGACTAGCTGCTTCAAGTGGCTCCATAGAGTTCGACAATCCTCGGTAGTATGTCCTCGCTCTTGGTGGTACTAACAATGAAGGCTTTAGTTGCGCCTTGTACGATCTCCTCCCATTTTATTTAACCATTGAAAAAATGGTTCATTCTTGATTTTTTCTAAGATTTGATGCACTGGTTCTCAAAACAACATATTAACTGCTTGTAGTGCAGCAGCAGCCCCAAACTGCCCAGAAAAATCTCGCTGCAGACGATTACTGTTGTACTTATCCACCCTGAAGTCCCTCCAATCTTAAGAGACCACATTTGCCTAACTGCTAGTCCTCCTTAACCCGCTTATACTTGTCAATGCGGTCCATGAGCTAGCGTACATTACTAACCAGTTTCCCTGTTAACGATATCCTCAGACCATGCTCGGCAAGTAGGCCGACCTTGAAAGTCCTTATGGCCACATCGTCAAAGTCCCCATCAATATCATTGAACATCTCCTAGTACCTGTTCAAGTGTGTTTTTAAGGTCTCCCCTTCTCGCATAGTCATAGTGTAACACCCCAACCTAATTGCATAATTAAATTCATGAGTTTATATGTTTGTTATTACCTTAATTATTTTAAGTGCATTAAAACTTTGCTATTGTGATATTATAGAAGACATATGCTCTTTTAATGTTGTAAAAAAGAAATTTTATAAAGATAAGGATATATATATATATATATATATATATATATATATACACACACACACATATATGCAAAGTTATATTGTCATTGGGCCTTTCTTGAAATATAAGTTTATATGGGGTGAAAAGTATAAATGCCAAAAGTGGAAAAGAGTGGGAAAAAGTGGTCTTTGATTTTTCTCCTATGCTATACACGTACAAGCCCTCAAAGTCAATTCCTCATCTTTTCCTTTGCTGTACCAGAAGCTTCTTGCTTCATTTCTCTTGCTTTTTCTTTTCTTTCTCTCTTTGCTTTCACATGGCAAGACCTCTCTCTCTCCCTCTCTCACCAAAACAATAAATCTCACTCTAAAGAAGGAATTAAGAGCCTAAAATTAAAGCTTCAGCTTCAAATTTGTGGGTAAGTAATTAAAAACTTATTTGATTTTAGAGTATTTTGATAGTTTAATTGTTTTCCCTTCTTTGTTCTCAAATCTGATTTTAGGGGCTAAACTTGTGATTCTGTTTTTGTAAGTTGAAAGTTTGATGGTGTTATGGTCTATTGGATGCTTAATAAGTCATTTTAATGTTTATTGTATTGGTATAAAAATACCCAAATGAATTGAAGACCATTTGAATTTAGTTGATGAATTTTGTATCAACATGCACTGAAGCTGTCACTGTGACAGATTTGATGTTCACCACAAGAAAATTCTGTATTAAATCATTTACTGTGAATTAGGATGTTAGGAGTAGTTTTTATGAATCCTAAGACACATATGGTTGTTATGGAAGTGGTCTCACTGCATTTGGATTAAATCATTTACTGTGAATTAGGATGTTAGGAGTAGTTTTTATGAATCCTAAGACACAAAAATTTCTGTCAGAACATATTTGAGCACGTTTCCTTGTACGATTTTTAATAAATTATGGTTTTATTCTTTGACTTTGAAATTTATACGGTATATATTAGACATACAGGGGAGTAGCTCTGTAAAATTTCATGACAATTGGATGTGTTTTGACAGCCCATTCGTATTTTACAAATGGGGAATTTGCTACTGGAATGATCAGTAAACTCTATATATCTCACTTAATGACAGATTACAAATATTGTTCCTCAGTCTACAGTGTTTTTCTCTCATTCTTTTCCAATTCCCCCCTTCATCCTGAGGGTCTCCTCTCCCTTTTATACCATCATTCCTCCTCTCTCTACCCTCTACGTATGGATCAGATTATTGGTCTGGATACTTGTCCCAGCAGCACCTTCCTAAAGCCTTTAAAATTAGTTGTAAGGGCTGAACACTGCTGCTTAGGCATCACTTCCTCATTAATGCGGCCAGAGAGTTAGCTGCAGAGCATTCAATGCGGTGGTAGCAACTTTCCCTTAGATATTTCATAGCCTTTCTTTATCTTGTGCTTTCAAGATGTATATCCTTACTTATAGAATCTCCTAAAACATTGCTTCTGAGTGGCAGACCGCACCTTCCAACCTCAACTTTACTCAACCGATGAAGTATTCCTCCTCGAAACACCTTCTTGGATGATCATGATCAGACTCTACCTCTTTACTTATCAACACTAATTCTTAAGAAAATACTTACCCGTCCTCGGACTACTTAATGTCCTCAGATTAGGCCCCTCTAGCCCAATATATGCATATATATGTAATCCTGGACCTATCACCCCCATAGATGGAATTCTTAATGATATACTTTGTATCATGTTATACCAAATTCTATTCCATCAAGTAATGAATGATGAGTAAATAGAAAACATCATTTTCCCTATTGGGGCACGCCGTTCATTTCCTTTGAATTTTGCTCTAACAATACTTCAAAGTTCAAACTAAATTCACAACTATGCTTTTATCTTCTTCTTCTTCTTCTTTCTCCCCCCCCCCCTCAACAAATAGGAGTAGGAGATTTAAAATTAAATTCTATGTATTAATTAAATCTAGTAATATCATTGAGTTATAAGATTCTTGACTGTACTTAAGGCCAACTTGATATATTTGGGGTCTAAGACAATAACTAAATTAAAACATTTTATATAAATAAATTTCAGTTATATAAATTTTTTTACTTAATATATATTCTTTTGGCTTTTTAAGATGCACATTTACTAATTAAATTTTTTAAAATTTTTTACTAACATCTATTTTTCAATTATTGATATGATTAATCCACTTAATATTTCTTGTGAGATAGTCAATCTTATACTCCTATATATGATTTTATCAATTTTATTTTTGGAAAACTTTTTTGTACGTAAGCAACAACAACAAATATTGTTAATAAAATTCTATAAGCTATATATGCATTTAAAATAAAACTTAACATTTTGATTATAGTTTTATTTAAGAATAATTAGTTATATATAGATATTTATATTTATTTAACCTTTTCTTTTGTACAAAACTTCTCCTTAAAAAACAAAACGGCTGAATGTGGAGCACTATATTAACTATTAAGAAGTGGAAATTTATTTATTAAAAAAAAAAAAAAAACCCAAAGAAAGAGGTGTGGATGTGGACCACTATATAACGACTTTTTTGTTCTTAAAGATAATAAATAAATAAAACCTATTCTACTCAACTAACTTGTGAATGGCAGGAGAGCGACATTAAAAACAGTGAATGCAGTAATACAGAATGTGTGAATGTGATCTGCGTAAAGCTGTTGTATAGTGCGAAGCATAGTTTGTACGGGTAAGTGGTCACTCGTTTTTTTTTTTTGCTTCTCAAAAAATGGTGGCCTTTATGGCTATATTACGGTAAGTGGTCACTCTTACATAGATACAAACAATGCCTTTTCTTATAAAAATAAAATAAAATAAAAAGCCTTTTGACCTATGTGCCTTCTAGACTCCACCACCAAAGAAATAAAGACAAATACAAACTAAAGAGCTAGTCTACAGATACAAAAAACCAAACCAAGTGAGTGAAGTTTTACACAAATTTGAACAGAGATTTTAAAGTCAAACCTGAAGGGAATGCCTAGTAGAAGAAAGTTCAAAGCACAGCTAAAAAGAAGCTTCAAGAAATCACTTCTAAATTTTAATGCTTTAAAACGAAGAGTGCCCAAATTTTCAGCAATGAGTACAAAAAACAAAGTTTGAGATTGAGTTTTTTTTAGGTCTTGATTTTAGTATTCCTAGCAGCAGATTATATTTTTGGGTACTATTAATGATTCATTGATTTGTATGCCCAAATTCATTGTGAACAGTTTAACTTTATTTTTTGAAAAATGTATAAAACATTGTATTTATTAAAGGCATCGCCTTTATGACATTTCTTAACAAAATCCTATATATTTTATCTATTGCCTAATATTTGGTGGGTGTTTAATTAATATCTTGGTATAAAAATATTAAAATTTGAGGGTCTTAGGCAATGCCTAACTCACTTAAAGAATAAGCTTGCCGCACTTTTACCTTTTACTTATAAGGGTAGAAGGTTTTTTTAAAACAAATAACTCTTAGACACACGCTAACACGCACAAATATGCTAACACATAGACGTACACACACGCGACACTTAAATCATGTGTGTACAATTTGTGTGTTAGCGTGTGTAGTAAACAGCCATCCATATGTGTACGATTTGTGTGTGTTAGTGTGTTTAAACACACGCTAGCACACACAAATTACATATAAAGTGAAAAATGCAAGTGCTTTCATTCTTCAACAGTAGAACTCCCCCCTCCCCCCATCATTTAAATCGAACTCCCTAGCCCGTCTTGGGCATGATGTTAGTACTTTCATTCTTCAACAGTAAAATGATGTTTATTGTTTTTTTTTTTTCCCAAAAAAAAGTGCAAAACTTATGTGTTTCATTTCAGTAATTAGTTTTGTAATTCAGTGGCAATATTGACCAATTCTTTTGTTGGGTAAAACCTGATTTCAAATCAACGCCTATTTGACTGGTGTTAAGGATAAAGTAAAGCTGCGAGTTTTGGAGAAGAGAAGACTGAAGAGTACCCCCCCAAAAAAAAAGGGTATTTTTTTTTTTTTTGAATGAATGCTCTCCTTGATTGTAGCGCTAACTATGAGGTAAAGACTCATACTATGGCTGTATGTATAATGTATGTATGTATGGCATCGTAAGTTCGTAACTACGCGTATATAGTTGTCTTTTCAGTGACCCCACATTTGGGGTGGACAAAATTGGGGTCTGTGATCTGTCAAGGCTCAGAGAAGTTATTACATGCAGCTTCTTCTCTCTCACTAGGGGTGGACCCCACAAGTGGGGTCCACCCTAGTGAGAGAGAAGAAACATGCATCTGCTGCATGTAGAAGTTTTTCCAAGACTCAAGACTCCTTTACCCTTTTCTCACTTAACCCTCTGTATTATATATGTTGAAAGATCATCTCGCCATTGGTGACACTGAGTTGAGTTCATTTTTATATGACAGTGAAGGTAGCATATTGTTTTATATGATACCTATGTTAGTCTTTGTTTTCTGGTTTTTCTTTTCTGTTACATTTAGTTGTTCCATGGGGACCTCAGGACCTGTTTGTGGAAACTTTTGAATTTGTTTGGATGAGTTGGGTCACGATTTGATAATTTACTGTGTCAAAATTGGCCTATGTTGTCTCATGTAAGAGTAGTTTTGGATAAGATAGTGTTCAGTTGTTTGGTTTGGACAGTTTATGTATTGTTTTCCTTTGATTTCACCTTTTGTTATTATTTATAGTTATGAAACAATGGTAAAATAAATGGTTGTGAGCCTGAGAATGGACTGGGATTGAATGACTATAATGTGTTATGTGTATGAGTGTATCCATTTTTTATTCTATGCAAGTTTAACATATGTTTAAGAAACGTCTAGACTTCTTTGCTCTTTTCGGATGCCATTTCTTTTTAACTACTTAGCTGTATGTCGGCCACAATTCTTTGATGTTACAAGTTAGGTACCTTTGTATGAATTAAACGATACACCTCTCATGGTTTATCATTTGTATTGGTGAAGGATAGAAAGAGTGAAATTTTGAATCTATGATTTAGAAAGCCTGGACTTTTATGCCTTTTGGGATGCCATTTTTCGGACTATTAAGCTATATATCAACAAAAAAAAAAAGAAAAGGACTATTAAGATGTATGTTGGCTACAATTCTTTAAATGTTACAACTTAGAAGTTAGTACCAATGTATGAATTAAATAATATACCTCTCATGGTTTATCTTTTCTTTTGGTGAAGGATAGAAAGAATTGAGTGAAAGGGTAATTATTTCTTTCAGAAGAGAGCTATGGGGATGCTTGCTTTTCTTCTCAATGGCCATATACAGTGGTCATCTGCAACAATTTGGTTCCTGGGTTTCTTGTTATTCTTAGTCCATAATATTAGCAATAGCGGGGCTTCATCGGCTTCAAATTACTTGATTGGTCTCGGAAGCTATGACATAACAGGGCCTGCTGCGGATGTCAATATGATGGGTTATGCAAGTTTGGAGCAGATTGCATCTGGAGTTCACTTCAGATTGCGAGCTCGTACATTTATTGTTGCAGAACCTCAGGGGAACCGTCTAGTATTTGTAAATCTTGATGCCTGCATGGCCTCACAAATTGTTACAATCAAAGTACTTGAGAGATTAAAAGCAAGGTAGACAACTCTGAACTCTCATTATGCTTTAATGCGTGTGTGTTCTTTTCTCTTTTTCATTGCAGTAGTACCTATACGGTAATTGAATAGAAACATAACATGAGCTTTTGTGAATATAATCAATGCTTACATACTAATATATGTCTCCTAGCATTTTGGACTTTTTTTTTTTAAAGTAAATTTTCAAATCCTACTGAAAGGAGGTCTAACCAGGAATTGTATATCTCACCTTCTCCCAAAATAAGATTACACGGAGCGAGTAAGATCAAATCTATTACAGCAAGACCTACCCTTTCAATTTTCAATTGTACATGTAGGGTATCTATAATTCTATATAAAAGAGGGTATGTACCAGAAAATTCAAGTAGAGTTTAATCTAAACAATGAAAGAAATTAGTCTTTCTGACAAGCTCCCATCTACAATTTTTTTTTTTTGACGTAGAAATCCTACTCTAGCTTAATCTAAATATATGTGTGTGAAGTTCTCTCATAGAGAATTGAATCCTGGTCCTTGCCTTTATACCTTACAAGAACTTGTACTTGTGGAGTGACCATCACGCCTCATTATTTGTCTTCTTTTACTATCTTGTGTAAACACGACATTAATGTTCAACCATTCAAATGAAATATTGCTTCCTTTGATTAGCATCTACCTCTTCAATCCTTGTGAGAGATTTAAAATCATCGTTGATTTTCTGAACCACTCTTTGGACATGCTCTGCTTTCTTTCTGAATATTTTTTCATTTCTCTCTTGCTAAAAATAGCAAATTTTTGCAAAGAAATCCACTCATGTTCTCATGCTTACATTATTCTTCTCTTTAGTTTTCTGACACTCCAATCCATTTGTTCGACCCAAAGCTGTTGCCTAAAAATCTAGATCTCCTAATGATGTTTTGTTATCTTAGGACATGGGAACCTGAATCCTCCTTACAAATATATCCTTTTCAATTTTCATTTTTTGTGCTCTAATTGGATTGATACCAATGGATCGTCTGAGATAATCAAATTTCTTCCTTTGTTCAGGTATGGGGACCTCTATACAGAGCAGAATGTTGCCATTAGTGGTATCCACACTCATGCTGGTCCTGGAGGCTATCTCCAATATGTTGTATATATCATAACATCTCTTGGATTTGTACACCAGTCGTTTGATGTTATTGTTGATGGCATTGAGAAAAGCATTGTACAAGCTCACGAAAGTCTTCGACCAGGGTCAATTTTTGTTAATAAAGGTTAGAAAGGTGACTCAACATCTCTGTACTCTGTTTGTGCAACTCTGCAAATCCATATCTGTTGCATAAACTTAGGTGAAAAACTTACCCCTAAAAGTTCATGTTTCACCAAGCTACTTACCTGTAAAAGTAAAAATGGATACAGCTGATGCATATTGCATGGAATAATGAGAAGAAAAATGTTCTTTCTTACATTTAGGTTTGGTTAGAGGAACATAATTATGATGAAGCAAAGTAGTTCCTCTGACATATTTTCTGAATAAATACAATAATTTTATTTGGGAAGTATATCAAATAATCCAATCCTATTGAGAGTTCTAGGCATTGAAGTAAGGGACCATAAAGCTTTAACTTTATAACTGTGATGAAATGGTGTCCAACTGATTAATTGGTATATTTGTTTATTGTTAAATATTAGCATTAATACACCATGTTGAATATGCTAGTATGGATGCGGAAGTAAAAACATAAACTATAGAACACAATAACACACGAGAATTACGTGGTTCAGCCTAACGGCCTACATCCACGGAGGAAACCCTAAAGGGTTACATCAATAATATATTAGAGTGTAGTACAAATCCTATGTTACAATGAACCATAACATTTGTATATATAATAGACTAAACCCTAGACTAATAGACTTCTGGTACAAGTAGAAGACTTGGCTTGCACACAAAGTAGAATTAGGCTTTGGCTTATACTAATGGGCTAATATATCTCTAACACCTCCTCTCAAATTCAAGGTGGAAGCTTGATGAAACCTTAAGATTTGATAAGGTTGAGAAGATCCCTTGAATGAAGTTTGGCTCTGTGACGGTGGTTTGAAGAAGACAATGGTCTTGCAGTGTTGATGCGACTTCTATCGGTGGCATGACTATACCGGAGAGATTTGATGGCAGCAGTAGAAAGCCAAGAAGATAAACGCAGCAAAAGACCACCGAGGAAGACAAAGATTACTCTTAAAATACCGTAAAAACAGAAAACCATGGCCATAGGAAGGTGATTCTGATACCATGTTAAATATTAGCATTGATACACCATGTTGAATATGCTAGTATGGATGCAGAAGCAAAAACATAAAGTATAGAACACAATAACATACGAGGGTTACGTGGTTCAGCCTAACGGCCTACATCCACGGAGGAAACCCTAAAGGGCTACATTAATAATATATTAGAGTGTAGTACAAATCCTGTGTTACAATGAACCATAACATGTGTATATATAGTAGACTAAACCCTAGACTAATAGACTTCTAGTACAAGTAGAAGACTTGGCTTGCACACAAAGTAGAATTAGGCTTGGACTTATACTAATGGGCTAATATATCTCTAACATTTATTATTGAACTTTCCAGTTGTCTATGAATAATGGTATTTGTAATCAGGCATATGTGACACTTTCTGTCCACAAGAAATATGCTGTTACTACTTGACATGTAGTGATGCATTTTGCTCATTCTCTGTGCTTCAGTCTGAGGTTGAGTGGGGCTTTGGTGTTTTTCTGTTTTTTCTTATTTGAGATATGTTTTAATGTATTATGCGACTTCACAACTTTAATCCTGGTTTCACAGGGGAGCTTTTAGATGCTGGGGTGAATCGTAGTCCTAGTGCTTATCTTAATAACTCTGCAGCAGAACGGGCTAAATATAAGTATGATGTTGACAAAGATATGACCCTCTTAAAGTTTGTGGATGATAAATGGGGACCAGTAGGTAGCTTTAACTGGTTTGCTACTCATGGAACTTCAATGAGTAATACAAACTCATTAATAAGTGGTGACAACAAAGGAGCTGCAGCACCGTTTATGGAGGACTGGTTTGAGCAGAAGGGTTTAAGGGAAGGTTCTGATACACTATATTTCAATAAGTCTGAAGATGATGGAGTCCCACGAAGGGTATCAACAATAGTTCCTAACCCTAATGAAAACTGTAAGTGAAATCAAGTAAAATCATAGTGCATTTTATAAATCTGATTTCCAAAGCTGTAGTTAGGGGGTCATCAAAATATTATGTGCTTTGCTCATCTAGGTTTTCAGCTCAGAAAAGCCAGCCAGAAATCACTTTTATTTTGATTATCTTAACCACAATCTAATTAGCCAAACCCACCGAACATGATTATTATATGTTCAATTTTAATCTTCAAAATTAATTTTAAAATGTCATAAATTTATTTGCTAGCAGTTCAACCACTTCATTGTGATGTCGCCATGCAGCAGACTAGGTATCCATAATTTATTTGCATAAATAAAATTGCATATATTACACCGGTTTAAAACTTGATAGCAACCCACTGAATCTTATGCTCTTGACTCCCATCAGAAGTTAACACCGTTGGAGGAACTATCAACAAAGACTAATAAATACTCTTACAAGATCTATTTTAATTGGTTCATTCATTCAGAAAATAAGATTAAACAACCTATATGCCAATTTCTTAGAATTTGGCAACTTCATTAACAAGCACAGATAGGTAAGGTTTTTGGATTATACTCACTCTTTCAAGTATTGGCTTGAATTATTAAAATGACGCAAATAGATCATAGGTAGGCCATATTAACAGCGTGACATCTTAGACAAGACCTTTCTTTCATTAGGAAACAGAAACATTGCTGAAAACATTGGATAGAACTTATTGCTGAAAACTGAAAACTGAAAACACTGTAGCAAAATAATTTTTAAATGTGTAAAAAATTACTGTTTACTCTTTTTTACTGTTCATATGCCTTAGTGCACTGTTCATGCCATGAACAGTGCACTAAGCGCTGGTCTATTAAAAAAAAAACGCGGAAAGGGTTTGGACGCAGACGCAGACGTGTATCCAAACCCTCTCTAAATGTTTCCAACTTCATTATATACAGTTTGTTTGAAACAGGGAATGAGTTGCTGAGACTTGCCTCCTCCTTTCAGCCATCTAAAGGAAAGCCTGCAATAAAGATTTTAAGTCTTGCAAGTAGGGTCAGGAATGCTTTGAAGCAAGCTGACAGGCCTCAGTTTGTATCTGCATTTTGTCAATCAAACTGTGGTGATGTGAGCCCAAATGTTCTTGGTGCATATTGCACAGACACTGGATTGCCTTGCGATTTTGATCACAGTACCTGCAGTGGTAAAAATGAATTATGTTTTGGTAGGGGACCAGGGTATGTGCTTTTAAAATTCTGAAAGTTCTTCCAAGTATAACATTCAAATATAGTCTTAATTGTTGTTAAAATATATTTTATGGGTAAATTACACGTGCATGCGTGCAGACTGCAGACACATACCTGGTGGGTCTTAAATGCATGGCCTCACCCTCCATCTTACTCTTACAAGGGAGCTCATTGGAAATTTTTAACTGATTATGTTCATTTACAGTTACCCTGACGAATTTGAGAGTACTCGTATAATTGGAGAAAGGCAATTCAAAAAAGCTGTCGAACTGTTTGACAAAGCATCTGAGCAGCTGAAAGGGAGAGTTGATTACCGACATGCATATCTAAATTTCTCCAGCCTTGAGGTCTCACTTCCTAAAGTGGGAGGGGGTCAGGAGGTGGTGAAAACGTGCCCAGCTGCAATGGGCTTTTCTTTTGCTGCAGGGACCACTGATGGTCCCGGAGCATTTGATTTCAATCAGGGAGATGATAAGGTATGGAATTGCTGGTACATGTTTGACCCATCTGTATACACTGCCCCTCTTGAAGCACCTACACTGGGAATTGATTCTTTTCTTGGGTACTTCTACAGGGGAATGTATTCTGGAGGGTGGTGAGGAACTTGATAAAAACACCGAGTCAGGAACAGGTCAAATGTCAGCTTCCAAAGCCTATTCTGCTTGATACTGGGGAAATGAAGAAACCATATGACTGGGCAGTGAGTACCTAATTTATTTTCCACTGAATATCTATATTGAAGAAGCCTACAACAGTATATTAACTTTGTGGACAAGCTCTGCATGTTGAAGTGCTCTGCAACTGCACATGTAGGAGGACTAAATTCAATGGCAGTGTCTGGAAATCTCATACTTGTTATCAATATCCCATTTTAGATTTCCTTTTGAGAGAAAATTTGGGGAATCCTTGTAACAATCTAATTGAATTAATTTCTGGAGTTGGAAATAAGTATTTAATACTTTTCGCCTACTTATGTTTGCATTAGGTTATCATTCATTAGTGATGGAACAGATTTGGGGCAAACATTAGAGTTTAGTGATACTTTTAGATGATTACTTTAGTATTTTGATCAAATTCCTAGTGATATTCTGTCTGTGGATCAATTAGCCAGTGCTTTAAATTTTTTCAAGTACGGGTTACTAGTGATACTAACATATATCGATTGAATTACTTTTGCAGCCCTCAATACTTCCAGTTCAAATTTTGCGGATAGGGCAACTCGTGATTCTCAGCGTTCCTGGAGGTAAAACTATCCCGCTTTACTCTTAGTACTTCTTCCATTAGAAATTTAGAATTCTACTTTATCACTGTTCACATTTTTAAGCAAATGTTGCTTAGGGATGGAAATTATATTCTTACAATAAGATATTGGGTATAGATTCCTAAGGTTCCAGGTGATTTTATTTCTTGTAGAATTCACAACCATGGCCGGCAGGCGCCTCCGTGATGCTGTTAAGACGGTGCTTACTTCTAAAGGTAATGGAAAATTTGACAGCAATGTCCATATAGTCATTGCAGGGCTGACCAATACGTATTCACAGTATGTGACCACCATTGAGGAGTACAAAGTGCAAAGATATGAGGTTTGTATCACCCACTTCTCTACTTGTTGACAACAACCTGGCGTTGTCCACCTTGTGTCCAAACATTTTTGTCTGTTCAGCTATGCAGTTCATTTTCCCTTATTCTTTAGGAGATTCATAAAGGACTATTTAAGAGGTCATCCTGAAGTGAAGCACAATTTTTTTCTTGTCTCAAAAAGGATTCCTAATGTTGCATAAATTCTCTTATGACCGGGTATTCTGATTGTCAGGGAGCCTCCACACTGTATGGTCCACACACACTTGATGCCTACATTCAAGAGTTCAAAAAATTAGCTGCAGCTCTCATCAGTGGCCAAGCTGTTGAGCCAGGACCGCAGCCCCCAGATCTCCTTGACAATCAAATCAGCTTACTGCCACCAGTTGTCTTAGATGCGACCCCTTCTGGCGTGAACTTTGGGGACGTCAAAACTGATATTCCTTCAAATTCCACCTTTAAAAAGGGTCAATTGGTTGCAGTCACCTTCTGGTCTGCTTGCCCAAGAAATGATCTTATGACTGAGGGCACATTTGCACTGGTTGAGATTCTTAAGAACCAAAACAAATGGGCACCAGCTTATGATGATGATGATTTCAGCCTACGGTTTAAATGGTCAAGGCCTTCAAAACTTAGTCCTGAGAGCTTTGCAACTATAGAATGGAGGATTCCTGAATCTGCAGTTTCTGGTGTGTATCGGATAAGCCATTTTGGTGCTTCAAAATCACTTCTTGGGTCAATCAGCCATTTCACAGGTTCATCTAGTGCCTTTGTAGTGGCATAAATAGATAGCAATATACACTGACTGAAGTCATTGTTAGAGTTATCCACGCTCCACAATGAGAAATACATAAAAATGATCATCTTCACTGCTGTTTCTCTGTCATGTAGCTCCTGGAAAGTAAAGGATGGCCAAGACATGAAATGAATATAAGCAGGAAGTTAGAAATTGTAGGTTCAGAGAGAAACCAGCAGCAGGAAATGACAATTTCATTCTTAAGGAAAATTAAATAAACAATTTATCAGCTGTATGATCTGGCCATTTCTGTAGAGTACATTGATTTATAAGTCTCTCTTCCAATTACATTGAGAAACCACCTAGCTATGATAAATGTTGAGACTTAATACTTCATAAGCAATATAAGTTGTTTCAAAAAATCTGTCTCCATAGTTATCATAGCGTTTCAGTATGTCTTTTCAACTAATTGTTAAAATATTATGCAGCAAAGAATTTAAAAAAAATATATGTTTGAAACAATTTGCTCGAGAAAAATGGTAAAATTTAGGTAAAATCGTTAATTATTGTACTTTAGATTTCCAAATAGAATTCGATTATGTGATTGCATTGACCAATACATTGCAAATGGTGTTATCTTTTCTTAATGACAATTCAATTCAATCATGTGGCATGGCTTGTTGTTCAATACAATTCCAAACTCAGTTGAATATCTAAAGAACTGTAACTAAATTTTGGTTGAGGAAATGTATAAGAAAGTAAAAAAAAAAAATGGTGCAGTAAGGAAGCTAAGTAGCTAACCAACCTAACAAGTCTTGAGCTATGCATGATTTAAGCCTGTCATAACTCATAAATCACAGGCATAGATACTTAGGGGTAAACAATGTTCCATGGATCAAATTTTAACAAATACAATTGCCTAGAACTGCAGTAGAGCCAAAATAAGGTGATTTGAAATCTGAGATTGCCTAGTCATGAACTAAAAAATGAGGCTCATATACTATTCAAACTGATCTGCTGGCATTGAAATTAGAATGAGTCAATTTGCAGTATTTGGTGCACCTAGAAATCAAATAAGGATGGCAAATTGAACTGGTACACAGATTTAAGGCTGGATTAATTTCCAAAACACAAAGCTAAACACGTCAATTTTGGCGTGGAAGTGGTGCTAAATTAGTCCAAATACTGAGAACTACCTGACAGGTACTTTGAAAACTTCCTTAAAAAACATGGCACCACGTGATTAGAATTTGATAGTGTCATGCAACTCTCATTTTTACTACCGTATTATTCATCATGTACAACACAGTGCAGAGTACAGACTCATATAAATTGTTGACAACAGCCGTCTGATTTAGGTACCAAAACTTGTACATGATCGTCTGATCAGTATGAACCAGAATGGGGTCCAAACTGCCAGCCTCATGAAAACAATAGATTATGATTTATATCAATCAGAGGGTCCAAACTGCCGCTATCAAGAAACTCCACCATTGAATTGAATATTGAAACGATTATTGGGGAAAAAAGGGAGGAAAGAATGTTAAACGAGCTTCGTTTATCAGATTGAATAAGTCTACTGATACTTTTTTTTTTTTTTTTTTTTTTTTTGTGAATGATACATAACAAAATTAATATCAATAATATGTCTATACGAGTCAATGGCCTCTAAGTTAAATGATATATTTTTAATGTTTCTAGTAGAGACGTCTGGGACTTAAATTCTCTGCTCCTCATTTAAAATTTATAAAACAAAATATCCATATGAAAGTCATGCATCCAAACACACAAGAAGGAGAAATATTTACTTTCCCCTTTCTTTTAACTTTCCCTGTCCCAACTTTTTTTTTCTCTTCTCTTCTCTCCCATTCCATGCAACCGAATGTGATGTAAAAGTCCACTTTGAGATTTGAAACTAACAAACAATAGGCTTTAATACATAATAGTTTCAAATTAAACTTTTTTTTTTTTTATGGTTAATCAATTGAGTATCTTCATAGATTAATTAAATAGCTAAAAGAGTGAGCTCAAAGTATCATAATAGGACAGCAAAAAGACTACCAAATACAACAAAATCCTAGTTTCATTCCGTCCATTTTCCGGCCAATGAATGCATACATTGATTTTCTATTAAGATTTAATTTGAAACTTTTAAAAATATGGTATTTTAATTTTAAACCATGATAAGAACGATATATGATATGATATGTCGCTTTTGGCCCCAATAAATTAACCATGCAATGCAACTGGCACGACCGTTACCTCTTAACGTTACGTTACAAACTCCTCCCAATAATCACAGCTCTCTCTAAAAACCTCGTTAAAGCTAAAAGCTCCAATTTTTTCAATACCCATTAGGAATTTTAACTTGTACATAACCATGATGAAGAGCCTGATCCCATGGTACACGATTGGGCTCGTGGTAGCATGGTACAGTTCCAACATCGGTGTCTTGCTTCTCAACAAGTACTTGCTCACCAACTATGGTTTCAAGTACCCTGTGTTCCTCACCATGTGTCACATGTCCATGTGTTCTGTGCTCAGCTACGTTGCCATTGCATGTATGAAAGTGGTTCCTTTGCAACACATCGCGTCAAAGAAACAGTTCGTCAAGATCGCTGGGCTCAGTGTCGTGTTCTGCTTCTCCGTGGTTTGTGGGAATGTGTCGTTGAGGTACATTCCGGTGTCGTTTAACCAGGCAATCGGGGCCACCACGCCGTTCTTCACAGCGGTTTTTGCTTACGTGATGAGAAAGAGGAGGGAGTCCTGGGTTACTTATGTGACTCTCATTCCTGTTGTTGCTGGGGTCATCGTTGCAACTGGGGTAAGACGCGATTGACGTACAATTATTTTTATATAGACTCGCACTTTTATTATACACCAATTATAACATGTCGCATTAACAGATGAGACATTTTTTGTTTCACTAGCCTTATTATTATTATGTTTTTCAGTTCTTCTTCTTTGTATGGATGATGATTTTAGCGGGTGAATTAGTGAAACTCTTGGTAAATTTGGTCAATAGGGATCGATATAGAAATTGTTTGGATGTTATTGAACAATGTGGATTTTTTGTTTGTACTTTTTTTAAAGCCTTTTCTTAGTGAAAATTGAGAAAGGTCGAAAAAGTTGCATATTGAAATATACAAATAACGATAAATTATTCATTGAATAGAGAAATATGTACTGTGAATTGTTTTTAAAAAGTCCAAACGAGAGGAGAGGACATAGATTTGTGTTATATACAAAATATGGCACAGTTTAACTAGAAGAATTGTGTTCCAATCCACACAATTGAGGTTAGGCACTGTTTATGCGGTCAGTCATCGTTGTTTCAATCCTTCAATTTTCTCTAACAATCAATCTCTTAATTTTTCAACCAATTCTATGATTTTCTCTAACAATCAATGTTCTGATAGGGTTTTCAATGACATTGATGGTTGATTAGAGAGAAAGCAAAGTATTGAATAAAAAATTCAAATTATTGAATAAAAATTGGTAATTCATTCATGAATCAAAGAAATTAAGTGAACTATTCAAACCTAGCTCTGATTAGTTCCAGAAAGTTTGTAGGGCAGGAAAATGATAAAGATTTTCATTTTGTATATTTCTTCCTTTTCCCTCTTACTTTCTGAGACCCAAATAGAGCCAGAAGGAACTGTTGAAAAGTTAGAGGTGATTAATGAAGAGCTCTCTTGGATCAACAGATATATTCTCTGGTGCAGTTAATCAGTAATTATCAATAAGGGCTGCATTAAGGAATGAATTAGTTTTAGTATAACAGGAAGTCAGAGAGGGTATAAATTTTCTGTAATAGATTAATGCTAAATGCAATATATGGTGTGGCACTCAGATTGTCTAGATTGGTATTGAATTGGATGAGCGTAAGTTGCGCAGGCGTGTGCTGAGTCTCAGGTGAGGTGTGTACTTGATCAATTGTTTCATTGCTGACTCTGCATGGTTACCCACTTACCTATTGTGTTGTTGATGTTTTCTTTTTTCAATTAATTAATTAATTTTTTTTAATATCAGAGAAGATGTTTATGTACATGTATTATTTGGTTGTAGGGTGAACCGAGTTTCCATTTGTTAGGGTTTATCGTTTGTGTTTCAGCTACAGCTGGAAGGGCATTCAAGTCAGTGCTTCAGGAAATTTTGCTATCCTCAGAAGAGTATGGATCTATCTTTCTAGCTATAGCAATATTTCAGGAAATTTAAGAATTTAGACCTTAATTTGGTACTCATTTTTAATAAGCTAGATTGAGAATTTGAGATTATCCCAATGTTTTTTCCAGAGAAAAGCTGAACTCTATGAACCTTCTGCTGTACATGGCACCAATAGCTATAGTTTTCTTACTTCCTGCAACACTGTTGATGGAGGACAATGTGTTTGAGATCACTGTAGATCTTTCCAGAAGAGATTCCAAAATAATCTGGTATCTGCTGTTCAATTCTTCACTTGCATACTTTGTGAACTTGACCAATTTCTTGGTCACTAAACACACAAGTGCTTTGACTCTCCAGGTACGCCCCATTTTTTTTAGTTTCTTTTTCTCTCCTTTGTGGTTTACTAAAGTACACATGATGCTTCAGCTGGTTAATTTTCCATAGGATTGTTGTGTTACATGAAATTTCAACTACAAATAAATGATTTTTTATTGCTTCTAGGGGCTTGAACTGTATATTACCTGGTTTCAGTATTTACATTCTTGCTCACATTAGTATATACTTTATTCAAATCATTGCTATTAAACTCCTTAGCTCTAATCCAAGTTCCATAAAGGAGTTCTTTTTATGTTATATATATCCTCAAGATTAGAACTTTCTTTTTAACTGTGGCTATAGTCTTACCTCAAATCTCCTAGTACTATCACAGGTTAATAAGTTCGTTTAGTTGTCTGGTTTGCCAACTGTCTGAGTTGTTTCCCTTAGGCCTTAAGTCCATCCACTCTCAAAAGTTTTTGTATTGTCAATTCCTTTTCTTGACAAATTACTGACTGTACATTTCAGTATAGATTTTAAATAACTTCATTGCTGGCAAGTTTAGGGAACTCAAATTCGAAGCTTTGAAAACACTTGTTAAGCGTGATGCTCATGCAAGCAGTCACAAGCATGTAACAAATTCATAGTGTTTCATTTAATTTGGAAGAGCTTATTTTCATTGGTTTATTGGGCTTAAAAAATAAGTTGGGCAAAAGTACACTATACCTAAAAAGTGTAAGCTTTTAAAACGTTGTACATAAGTCAAATAGGCTGAATAAACTAAAAATAAGCTATTATACATAGGAACTAAGGAAGACATTTAGTTTTGACTAACCAAAAAATAAAAGACAGAGTAATCCCAAATTCTTAATAGCTTGGCTGGATCAGTCTTGAAAGATTTATCAAATGATACCACTGCTGACATTTTGGCTCATGAAAAGACCATCTTCTAATAAGATTTAAATTCTTCAAACATTTTCAGGTTCTGGGAAATGCAAAAGGAGCTGTTGCTGTGGTCATTTCAATTTTGATATTTAAAAACCCAGTATCATTTATTGGGATGGCAGGCTACGGGCTCACGGTCATTGGAGTTGTAATTTACAGTGAAGCCAAGAAGAGATTCAGATGAAATTTGTGTATGTGATCATCAAGCAAGCACGTTGATCTATCATCCTTTTACTTGGCACACAGGGACACTATCAAGATTTCAGTAACACGGTTCAACCTCTAGCTAACCTGATGCCTATAAAGTGCCTGCATAACTTTTACCATTTGGAAGCTATAAAGATAATATCCATGATTACACACCAACCAAATTCAGTAGTAAGCAAGTTCTATACAAAACCATTGATCTCCACTCACCAGGCTACAGTATCAGCTTTTGTTTCAGGGTACTGCTTGACCTGATGCATTCAAGTCTTTTTTTTTCCTCCTCAAAGCCTCAGACCCAGTGCCATACCTTGATTACTTACAGACACGTGTTTCAATATTGTATTCAACATAATCATCGCTAGGATTCAAGTTATTTTGTTGTATGGGAGCTGTACAATGTTATTCAATCTGCAGGGACATGTTTGATCGTATAATTTGTTTCTACCTTTCACAGAAAATTAGAACTTTTTTTTTGTGTGGATGTTGGTACCTCAGAAGTCTTCCAATTGATTTCCTGCTTTCATTCTATTGTCAAGTTAGTCAATAAATTGTGTTTAAATCTAGATACACCATGAATGATTCCTAGATTACTATCAGGAATATGATGCTGCTCATGTATTGATATTCTTTAGTTTCCTCAACTTGACCACATATATACTCTTCAAGAATCAATAAAGCTGTCCTCTTTAACATAGAAACATAAAGCAGTGTTGCCATTGTGGTTGCTGCAACTATTCCAAGTTACTAACTCTTTATATTGGCACATTGGATAGAGGGAATAATGCTGTGTGAAGACCACTGATTTTAGGCTAAGATTACTTAAATGAATAGTGTGATATCGGCATCTAAGTCTTAGTCTCAAACTTTTGGAAATCAGCCATGTCAAGAGATAAAAAAAGAAATCTGAACTCTATTTTTCCATATGACATCTTAACCACCCCTTCTTTTATTAGAATATAGGTATAATTAAATTGGTGACTTTGCAAAAAAGAATAGTTTCAATCTGATTTCCTTTTCCATGTGACATCTAAACCACCCTTCTTCATATTCTAAGCATAATTAAATGGATTACTTGCACACCTTTATTATTTAATATTTACAAACACAGAAATATAAAATAATGCAGAGAATAACAATAGGAAAACAAATTCTTTTTTTTTAACAAATAGTATATGATGATGGTCCCATTTTATAGGTCCAATTCACATGTATTCTCTTGGATAATTAGTATCAACTTCTAATAATGGAATAGGCTAATGAGTCACTTAACAAATAAAATTCATATGAATCAAAGATTATTTCTATGGTTGGTTTGTGATTATTTCAACAATCTGATATCACCCAAAGAACTTAACCGACTGTAAAGTCGAGGTACATGAGTCAAACCCACTATCCAGTCTATAATGGGAGGCTGCACTATGCACCAATGATACAACTTGTCATTGGAACTTTTATCCTTCTGCTCGATGATGATTCACAATCACAGGCCACTGCCTCCATACATCACAAATGGTCCGTGTGGAAACCATATATTCTTATCCCTTTGGCTTTTATGTACTTCTTTATATTAACCAATCACAATTCCTATACGATCTATTGATGGTAAGTTCCATGGTCTCGACGTGACATAAAATTTGAAATTTTATATTCAATTCATCATATTATCAGTTAATAGATTATTTGGGTGTTTCACGTGTAAGAGTAGAATAATCCGTGAAAAGTCAAGAGAGCCAAGACATGACTTCCTCCTTTTTTTTTTTATTGGAAAAATATTATTTTCAAACTAGTTTAGACAAAAACCATTCAAATTTTGCCAATATCTTATTATTAGATGTGAATTTTGAAAATCTAACTATTAGATTGCATCTTCTTATTATATCCCTCGTACTTGCAAAATTTCAATAAGATTAAAAATCAATAGTTATGTCATCAATTTAATATTTAAAATTTTCAAACTTTGTGATTTAAAATTATATATATAAAAATAAGTTTATTAATCAAATAGAAAATACTCTAGTAACATCCAATTTAATGAAATTTAATGTCTATATTAAGCACATAAAGAACATGAAAATTTAACAATTATATTTTTAAAATTCACTTTCAATAAAAAAAATATAAAAGTAGTTTAAATTATTTCTCTAATTATAGTATTTTTTTTTATGAGAGTTAGATTATTATAAACTAGCGTGTAAGAACTGGCGTGTAAGAAGTGTGAGCTGAAATTGTATTGTTGTAAAATGGCTACTTTATTTGGAAAAATTACTCCTTTCTATTCAAAAAAAAAAAAAAAAAGGGACTAGTTATGAGTGCCAGATTACACCTGACTCATCATCCAAATCCAAAAGTTGTTGGCCATTAAAAAAAATACTAACTTTGCTTTAATTGTTTTTTTTTTTTTTTTGGTCAAGTTACCTTCATCAAAGTTGATAAGAACACGCACGCTTGGTAGTTTTGTAAGTAGTAGGTATGAACAGGTGTCACTTGCTATCTTCGCCCATCTTTGACCAATCCGGGCAGACCAAATAATCAATTATGCAAAATTACAGTTATATCCTCTTTATTTTCCTTATATAAATAGTCCGTACTCCTTTGTGCGTGGCGACTCGTAGTTATCCCATTTCAGTTTAGTTAATGCAAACAATGTACAGTATAAACTAATAAACGGCCGCAGAAAATTCAAAGAGCGGGAAAAAAAACTTATATATACACACACAATAATATTATTCCCATGTGATGCACGGTTGATGAATATTCATGTTTAAGCTAAAAAATATAAAAATAATTATAATTATGTTATTAAATAAATAGTAATAATAAATTTTCAAATAAGAAAATAATTTTAATAAAAAAATTACTTTAAGTTCTAGTTGTGAGAGTTTAGTCTTTATAAGTATTTATCTATTTTTATATATTAAAATTCTCTTTGCGCTTTGTGTTATCTTAATTTGAGATATGGAATGAGTTTGATTATTACTATTTAAGTTATGTTTAATTTATGATGTAAAATAGTTCCTTAATACAATTTTTTTTTCTAATGATAGTCTAATTGAAAACTCAACGCACACAAATTAAATACAATAATGAAAACCAAAAATTAAAATATAGACAAAAGGGTTCAAAAATTGAGAATATAAAAAAAATAAAATAAAAACTTACCTAAGAAAACCAAAAACTTAAATGGGTGTCTATTATTTTGCTTCTTTATAGTAAGCTTCCTTTGGCTTTATATCCTGCACGCAAATTTAAAAGCAAAGAACAATAACTAAGATGAATTTATTAGATTAAAACATAAAAGTAAGTTACATTTTAAAAAAAATACAACAACATGGAGTGTATTGTGTGGGATTTAATTATAGGGGTAATTTATTAGTTAAAAAGGATTGTATCGAAAAACCATGAATGTGTGTGTGTGTGTGTGTGTGTGTGTGTGTAAGTTCTGAAAATTTTAATAATAGAATTTTAGTTGGAGAGAATTTAAATTTCTAAAACTTAGATGATAAAGTTTTATCCAAATTACATTTGGACAAAGTTTAGTTACAAAATCATACCTAAAAAAATATAAATGAATTTTTTTTTTTTTTTTGAGGTGAATTTTGATAAATCCATTATTGAATTACATTTTCTTCTTATATCCTCCATGCTTGTAAAATTTCTAGAAAATTAAAGATCAATAATGCTGCCATCAATAATTTTTTTAAATTGCAAGTTTTCTAGTTTAAAATTATACATAAAATATAAGCTTGTAGATCATATAATAAATAATATCCGATTGGCACAAAATTTGACATTTGTATCAAGAGCATAAGGAACATGCAATATAACAATTTGATTTTCAAAATATGTAGTAATTTTTAAAGGAAGTTTTAGCCTTAAGTTACAACCAATTTTGTAACTAAACTTTGTTCATTAAATAATTATTGAATCTTATGCCTTAGTCAAGAGCTTTGTATAGCTTAGTATCCTATTAAAATATTGATTTAATAAGATACAACTTGAGGAAAAAAACAAAAACAAAAACAAAAACGTGGGTATTTAAGTTTATAAATTTTTAATAATAGACTTTTAGTTTAAATAGAATTTAAATTTGTTTTGAATTATTATTAAATCATGCAACTTGAGGGGGGAAAAACAAAATAAAAAATGTGATTATTGTTAAATCTTATCCCTTAGTCAAAATGTGAGTTTTTTTTTTTATAAAGAAAACGTGGGGTTTTGTGTGGGATTTAAGTTTATAAATTTTTTATAAATGACTTTTAGTTTGAATAGAATTTAAATTTGTTGAAATTTAAATGATAAAATTTTATTAAATTTAAACAGTTATTAAATATTATCCCTTAATTGAGTAAATATATCATAAAAAATATAAATTAATTAGTGAGAATAGCCACTTGGCTCAACCACGAAAAGTCATTGCTAAATATACATAACTTCTAAAGAATTTGATAATAAACTTTTAATTGGAGTAGAATTTAAATCTATAAAACTTAGACGATAAATCTTTATCTAAATTAAATTATTGTTAAGTCTTATCCTTAATCAAGAGCTTTGTAGCTTAATATACTAATAAAATGTTAATTTAGAAAGATGCAACTTGAGGGAAAAAAAAGTGTGAGTCATGTGGGATTTAAGTTTAGAATTTTTATTTTTATTTTTATAATAGACCTTTAATTTGAATAAAATTTAAATTTGTTTTAAATTATTGTTAAATTATGCAACTTGAGGGGAAAAAAAACATGGGTTGTGTAGGATTTAAGTTCAAAATATTTTGATAATAGAGTTTTAGTTTAAATAGAATTTAATTTTTTTTTAATTATTGTTATTTCTTATCCCTTAGTCAAAACGTGAACTGTTTTTATTTTTATTAGTGAAATTAATTTACTAATTAGTGAGAGTAGCCACTTGACCCAACTTCAGCTTCTAAGCCCAACTTTTATTATACTTGAGAAAATAAACAAAAACAAAAACAAAAAAACGTGGGTTGTGTAGGATTTAAGTTTAGAAATTTTTGCTAATAGACTTTCATGTTTGAATAGAATTTAAATTTGTTTTAAAATATTGTTAAATCTTATTTTAAATTATTGTTGAATCTTATCCTTTAGTCAAAACGTGAGTTTTTTTTAATAAAACTAATTTACTAAATAGTGAGAGTAGCTACTTGGTCCAATCAAGACTTCTAAGCCCAAATTTTATTATATTTCAGGAAAAAGAACAAGAAAAACAAAAACAAAAACATGAGTTATGTGGATTTAAGTATAGAAATTTTTAATGATAGACTTTTAGTTTGAATAGAATTTAAATTTTTTTTTAATTATTGTTAAATTTTATCTCTTAGTCAAAACATGGGGTTTAAAAAAAAAAATTTACTAATTAGTGAGAGTAGTCACTTGGCGCAACCATAGTTTCTAAGCCAAACTTTTATTATATAGTATATGATATATATATATATATATATATATATATATATATATATATATATATATATATATATATATAAATTTTGCTACATCATTTTCATTTTAATTTAAACTCGTTACTTAAATTATATTTTTGCTCATCAATAGTAACTTGCTATTTAGGATTTTCTTATAAAAGTGTCATGAAAATATTGTATATACTTAATAAAAAAAACCTTATACCCCCAACTTTTAGTGGTCTTGTCTTTGATTTGCCAATAAAATTCATAATAAGTAATAAAATTAAAATAAGGTTAAAATAAAATTATATCACTTCAGTTTTTTTTATTATAAATAATTTGGCAACAAGGCCATTTTTAGTTGATCCATTTAGTTTGGTGAACTCTAAAGGTATCTGTTAGAAGCATTAAGAAGTATTGATTGAATTATGAGACTCTTAATAACTATTTATAAAATTAATAGTTATTGGTTAGATATTAACTATAAATTTTTTTTAAAAATAAAGTATAAAAAATAGACTATTATTATTAAGGAAAATGCTAAATATATTCTAAATTTTATTACAAAAAGATTTACAAATTGATGTTGTAATAACTGTAACTTTTTGTGATTTATGATAATCAATTTCAAAATTTTATGTAATAAAAATTGTATTAACTTTCACATTACTTAAAAAAAATATTTTTTTAAAGAAGAAGAACATTACTTTCGAATCAAACTAAACAATGATTGCAACTACAATAATTGGGAAATTATTCCTTAAAGAAAGAGAGAAAAAAATGTCACTTGATTAAACTAACATATCTTTTTCACTTAATAAATAAGTAGAAAGAAATTAAGAAACAAAAGTAAACAAAAAGCAACTCCTCCCAAAAAAAAAAAAGCAAGGGAAATAATAATTTCACACAAGTGGGGAGGAAAGCAAAGAATAAATAAAAGCTGACGAAGAAGAAAGATAAAAAAAAAAAATTTAAAAAAAAAAAACCTGAATGAGCTGCAAAGGAGGGGGAGAGAGAGAGAGTCTGCCTACCTTCCATACAACTCTCTCTCTCATTTTTTTCACACAACAAAAAACACTAGTAGTTTTGCTCTCTCTCTCTGCCTACTAGCTCCGCTGTTTGTTTTACGCAATGGTGGCCAATAGCAAGTCCAAGTCCGATATCTCCTTCGCCGGAACTTTTGCTAGTGGTGTTTTTGCCACTTGTTTTGCCGAGGTACTTCAGAAATTTTTTATAGTAAACTATTAGTTTGAATATAATTTAAATTTGTTTTAAATTATTGTTAAATCATGCAACTTGAAGGGATAAAAATAAATAAAAAATGTGATTATTGTTAAATCTTATCCCTTAGTCCAAACGTGAGTTTTTTTTTTTTTAAGAAAGAAAACATAGGGTTTTATGTGGGATTTAAGTTTATAAATTTTTTATAAATGACTTTTAGTTTGAATAGAATTTAAATTGGTTGAAATTTAAATGATAAAATTGTACATAATTTAAATAGTTGTTAAATATTATCCCTTAATTGAGGAAATATATCATAAAAAATATATAAATTAATTAGGGAGAATAACCACTTGACTCAACCATGAAAAGTCATTGCTGAATACACATAAGTTTTGAAAATTTTGATAATGAACTTTTAATTGGAGTAGAATTTGAATTTCTAAAACTTAGATGATAAATCTTTATCTAAATTAAATTATTGTTAAGTCTTATCCTTAGTCAAGAGTTTTGTAGCTTAATATACTAATAAAATATTAATTTAATAAGATGCAACTAGAGGGAAAAAAAGTGCGAGTTGTGTGGAATTTAAGTTTATAACATTTTTTTTAATAATAGACCTTTAGTTTAAATAGAATTCAAATTTGTTCTAAATTATTATTAAATCATGCAACTTGAGGAAAAATAAAAATAAAACATAGGTTGTGTAGGATTTAAGTTTAGAAAATTTTGATAATAGATTTTTAGTTTGAATATAATTTATTTATTTATTAATTATTGTTAAATCTTATCCCTTAGTAAAAACGTGGACTGTTTTTATTTTTTTTAGTAAAATTAATTTACTAATTAGTAAGAGTAGCTACTTGACCTAACTATGGCTTCTAAGCCCAACTTTTATTATATTTGAGGAAAAAAAAAACAAAAAACGTGGGTTGTGTAGGATTTAAGTTTAGAAATTTTTGATAATAGACTTTTAAGTTCGAATAGAATTTAAATTTGTTTTGAATTATTGTTAAATTTTGTTTTAAATTATTTAAAATCGTATCATTTAGTCAAAACATGAGTTTTTTTTAAAATAAAATTAATTTACTAATTAGTGAGAGTAGCTACTTGGCCCAGCCACGACTTCTAAGCCCAAATTTTATTATATTTCAGGAAAAAGGACAACAACAAAAACATTGTGTGGATTTAAGTTTAGAAATTTTTAATGATAGATTTTTAGTTTGAATAGAATTTAATTTAATTTTTTTATAAATTACTGTTAAATCTTATCCCTTAGTCAAAACATGGGGTTTAAAAAAAATTAATTTACTCATTAGTGGGAATAGCCACTTGGTGCAACTACGGCTTCTAAGCCAAACTTTTATTATATAGTATGTGATATATATATATAATTTTTGCTACATCATTTTCATTTTAATTTAAACTCATCACTTAAATTGTATTTTTGCTTGTCAATAGCAACTTGTCATTTAGGAATTTTTATAAAAGTGTTGTAAAAATATTGTATACGTAGTATTTCTTAATAAAAAAAACTTATACCCCCAAATTTTATTGGTCTTGTCTTTAATTTGCCAAAACAATTTCATAATAAGTAATAAAATTAAAATAAGGTTAAAATAAATTGAGTAAATTACAAATTGCACCCCTAAAGTTTAGGGCTGTTTGGATTTCACACCTTAAGTTTCAAACTTTGGATTTTACCCTCTGAAGTTTGGGGTTTTTGGATTTTACACTCTGATATTTCAAAATTTGGATTTGACCTCCTAAAGATAGGGAGTGTTTGGATTTTACACCCCAAAATTTAGATGATAAAATGCAAATTTTGAAACATCAATGTGTAAAATCCAGACACCCCCAAACGTTAGGGGGTAAAATTCAAATTCTAAAATTTTAGGGTGTAAAATCCAATTACCTTAGACTTTAGGGGTGTAATTTGCAATTTACCCAAATAAAATTGTACAACTTCGGTTTTTTTTTTTTAATTTGGCACTAAGACAATTTTTAGTTTGGTGAACTTTGAAGATCTCTGTTGTAATTATCAAGAAGTATTAGTTGAATTATGACACTATTGATAACTATTAATAGAATTAATACTTATTGGTTAGATATTAACTATAAATTTGTTTTTTAAATAAAGTAAAAAATAAATAGACTATTATAAGTAAGGAAAATGCTAAATATATTCTAAATTTTATTACAAAAATATTTACAAATTGATGTTGTACTAACTGTAACTTTTTGTGATTTATGACAATCAATTTCAAAATTTTATGAAATAAAAATTGTATTATCTATCACATTACTTAAAAAAAATATTTTTTTAAGAAGAAGAACATTACTTTAGAAGTAAACTAAACAATGATTGCACCTAGGGGTGTTCGTGGTACGGTACGATGTGGTTTGAGGCCATTTTTAGCACCGTACTTTACGGTGCGATTTAACTGAAACCATAACTACACCGCACCTTATTTTTGTAGTCACATATGTGGTGCAGTGCGGTGCGGTTTAAAATTTATCCAAAACTATAACTGCACCGCACCTCATTTTTACGGTCACATATGCGATGTGGTGTATAAGATGTAGTTTGAATGATTTGAAGTTGATATATTTTTCAAATTTTGGGTTTTTTTTACCCAGCCCAAAACTAATTTTTCCCTTTGTTTTGGTCTAAGTTTTATACTATTGAGCTAGTTTTTCTTTATTTTGAGCTGACTTTCCTAATTAACACTTGCTAGGGTTATCAAACTTTTTTTTTTTTTGAAAACTAGGGTTATTAAACTATTAATAATATATTTAATATTAAAAATAATTAAATATATTAATATAGAGAGGGTGTTGTGCGGTGCGGTTTATGCGGTTTTCTTATTGTAAAACCATAAACCGCACTGCACCATACGGTGTGGTGCGATTATGCCATTTTACAAACAGTTTATACGATTTATGCGATTTAGTGAACACCCCTAATTGCAACTACAATAATTTGTGTTTCAAAACAAAAAACTTACAATAATTGGGAAATTATTCCTTAAAAAAAGAGAGAAAAAAATTGTCACTTGATTAAACTAACATATCTTTTTTTACTTAATAAATAAGTAGAAAGAAATTAAGAAACAAAAGTAAACAAAAAGCAACTCCTCCCAAAAAAAACAAAAAGCAAGGAGCTAATAATTTCACACAAGTGGGGAGGAAAACAAAGAATAAATAAAAGCTGACGAAGAAGAAAGATTAAAAAAAAAAAAAAAAAAAAAAACTGAATAAGCTGCAGCAGAGGAGAGAGAGAGAGAGAGTCTGCCTACCTTCCAAACTCGCTTCTTTCCTTTTCCCGAGATTCCCGTTGCCCCATACAACACTCTCTCTATAAATAAGTCTATTTAAAGTCTCCCTCATTTCTCTCGCTCTCTCTTTTTTTCTTGCTTTCACGCAACAAAAAACACTAGTCGTTTTGTTTTTTGTCTCTCTCATACTCCGCCAGCTAGCTCCGCCGTTCGTTTTACGCAATGGTGGCCGATAGCAAGTCCAAGTCCGATATCTCCTTCGCCGGAACTTTCGCTAGCAGCGCTTTCGCCGCTTGTTTCGCCGAGGTACTTCAAAAAATTTATAATAAAAATAAAAAATCACTCATTATTCATTAACATTAAATTATATTTGGATTTTTAATAGATTATATTAATATTTTTTTTGCATGTGAAAAAGTTAGCAACATTATCCTTCAATTGAATTAATGATTTTCTAGTTTGTACCTTGCGATCGCTTTCTCTCTCTCTCTGTAAGACTGTTTGTTTGTGTGTTTTTTAATTTTAAAATTTTGTTTTAATTTTTTTTAACAGTGAAATAACTTGATAAGCTGTTCCGTTTTGAAAATCATTATAAAATATTTTGTGAAGGCGAGTTATGATTTGTTCTTATCAATATCATTGATATGTGAGAGATGTGGCTATCTGAGACTCTGTGTTTAGCAAATCAATTTATAGATATTGGAAATTGGATTCACTAAAAACAAATTGGTTGCACTTGCACATTTCCATGTTGAATTTGAGCATTATACATAGCTTGGAGAAAGCATGACCTCTGAGCTTTTGGAGATCAATACAGCTCAGTAGGAAATGACTAAGATTTGCTGATTTTGTTTTTTGAACTCTCTTTTTTGTGTTTTAGTTTATCCATAATAGACAAGGATCCTTTAGAGCTCTTAGGATAACTCGAGTATGGAGTTCTTAAAGTACCGTAAAATGAGTGGATTGGATTTGTTATGTCATCGGCTTTTAAGCGAATGTCTACTATTATTGTTTTGGTATCTGCTTAAATTATTGATGACGTTAGAAAATCCAATTTACTCATTTTACAATGGATGGATTAATCCATTTAATGATATTGTCGTTGTAATTGCTGAATTTTGGTACAATTGATTTTAAAAATTCATTTATTTAAACGATAAGAAGGGTTGGAGGGTGAGGTCCGGGATTCAAAACCCATTGGGCACGTTGTGCGTGTAACTTTACCAATAAAAGAAATATTTAGCTGCATGGACTTGAACCTGATGCAGATTTGTACTATTCCTTTGGACACTGCAAAAGTTAGGCTTCAGCTCCAGAAGAAACCCGTTGCAGGGGATGGATTGACCTTACCAAAATACAAGGGTATGCTGGGCACGGTTGCCACCATTGGGAGGGAAGAAGGTTTGGCGGCACTATGGAAAGGCATTGTCCCGGGATTACATCGTCAATGCCTGTTTGGTGGTTTGAGAATTGGGATGTATGAACCAGTAAGTTTTTAAATCGGTGCTTATTGAATTATTCTAAATGGAAATGTTTTGTTTGCTTGCTGATTTCTGATATGGTTATATTAACTGTCTGCTGGACAGGTTAAAAACTTATATGTGGGCAAGGACTTTGTTGGAGATGCTCCTTTGTCCAAGAAAATACTTGCTGGACTTACCACTGGTGAGCACATTGTTGGAGTTTTTGTAATTATTATTATTTTTTAATTTGCTAGGTAAGAGAGTATTTTTGTTTTGATGCATCTTTGTCTTATGGAATAGGTGCCCTGGCAATTATGGTAGCAAATCCAACTGATCTTGTGAAGGTTAGACTTCAAGCTGAAGGAAAATTACCACCTGGTGTGCCAAGGCGTTATAGTGGAGCTCTAAATGCTTATTCAACAATTGTGAAACAGGTTGTGCATCAGACCTTTGAGATTAGAAAAGAATGTCACTTGGTCTCCTTTCAGTTGATAATTTTATTCTCTTTTCCTCAATTTTTTCTTAACTATTAGGAAGGATTTGGGGCTCTTTGGACTGGTGTCGGGCCCAATGTAGCACGAAATGCTATTATAAATGCTGCTGAACTAGCCAGCTATGATCAAGTGAAGCAGGTAAATTCTATAATAAAAAACTCATGATGGTTAAACTTTGTTGTCTTTTAGAGTAAAACTCTTTTTGATACTCCTAACCGATTGGTGTATTTTATTTCAATGCAGACAATCTTGAAAATTCCAGGGTTCACTGATAATGTCTTCACTCATCTCCTTTCTGGTCTTGGGGCAGGGTTTTTTGCAGTCTGTATTGGCTCCCCGGTTGATGTGGTAATCTATCTACATTCACACGTGTTCTCTTTCTGAACAGTTTTTTTATTATATTTTGGTGCATGGTGTCAATTTACATTAAGCAGCATTGTGACTCTCATATGATCTCTTTCTGATATGCTTTTGATTTTGGATATGCTGTTGACTGGACTTTGTAGTGGTATCTCTTTGGTAACTATTATGCAAGATGAAGAATTAAAATGATCTTGTTAACTGAGGATAAGACTATGCAGCTTTTACATATTAACATGGGAATCCCTCCTATGTGTCAGTGAACATGTAGCATGTCGACAGTGGATTCCATCACCCCCATTCTTATAATGTTGTCGTTGTTACTATAACTGTGTGATGATTTAAAACTTCTATTCAAGCTGTGAATCCTGTGATTAAGAAAATTTATCCATCATCTTTGAGCCAATTCCATATTGGAATATTATCAGTCCCAGTACAATACCCACCAAATTAAGTAATACTACAACCAGAAAGAGAATAATACAGTCCTAAGAGAGTATTAGCAATGATAGAGTTTATGTTGCGGGAAGAGAGAATAGGTGTCATAAACGTCGAAATACTTGTTACACTTGTCTTGGGATGCAGATGGGGGCTGAGCTTTTGGTTTCTGAATTGAGAAGATGGAGTGGTCAGATAAGGGTCTTGGAGTGAGGGTTCCACTGGTTAGGTGCCATCATGAACAGCCCATGGCTACACACTGCCTTCTTCAATTGGAAAGTCTGTTGCAGTGCTGCTTCCCCTAGCGGTGACTTTAACAGGAAACCCACCACTCATCCTTACATAAAATGTCTTTAAAATGAGAAAAAGGTAGTAGACATTCATTGGTTCTGTCAACACACACTGGTCAATACTACTCTCAAAGATGCAGAGACCTGAAAATGCCAAAGGGTCAAGCGTGTGCCCTGTGTGACCACCATGGGCCTTCAATTTAAGCCGTGATTATAAAATTGTTAAGTAGTACTGGCATCCATATGGAAGGTTGGAAAGATGGTCACTTTTGTGCAGGTGAAAGTATGTTTGGTTCAAGACTAGTTTTTATTTTTAGGGACTGAGTTGGTTGCCTGTTAACTTTGCAACTTGTTCAGGACTATGCTTCCTCTTTCTCTTTTTGTGCCTTCTCATTTTGCTGCAGTAAAGGTGTTGCTTCATCCTATTGATGTTTTCAGTCGGACAAATTTAATTGCTTTAATGGTTTTCTTTTGACAGGTTAAGTCAAGAATGATGGGAGATTCTGCGTACAAAAGCACGATTGATTGTTTCGTCAAAACTTTGAAGAATGACGTATGTTTTCTCTTCTTTGACTCTAATAGAACTCGTTCTTTTATTCAGTGGGTTGTGTGGATAAGAAAAGGAACATCTGCAACCTATAGAAAGTTGCAAAAGTGTGACATAAAATTTGGTGACTTCTGATGTCATTTAGCCTTTTTGCTAATGCTCCTCTTGTGGGGTCATTGTGTGTGAGATGGTAACTGCAAATTGATTTGAGTCTGTTCACATTGATGCTTGAATCATAATTCATTACCAGAAAAGAAAAAAAAAAAAGAAAAAAAAAAGAAGAGAAGTGGAAGGTTTGCATTGCATTATTACATTCTTCCTTGATTCTTATATTAAAAAAAAATGCTTCTGTGATTAAAAATATAAAGGTAAAAAAGAAAAGAAAACTAAAGATCTCTCTTTAATTTCTAAGTTTTCATTACATGAGAAATTATTCTGTTAGTTGGAGGGCCTTGCTCCATATCAATGTTAAACTTAGCATTTTAACACTCTGCAGGGACCATTGGCTTTTTACAAGGGCTTTATCCCAAATTTTGGTCGGCTGGGATCTTGGAATGTGATCATGTTTCTAACATTAGAGCAGGTACAAAATTGCAATCTATATATTTTGATTTTGATACTTGCAATTCCCTCTTTTAAAGTGTCTTGCATGTTCTCGCGAATGCTCATACACTGGTTTCCAATTTCCGCTTCGGCAGTAAGATATTATAATTTGTAGTAGGATCAAAAAGCCCATATCAGTAATTGGGGGTTTAGATTCTTCTGTATTAACATTAAAATAAAATTAAGAGAATTTGTTCATGGAGATCTTCTATTGCCTCTTGAACCAGGGGACGGCAGTAATGCAAGAACAAGCTTCTCTCTTTTTATGTATATTTTTGTATTTAAAAGTGTGCTTCTGGGAAAGCTTGCTCATCTTTTCTTCTTTGTTTTGCTTTTCTTCTTCATGACAGGCTAAGAAGTTTGTCAAAAGTATAGAGTCTTCTTGACCACATATGTATACAAGCATAGAGCTTATGGATTTTTCAAGTGCTTTGTGCCTGCGGCAATGGAGGTTGTTTAGAAAATAATAATATTTTCAGTTCTCAGTGCCTCTTCATTTTGCTAATTCAGATGAAGGGTCCTACAAGAAAAACGTAGAGAATATTTTTTGCTGGATAATAATGATGATCATTGTTTTCTCGATAACATGTTGCTTCCCTGTCATTTCTAGGGATCCATTTAAACTTTAATAACTAAATGTAGCCTTGATTTCTTTGCCTTGTGCTTGTCCAATTTATCTTTAAATTGCAAACCCGCCAAAACAAAGTCTTTAAGTAAAGATAAACTAATTTTGAGAATTTGCTCAAAATTGAAACAAAAATATATTAGAAACATGAGGAAGAGCCACTAACTTTGAAGATTAATGGAGTGAGAAAGAAGGGAACGAGGAGAAGTGTTGGTTATATTTCGACAATTTACTTTTGTGATAAAGTAAAAGGAACCATACATAGATCTCAGAATAAACAATACCACAAATAGATATGATAGACAAAAGCAATAAACAAATACTGAATATATATATATATATATATATATATATATATATATATATATATATATATATATATATATATATATAAATAAAGAGAAATCTGCAAATAATTAAAACTCACAGATCAAATGCGTGAAGGATGAACAATTCAGATCAAGTCTTGTATTTGACACAATCTCCTTAAAGCAAATTTCGCCCCTCACGCAATCATTGTGGTGCTTTGAGACTTACGGACATCTGCCTCTCAGGATAAAATGATTTACAGCACGAAAACGAAACATACAAGGTCGTGCTCTGCGAAATACTCAATGTCTCTTGCTCTCTTTTTGACACAAAATGAAAATGCACAAAATATTCTCATTGGGATAGTTTTTTTCAAATGCGTTTTTATGAATGAGAGACTATGTAAAAATTATATATTACTGAACAAGCACTCTATTTCAGTAATAAATACTGTGCACAAGCTAACTGACTCAAAAATTAAAATAATAAAATATTATTATTTGGACAAGTAGGCCCAGTCCACATATGCCAAAAGCCCCAACCTAATGTTCAACTCATGAGCATATAAACTCATATATTATCTCTTTCCTTTCCTATGTGGGACTCAGGATTTTTACCACTTATAATTACATCTTCAAGTGAACATAGAATTTCTTATTCACTCTATGTTATTTTTCCAACAATCCCCCATATGAATAGAAATTGATAAACACGATACAAATGATGATGCAAACACAAAGAGAGTAGAAGAAAAGTTACTGTATCGGGAGAAGTAGCTTGTGGCTTTGAACTTTCCTTTATTTTGTGAAAAACTATCGGATATACTAGCTAACCAGTGAACATGATGTCTCAAACAGTTCAGCCGTTTGTGTATACCAAGACAATAGAATTCACATAGCTCATTTTCGGACATATTTCGTTCTTATAATTGTGTTCATTTTCGGCCCTGAACATATCCTGGTAAATTCATGAAGTGCTTTAGAGAATTTAGCCTTAAAACTCTCATGGAAGCGGCCCACTTCACACTCATATAGGTGATTCTTATTAAGAGTATCCTGTTATACCCCACTTAGAATTCCAAGATATAAGAATCATTAAAAGCAAAGCATACCCTAAACATCGCTTACAGGTATCACTATTTCATCATAGGAATGGGTGGGAGATATTATCTCTATAGTGATAAAAACTAGTCTCCACAATTTTGTTGTCCATTTGAAAACCTAGATCTTGGAATCTCCAATTAACTAGGTGGGGTTATTGTCATGGAAACTTTAGGTTATAGGCTTTAGCCCCATTCCCCTCGATGAGCAGTTTACTTGCTCTCTACTCAAACAACTGATTACGGATCCGTTTTTATAATTTGGAACAACTTCCAATTAAGAGCAACTACCTCATGGTAATATGTCTCTGACAAATATGTCAAGACCTACCATAACTATGTGTACTACTAAGACACTTAATTGGTAATTACACATTTAGAAATAGGTAGCATATTTCTCATGTCATTGTTTTGTTTCTCAATCAAAACCTTTTTAAATAAGCCACCTTCTTTTTTAAGAAGACACCCCTACATTTAAAGAATTATAAAAAAAAATATTTGACATTTCCATAATTCATAGTGTCTTACAAATTTTCTTTGAGGCAACAAGTTAGAGAATATTAAATTAGCAAAGGAACTCTTCCTTTTAATATATCCAACACCTTTCACATGTGGGAGCGTTTTCCCTCTAATGCCTCACTTTGACGCTGAACAAGTTCACATGGTTTAAGTATAATAAATAATCTTAAAAGTCTAACATGTCAATTCATATGCCAACACAACTTTTCCCTCTGTAATATGCTAAACTACTTTCTCTAAAAAGCAAACAAGAGGAAAGTTGAAAGAGTCTTATACACAAATATAGAGAAGTCGAAAAGTAATAAAGTAGTATAGATATTTACATTAAACACATATATAAGTCAATTGAAGATATATATATATATATATATATATATATGCTTTTATAATACAAAGGAACGTAAACTACAAATTGGCTGAATATATATATAATATAAGTCATCTCTATATCACACAACTACAATATTACACTTAAATTATTACAAACCAAATCCACACTTGCAATAATCCAGACTTACTCTATATTAATTTTGAATAGCACATTGCTCATATAACCCTTTCCCACATACATGCAGTTCTTTGTAAGTACAAACTTGTTAGATTCAATGACCAATTTGAAACAATTCTTACTCAAAAGTGAGCAAAAAACAAGATTCTTACGAATATCTGGCACATGCAGCACATCATTCAAACTAAGTTTCTTGCCTGAAGTCATCTTTAATATTACCTTTCCTTTTCCTACAATCTTAGAGGTTGAGGAATTCCCCATGAATATTTCTTCTCCATTATCCACAGGATGATATGAAGAAAATAAATTCTAATCTAAACATACATGGTGAGTAGAACCAGTGTCTATCCACCATTCCTTGGTATCTCTTCCTACTAAGTTTACTTCAGAAATCACTGCAAAAAGGACTATATCATCCACATCTTTAGAAAGATTTTCCACTTCAGTAACGTTGGCTTGAAAGTCTTTCTTGGTCCCTTAATCTTTATGCTTATGGCAGTCCTTAGCACAATGTCCCATCTTGCCACACACGTAGCATTTTCCGTTGAACTTTGTAAAGTTGCCCCTACTAGTTCTTTGACTCGAACTTTCACCAGAGTATTTTCTCTTATTCTTATTATGCTCCACAATGTTTGCTTTAGATTCCATGTAGTGATTCCCTATGGCTTTTTCTGAAGAGCGATTTTCTTCCTCGATTCTCAATCTTACGATCAAGTCTTCTAGCCGCATCTCCTTGCGTTTATGCTTCAGGTAATTTTTGAATCTTTCCAAAATGGAGGCAGTTTCTCAATGATAGTAGCCACTTGAAATGATTCACTTACAGACATACCCTCAACATGTATTTCATGTAAGATTACCTATAGCTCTTGTACTTGACTAAGCAGAGTTTTGGAAACCACCATTTTGTAATCCAAAAGTTTTCGCACAATGAACTTTTTAGTTCCAGCATCTTCTGTCTTGTATTTCTTATCCAAGGAATCTCACAATTCTTTTGCTGTCTTGATTGAGCTATACACACTATATAATGTGTTGTCTAATCCATTCAGAATATAGTTTTTGCACAGGAAGTTAGCATGTTTCCATGCTTCCACAACAGCAACCACTTGCCTATCTGTCTCATTTTCCTTGAGTTTTGGAGCATTCTCATACAAGAATTTTGCCAAATTTAGGGTTGTGAGATAGAACAACATTTTTTGTTGCCATCTCTTAAACTCGGTACCATTGAATTTCTCTGGCTTTTCTCCATGGTTAACAGGAACGATAATAGGGGCAGCAACAGACACAATTTCATTTAACATTTCTGTCAAAATAAAACTCTATCAGATTGAAGTCTCAAAATCCAAATGAAGCATTGATTTATATTACACAACAACCAAAATATATAGACACGGCACTGCATTCAAGTATCACTTTAAAGTAAAAATCATATACAATATAATAAGCCATCTAGTCTCTGTGTCATGTCAGAATATACAAAGAATTTAATAGTAAAACTATTCTACACAGGTACCAAAGCAATACAATCAAAATTCAAGAGAACATGAATCTGTACAAAAGATAAATCAACAACTGACAAGCACTTAGAAGATTAGACAATACATAGCCAACAAAGTAACAGAGATTCAGAGCTATGTGAATAAGAAAGATCATAGCATATATAATATATAATACATAGGATTGCAGAAAAAGAGCCGCACAGTACACATACACTAAACTATATGCTCTAAACATTGCCCAGCTAAGCAAATAAGACAAACAAGCTTAACATCAAATAGTATATTATACAAAAGATATTTAAATAGAGAAATATTTCTACATATAGAGTATCTAAGAAACACAATCCTGCAAATATATTGCTCAGTCAAACAAAAATTAAAGAAGAGAAATATCCTAATATAATAATATAAAAGTAAGAAGGAAAGATCAAGTAAAACAAAGTTTAATAAATACCAATCCTCAAAATTGAATTGATACTGATGATGCAAAGAAAATCAGTAGGCTGGATGCTTCAAACTTGAAAGGACCACTTGCTCTCTCAACGGCCTGAAAAAAGAAAGAAAAGTGATCAAAGGTGACCGGGGCTGTCGGCCAAGAACCCTCCGATGGCAAAGTTAGTTTTCTCTCTATATTTTTGGAGTTCCAACTTTTTGGGAGCAATAACAAACCTTTGCTTTGTCTGAATAAGCCTTTATATAGTGTTCTAATAGATGGTTATCACAATTATAACCTCCCCTGGATTCAAGGAGGCATAAGTAATTAAAAATAACTTCTATAACCGTTTAGGAGTTATGTACTACAACGGATACTTGGAAGTTACGCTTGTCACATTATACTCAGAGATTTTTCTAAGTATGATACCCTCGTCCTAGTATCCCCTTGTCGAGTGTGCTTAGCTCATGAATAGGGGTTGTTCCGTCTACGGATGAATTTATTAAGGATGAGATCGCCGACACCCTAGACGAGCGTCTCATTCCTTGGTCACGACGACCTCGTCCTAGTCTCTTCTTCTCCGGATGAGATGGTTATAGGTAAGGTTTTCTGGGGTGCTTGCAATACTGTTGGGTCACGAACGACCTCTATGGACGGCTTCAAGGTGAAAATCAGTACCCATCAGTTGCCCCTTCGTCCAAGGGTCGTCCAAGGCTTTTGGTTTTTAGACACGTCTCATTACACCACCCCACGTGTCTCGATCTATACGGTGGGGTTCCAGTGACTCCAGATCGCGCCACGCGTCATCATTATATGGGTTAACCGTTGTGTCATTTTGAGTTTTCGAGGAAGTTGCCACGTGGTTCTTCCTGATTTAGTGCCTCATTTTAGGTTTCATTTTTCAACGCCTATAAATAGTGGATTTCCTCCCATACCCTCTCCACTTTTCCAAATTTTCTTGTTTGACATTTCTCGTCCATCGACTCGTCTAGAAGTATTCCAGTGTCCCTAGTTTTCCTTCGTCTAGAGCCAGGTATTTTCTCTACGCTCGTCTTTAGGTTTCCCTTGAATTTCCACAATGTCAGAAGTTGTTTCTTCGTCTAGTAATAGTGTTGATAAGGAGATAGATGAATACCACAATTCAACTAGCTACAGTGGTTCTAGCAGTGATAGTAGTAGTAGTGGGGGTAATACCTCAGATGAGTATGTTTCTGGGGTTCCTGGGGTTCCCCTAGAAGTCTTCCAAGAGGAATTTAGGACGAGAGTGGCGTCTGGGTCTGGGGTTGGTCCCTCCGGTGTGCCCTCATCCACTCAAAAGGACGAGGTTGAGACCATATACAACTGTACTGTGGGGGTTCCTGCTAAGACAGACGAGAGGAAATTAGCTTCTCTTAGGAGTTGGTATCAAATTCCAGACGAGCTAAACCCTAGGTTGGCCGTCCGTGACGAGTGGTGTTGCCAACCTCATTTTGGCATTGGAGTTTATGAAGCCTATCTCCTAGGAGGTCTTAGGTTGCCTCTCAATGCCTTCACTAGGGAGTTGCTCACTAGATTGGGTTTAGCGCTGTGTCAACTTAATCCCAATGCATGGAGACTAATCGTTTCTATGCAAATTTTGTGGAGAGAGGTTTTTGAAGAAGATTGTCCTCTTACCATGGACGAATTCCTTTTCTGCTACAAACCCTCTGAAATTGGCCAATCCCGGGGCTTTTATCAATTTACAGCCAAGAGAAGAGATTGTAGGATTATAAAGTCATTGGTTACATCGAATAGGAGTTGGAAGACGGAGTTTTTCTTCGTCTCAGGTTTTTGGGCAGGGCGCTCTGTTGAGGTGGGCAGGGATCCATTTGCCCCTTATACAGGATAGTTAGGGAACCTTCGTCCTGAAGGTATGCTTATCATCGTTGTAACATCTCCCTTATCACATGTCTTTTTACACTAACTAAGCTTCTCGTCCTTACTGCAGGTGTTAGAAGGCCGTCCTTGAACAAGTTTTATTTGGGACGTGTTCAAAAGGCTCGTCTCCACCCAGAGAAGGACTTCCATTCTTTGGTCACCCTTCAACGTCTTGCGACTTGGGGACTTGGCCCAGAACCTTCTCCAGAAGCCTTAGCTCACGAAATCACAATCCGTCGACGTAAGTTTTTACCTTGGGATTTTTTTTTTGCCATCAACTTAATCATGCCATCATAGGCACATTTTGTTGATTTATTCGTCTATTTTTTTGTAGGGATGGCTACCTTGAAGGAGAACAAAGGCAAGGGAGTCGCAAACGAGCCTACTAGGCAAGACGCCGAAACTAGAGCTCGTCCTGCTGCTGGTGACAAGAGAAGCCTGTCGAAGGCCATTAATCTTGAAAATCTCCCCAGCCGGAGAGCAAAGTATAGGAGGTCGTCCAAGCCTGGAGTCGTCTCTCCTGCTGTCCCTGTTCCTCCTCCATCTCAATCGCCGTCCATCCAGATTCTTGACATGGAGCCGTCTGAGCCTACTCACCCTCTTCCGCCTAAAACTAGTGTTCCTACCTCGTCTCAGCCTCCTGTTGAAGTCACGTCAAACCTCCTTGAGAGTGAGGACTTGGCCTGGGAGAGGTTTGAAAAAGCAGTTTCTGGCGAGGACGTGGCTGCATGCTATAACATGTCCTTGAAAGACTTTGAACACTCAGGTGTCCACGATCTTTTCAAGGTAATTGATATAAATTTCTTCTCTTTTTTTTTTTTTTAATTTTTATGTTTTCCTCGTCATTAAGCTTATTTGCTTTGCTTAATATGAAAATTCGTAATTGCTTGTGTAGGCCATGTCAAAGTTCATAGCTGCGTCCAGGCAAGCCATTCAGCTAGATAAGACGAGGCTTTTATTGGAGAGGAGGATACAGGAAGTCAGGGACGACTGCAAAGGCTGGGCTAAAACAGCGGCTAAGGCTAAGGACGAGGCCAAGGGTTTGCTGGACCTCGTTGAGGAGCTAAGAGCTAACATAGTGGAGAAAGACACTCGTCTTGACCACTTTTAGAGGAAGGATGACGAGTTAAGCAACTCCCTTGAGAAGGCTAAAGACGATGCTGTGGAGGAATTCAAGGCCTCGAAGCAATTAACTGACCTTCTGGACGCCAACTACGCGGCTGGATTTGAAGATTTTCGCATGGAGGCGAAGGAAAGGTTTCCAGAGGTTGATTTCAGCCCTATCGTCCTTCAATTAGGGGGTGCTGCTAGTTCTTTTCTTCAGACTAGCTCTGAAGATGTCAATATCGAAGACAATGCCTCTACCAAGCCTGCCCAGGACGACCCCGATGCCTAATGCCCTTGCTATCCGAAGATTTTATTATTATTTCCTTTCAAAGTGTTTTCTTCTCTTCTTCTCTCTCCCTTTTTTTTATTTAAAATGTATTCAAGTACAATTACCTCGTCTAGAGTGTTCTGGACGAGTTTATTAACAATTTTTTTTAATGCTTATTTTATAAGGGTTTTTGGACGGTGGTCGTCTACCCTTTGATCTTTAACGAATGTTTATTTTCATTTGTTACTGTCATTTCATAGACGAGTTTATGCATTACTTTTATCATTTATGCTTTTGTTCCAAGTGTCGAATGATCGTCTATGTGATTTCCTCGTAGACGACCCACTTAGGACGATAATGATGACTGCATTGCTTTTGTTTGTCCCTTAGGCAATTATTTATCGTCTTTCCACAAGGATTTTATGTTTTACTCGTCTCAAAATATTGAGGCGTCTTGACTAGCTTCTCGTCTCTGTTATGCCATAGCGCCTGCCCCTTTTTTTCTTTAGACGAGTGGGACTTGGCTTTCTCTCTTTGCTTTATCCTGATTTAGAGGAAAGCATTTTTGCTATATCTTTATTTAAGGAAAAGCTTGGACGAGTATGCCTTGGCTTATTTCTCTTTGCTTTATCCTTATTTAAAGGAAAGCCTTGGACGAGTTTTTCTGCGTCCGAAGTTTTCTATTCGTCTTAGGCTTTTGCCTCTTCTGTGGGCATTATTATGGAAACTAGATCTATGCATCAAATACATAAGAAATCCAAACCATATTATTACATGAACATTGTTCACAAACGTGGCACATGCTTATAAGCTAGTGCCTTATTAAAATACCTCAGAAAAATACATAACCTCGCTTTTCATAAGCTGGTATGTAAGCGGTGCAAAAGTTTAAGAACTAGTGCACTTTTTATTCATAACACACCATAATAGTAGTAAGAACACAACAGTAAGTATAAGTGAACATAGGTTATAGCTACAACTTTGCTAGTGATTTCCCTCATCCCTGCTCGTTACTGATAGTACCTCCATAGGTGTTCCACATTCTAGGGATGCTCTAACTTCCGTCCGTCCAAAGCTTCCAGGTAGTAAGACCCCTGCCTCTTGCAGTTAATTACCCTGTAGGGTCCTTCCCAATTAGGTTCTAACTTTCCATGAGCTGGGTTCCTGGTTGCCAAGGAGACTCTTTTGATAACAAGGTCCCCAACATTGAACCGCCTGGGTTTTACCATGGCGTCATGCTGCCTGGCCATAAGGTTCTTGTATCTTGCTGTCCTTTACTCCGCGTCCATTCTTACCTCGTCGATAAGATCAAGTTCAAGACAGAGTTGCTCCGCGTTCTCTCTTTCCTGATACTTCATCACTCGGTGATTAGCCATATGGACTTCTGCCGGTATAACGGCTTCACTTCCGTAGGCTAACTTAAAGGGGGTTTCTTCTGTTGGGGTTCGTACTGTCGTCTTATAGGCCCAAAGAACGCCTAGTATCTTGTCTGGCCAAATCCCTTTTGCCCCCTCGAGCCGAGTCTTGATGATTTTCAGCAGGGATTGGTTCGCTACTTCTGCTTGCCCATTTGCCTGTGGATGGGAGGGCGATGAATAGTGATTCTTGATTCCGAAATGATTGCAGAAGTCTCTGAAGGATGCGTTGTCGAATTGACGTCCGTTATCCGATACTAAAACCCTAGGTACTTCGAACCTACATAGAATGTTCTTCCAAACGAAATTTTTCACATTTTGCTGAGTGATTGCTGCGAGAGGTTCGGTTTCTACCCACTTGGTAAAGTAATCGATTCCTACCACCGAAAACTTCATTTGCCGGGTTCCCATGGGGAAAGGGCCTAGGATATCTAGTCCCCACTGTGCGAAGGGTCATGGGGCCATCATTGGGGTCTGGTATTTTGACGGCTGCCTAGGTACATTGCTATAGCGCTGACACTGGTCACATATCTTGACATAGGCTTTAGCATCTGCCTGCATTGTAGGCCAGTAGTAGCCGGCACGGACGATCTTATGGACTAGCGACCTTGCTTCTGAATGATTTCCACATGCTCCTTCATGAACTTCCCTTAGAACATAGTTTGACTCATCAGGAGCCAAGCACCTTTAGTAAGGTTGGGAAAAACCTCGCTTGTACAATACTTCATTTATGAGGACGTACTTGGCTGCCCTGACCCTCAACTTTCTCGCTTTATTTTTGTCCTCTAGAAGCCTTCCATCTTTGAGATAAATCATTATTGGACTCATCTAATCTTCTCCTCCTCCTACCTGCTATATGTCAGGGATATCTATGCTCGGCATGTATTGGATGTTGTCGTACTCGTCCGTCACCCCTGCCGAAGCTGCTTTTGCCAAGGCGTCCGCTTCCGTATTTTCCTCCCTCAGTAGTTGAACAAAACTTACAGTTGAAAATTTTCGTGCAAGTCGTTTCACTTTGTTGAGGTATTTCTTCATTCGATCTTCTTTAGCATCACACATTCCATTCACTTGGTTAACGACCAGTTGAGAATCTCCTCTGATTGTTACCGCCTCCGCCCCTAGGGACTTAGCCAACTCCAATCCCTTGAGTAGAGCCTCGTACTCAGCCTCGTTGTTGGTAGTTTGATACTGCAGACGGGCTGCATACTCTAGCCTGTCACCCTCGGGGGACTTCAGTATAACCCCAATTCCTCCTGCATACAGTGTGGACGACCCGTCGACATTAATCACCCATTTCTCAGCAATTTCGTCCTTGTCCAGCTCATCCTGGCTGTGGGTGAACTCTGCAATGAAATCTGCCAATGCCTGTGCCTTTATCGCACTCTTTGGGAGGTATCTGATATCAAACTCGCTAAGCTCAACTGCCCACTGTACTAACTGTCCAGCAGCTTCCAACTTGTTCATTGCCTTCTTTATGGGATGGTCTGTTAGGACGTTGATGATGTGAGCCTGAAAATAATGCCTTAGCTTCCTGGAAGCCGCGATCAGTGCAAATGCTAGCTTCTCCATCATCGGGTATCGTCCTTCTGCTCCTCTCATTGCACGGCTTGTATAATAAACCGGTTTCTGGACTCTCCCTTCTTCCCTGACTAACGCTGAACTTACTGCGTGTAGGGACACTGCCAAATACAAATACAACACTTCCCTAGGTACAGATGGACTTAATAGCGGCGATGTCATGAGATATGTCTTCAAGTCTTGGAAAGCCCTTTGACACTCGTCTGTCCATTCAAATGCCTTCCTAAGGACTTTAAAGAAAGGCAAACACTTATCAGTAGCTTTCGAGACAAACCTGTTAAGGGCAGCGACCCGTCCGGTAAAGGACTGGACTTCCTTGATATTTTTTGGTGGTTCCATGTTTAGTATCGCCTGAATTTTGTCCGAATTTGCTTCAATTCCTCTGTGCGACACCATGAACCCCAAAAATTTTCCTGACGAAACTCCGAAAGCGCACTTGCTTGGATTTAATTTCATATTGTACCGCCGCAATGTATCAAAAGTCTCTTGAAGGTCGTCCAGATGTTTATCCTCGTCCTGGCTCTTTACCAGCATGTCGTCTACATAAACCTCTACATTTCGCCCGATTTGAGGACGGAACATATGGTTAACCAGCCTTTGGTAAATCGCCCATGCGTTCTTCAAACCAAAGGGCATTACCTTGTAGCAATACAACCCTTGGCTCGTAATGAATGAGGTCTTCTCTTGATCCGCTTCATCCATCTGTATCTGGTTGTATCCTGAGAAAGCGTCCATGAAGCTAAGCACTCTGTGACCTGCCGTCGAGTCCACCAATTGGTCAATGCGTGGCAATGGGTAACTATCCTTGGGGCAAGCTTTGTTTAAATCAGTGAAGTCCACACACATTCACCATTTGCCGTTAGCTTTCTTGACCATGACCACGTTCGCCAACCAATCTGGATAATAAACTTCTCAGATGAACTCCGCGGCGACCAACTTCTGTACTTCTTCCTTAATGGCATTGTCTCGCTCAGGAGCGAAAATACTTTTCTTCTTACACACAGGTTTTGAATGGGGGCACACATTCAGGCTATGAGTAATGACACTCGGATCAATGTCAAGCATGTCCTCATGACTCCATGCAAAGACATCGAGGCTTTTCTTGAGAAATCGGACCAAAGCGTGCTTTGCCCCCTCTTCCATGCTCGCCCTAACTCTTGTAAACTTCTCAGGCTGGTTCTTGTCCAAAGGGACGTCTTCTAATGCTTCAGTGGGCTCTGCCGCGATCCTTCTCCCTTCTATACTCATTGCCTGTATGTGCTCGTCCATCGCCAGCATAGCTAAGTAGCATTCTCTGGCGGCCAACTGATTTCCTTGTACTTGGCCTACTCCGTGCTCAGTTGGAAATTTGATAAACAAGTGGTAGGTAGAGGTTACCGCCTTCCAGCTATTCAGAGTTGGTCTTCCAATAATTGCATTATATGACGATGCACAATCGACAATAAGGAAATTTACCTCCTTGGTTATCTGCTGTGAATATGCTTCAACAACCACTGGTAGTGTGACGGTTCCCACCGGTTGCACCTTCATTCCTCCGAATCCTACCAACGACGAATTTACTGGCCTAGGCTGATCTCTTCCTAGCCTTATTTGCTGGAATGCGGGGTAGTAGAGAATGTCTGCAGAACTGCCATTGTCTATCAACACCCTTCTGGTCATGTAGTCAGAGATGAGTAGGGTGATGACTATCGTGTCATCGTGCTGGTGGTGAAGTCGTCCTGCTTCCTTGTCTGTGAACGTAACGGCCTGCTGGTTTACTTCCCTCATCCTAGGAGGTCGTCCGGACAGTTGGATGTTTTGCACCACCTTCAGGTATGTCTTCCTTGATTTGGATGACTGCGCTGTCGAGTTTCCTCCTACAATTACCCTTATTTCTCCTAGTGGGGGACGTGATGATTCTTCCACCTTGGCCTTCATTTTCTCATCTCTTTGGTCTCGTCCAAGGAAGTTCCTCAGTTTTCCTTGTCTAATGAGATTTTCTACCTGCTGTTTCAAGTCAAAATACTCGTCCGTATCATGCCTGTGGTCCCTATGAAAGCGGCAGGACTTGCTCCTATTACGCTTGTTGGGGTCTCCCTTCATTTTATTCGGCCACTTCAAGGACGGATCATCCTTGATCTGCATAAGAAACTGCTCTAGTGGCATCGTCAGGGGCGTGTATTGCTGATTCCTCGCGGAGGAACTCGCATTCTTACCATCCTTATCTTTCTTCTTGTCCACTCGAGCTTTCTTTGGACGAGGTCCTTGATCCGAATAACGATGGTGACCCGCTTCTGAGCGTTCTGCCCTTTTTCTTTTCTTGGCTATGATATCGTCCTCAGCATTCATAAAATTCTGGGCCGAATGGACGAGATCGGCCATAGTCTGTGGTTCCTGCTCGTAGAGCTTATGAATGAACAAGTTAGAATTGACCCCATTGTGGAATGTGGCCAGTAATAACTTGTCATCCATCTCGTCCACCATCAAGGCCTCCTTATTAAACCGGGTGATAAAGGATTGCAAACTCTCATTTTTCCCTTGCTTTATAGTCAGTAGACTAGAGGAGGAGCGCTTGTGACGCTGTCCCCCAATGAAATTGTTGACAAACAACTTACTTAACTCTTCAAATGATCCCACCGAGTTTGGGGGTATCTTACCGAACCACACTCGCGCTGGTCCCTTAAGTGTGGTAGGAAAAGCTCTGCACATAATCTCGTTTGGGACTCCTTGTAGGTGCATGGTCATCTTGAAGGTCACAATCTGATCGCAAGGGTCGCGATTTCCATCATACGAGTCCAGGGAAGACATTTTGAATTTTGGAGGTAGGGGGTGACTGTTGATGGAAGCCGTGAAAGGGGAGTCCGTTCAGTGAACCATATCATCCACTAGGTTCGCCCGCCTCATGTTTTCCCTCATTTCATCCATGGCTTTTCTCATCTGGTCCATCTCTTTTTCCAAGTGTGGCACTCTTCTTAAAGCGGTACCCCTTGTCTGATCTTCGGACTCGACATTTTCTCCTCCACCTTCCTGACTTGGTGCCCGTCCATCCACGTGCCCATCTTGGCGCTGCCTCCTGTGGTTGATCTCCCTATTCAACTCTTGGTTCTGATGTGTCAGTTCTGCCATAGCGGCGGCCATGGATTGTATATGTTGAATGGAAGGCGGTTGCATGACAGGCGCTGATCTGCGATCCCGAAGGGGGTTGCTAGAAGCATCCCTACTCTCCTGGTGGCCTGGGCTGGTAGCCCTTGATCTTGTTCGAACCATTCAGCCTTTTATCTGGGAAAGACTAATTCTTGACAACAAAAACACAGTCGAATGAAAAGAACAGTGAACAGTGCTCGTTTGTTTTTCTCTTTCTCACAGACGGCGCCAACTGATGATGCAAAGAAAATCAGTAGGCTGGATGCTTCGGACTTGAAAGGACCACTTGCTCTCTCAATGGCCTGAAAAAAGAAAGAAAAGAAATCAAAGGTGACCGGGGCTGCCGGCCAAGAACCCTCCGATGGCAAAGTTAGTTTTCTCTCTATATTTTTGAAGTTCCAACTTTTTGGGAGCAAATACATACCTTTGCTTTGTCTGAATAAGCCTTTATATAGTGTTCCAATAGACGGTTATCGCAATTATAACCTCCCCTGGATTCAAGGAGGCGTAAGTATTTAAAAATAACTTTCATAACCATTTAGGAGTTATGTACTACAACGGATACCTGAAAGTTATGCGTAAAATAAGGAATTGTCACATTATACTCGGAGATTTTCCTAAGTATGATACCCTCGTCCTAGTATCCCCTTGTCGAGTGTACTTAGCTCATGAATAGGGGTCGTTCCGTCTACGGACAAATTTATTAAGGATGAGATCGCCGACACCTTGGACGAGCGTCTCATTCCTTGGTCACGACGACCTCGTCCTAGTCTCTTCTTCTCCGGACGAGATGGTTATAGATAAGGTTTTCTGGGGTGCTTGCAATACTGTTGGGTCACGGACGACCTCTATGGACGGCTTCAAGGTGAAAATCAGTACCCATCAGATACCATTTTAGTTTTTACATAGCATTGAAGGAGTGATTGAATTGCAAAGATTCCGTATGCACAAGTACACAAACTATTCGCAAAGTTACCAAACCATCCGTAACTATAAAAATTTAAATGGATAATTCTTAAACACAATCACTGTCAAAAAATCCTTTTACATAATTCACAAAAAGTAAATTACGAAATCAAGAAAATCTGCTTTAAGACTGTTGGTTATATTTCAACAATTTACTTTTGTGATAAAGCAAAAGGAACCATACACAGATCTAAAAATAAGCAATAATACAAATAGATGTGGTAGGCAAAAGCAATAAACAAATACTGAATATATATATAAAGAGAAATCTACAAATAATTAAAACTCACAGACTAAATGCGTGAATGATGAACAATTCAGATCAAGTCTTGTGTTTGACACAATCTCCTTAAAGCAGATTTCGCCCCTCACACAATCACTGTGGTACTTTGAGACTCACGGACGTCTGCCTCCCAAGATAAAATGATCTACAGCACGAAAACAAAGCACACAAAGTTGTGCTCTGTGAACTACTCAATGTCTCTTGCTTTCTGTTTAACACAAAATGAAAATGCACAAAATATTCTCACTGGGAGAGTTTTTTCAAATGCGTTTTTAAGAATGAGAGACTAGGTAAAAATTATACGTTACTGAATAGGCACTCTGTTCAGTAATAAATGCTATGCACAAACTAATTGACTCAAAAAATTAAAATAATAAAATAATATTATTTGGACAAGTAGACCCAATCCACATATGCCAAAAGCTCAACCCAATGTCCAACTCATGAGCATATAAACTCATATATTATCTCATTCCTTTCCTATGTGAGACTAAGGATTTTTACCACTTATAATAACATATTCAAGTAAACATAAAAAACATCAATTTCTTATTCACTCCATGCTATTTTTCCAACAAGAAGTTCTTTAATTTTATCATTTTATGTTCTCCAAAAAGTTGAAAACCACTTATTTTGAAACAAATATGGAAAGTTGGTTTAGGTTGGTTGAGTTGAATACACATTGATTCAAATCCATACTATTTCTTAACATTAATCCCAAAGACGGGCTGACATACATGAAAGAAATGCGTTATTGGCAAACTAGAAAATCATATCATTCAACACTGACAACACAGAGGTAATTTTGAGAATAGCAGGAGTTTGCCACACAATATAGTTAGTTAGCAAGAACTGGAAAGGAATGAGAAAAATAACATCTCGAGCTATAGAGGCTCGAGTTCGGTCGAAAAATCGAGCCTCGAAGACTCGAGTTCTGATTGTTGAGTTGGACAACTTTTTGCCTCATGGAACTCGAGTCTTAAAGACTTGAGTTCGAAAGAAGAACACGAACGAAGATGGTGATGAAGATGAAGAAACAGAAATGGGAAGAAGCATAACAGGGGAACCAAAAAATGGGAAGAAGTAGAACAGGGGAAGAAGAAGCAGAAGTACTGATCAGCCCGTGATTCAAATTTACAATAACTTTCCCCAATCCTAGACTTAAGTGGCACTGAATACTCTTGCCGTCCATCGACTTCAGTTGAATAAACTTCAATTTCAGGTGGGTATCAATGACGCTAGCGGGTTATGAAAACAAGGCGCAAAAGAATTCCCATCCATTCATTGCACCCATTAAAAGGCACCTGTATGTTCACTTTTTTTATTTTGAAAATTTGATTCATATTTGGGTTGTGGGATGAATATCTTCGGAAACTCGAAAAAAGAACAAGGCTCTTAAATGGTGGAACTCGAGTCTTAAAAACTCGAGTTCCACGTGGATTTTTTTTCCACGTCCCCTCCCACCACTTACAACTTGAGTTTTAAAAACTCGATTTCTATCTTGAAACTTGGGTTTTAGACACTCGAGATGCTAGTTGCTGAATTTGCAAACTAGACAACTAACTAAAATATTATAAAAATAAAGCTAAATGGAAAAAAAAAAAAAAAAAATCCTAATAACACATGTTACTTTATTGATATTTTGGCCCATAGCAACACATAGCAGACTTTATGATTGTTTTATTTTAGAATTAACCAATCAATAAATCAACCAAAATTTTGACAATTTTTTTTTTACAACTACTGATATACCTTGTGATCACGAATGATAGAAATTATGTTAGTGATAAATACAAGTGAAATTGATATTATTGTAAAAATTTACCTCTAATATATATATATATAATATCTAAAAGTTGAAGTCTAACATTTATTGTTGCTACTGTAAGAACACGAAATTAGGCAGCCCAAACCCACCAAAAACAGTGATGTTGGATTTCCTAAACCCGGTCCAAAATAATAGATATTTGTATAGAGAATGAAATAAACAAGTGTGGGCTTTGCCCGAGGACAAAGATAGGAAAAGAAAGACCAAAAGCCTAAGGTTTTAATATATGAATGGAGCTTTACAAGCTTGCCCGAGGACAAAGTTCTTGGGTGTTACATATACTATTCTCTCTGTCCTTTTTTTCTTTCAATTCTTGCTGGATCACCTTTATCTAAGAATCTCCTCCCTTTATATATTCCATGGCATCTTGCATCATAGCCCTCCATCTTTAATTCTCCCAAATCTTCTTGGGACACTTGTCCCACTAGACTCTTGGTGAAGGTGGTGGAAGGAACTGCTGAGCTGTGGATTCACTATTTAGGTCATTTCCATATTAATGCAACTGATAAAGCTGTTGTCAACCATTCAATGCGGAGGAACATGTGGTACTTTACAAGAAACGTCCTACAAAGATCCCATTCAACCTCTTAGGCGCCCATCTGCACCCATTATATCCCCCACGAGCACTCCGCCTCTTCCCATTTTATCCTCAGACCACCTCACTCCTCAGGCCGTGGATGCTCCTTCCAGAGAAACAATTGTGGGCTACAACGGTGCTTCCCATCTTCAGTCCTCGGGTCCTCACAGCTACACTCTGGTTGAGGCACATAACATAGAATTATGATCAATTTGGTCTACTTCGGTCATTGATTCAATAATAGTTTGGTCTATTTTGACCAAATTCGGTCTACTTCGGTTCACTTTTGTCTATTTGGTCAATTTCGATCCAATTCAGTCTAATTCTATCAACCTTAATGCAATTCGGTCCACCTTGGTCTAGTTTGTTCCAATTCGGTTTATTGAGTCTACCTCGATGCAGTTCAATCCATTCCGGCCTACTTTAGTTCAATTAATATTTTAGCTTATTAATTTTTAGGCCAAACAGCACCTTGGCACCTCCAAGTTCCATTAAAAAAAATATTACACTTCTTGATTTTTAGAGTTTAAATGCCCTCTCCTCACTTGAAATATGTACTTAAAAAGTCTCAATAAATTTTAAATTATACTCGATTATAATTTTATTACTAAAAATTTCAATTAAAATATAATATTCATTTCAATTATTTTCATCATCTATCATAATTTTTGTATTTTAATATAGTACAAGTTACAAACTAATTACTGCTCTGCTCCAAGTGACTAAATATATGGATGAATCATGATAGATAATAAGCCTAATTTAATATAGGTGAAAGCTCTATTAAAGTTTCAAATGTTTAGCTAATTGTTATGAGAGTTTCAATTATATTATAAAATATATTTTTAAAATGATTTTTTATTTATTAATGTGTATCACATGGGTATGCTATTAATTTTTTTTTTCATAATCTACAATGATTGTAATTAACCCTATAACTTAATAAAAGTTTGAAATAAAACAACATACCTTTTTTTTTACCCTTAAGACAGGCATAAAAAATACCACACTGGAGCTATTGGATTTCAAATTTTCAATACCTAACAGAGCCTTGTGGGGTGAAATTTTGCACATCCAACTTCAAATATGCCCACCTATGTCAATCCATGTGAATTTATGTAAATTTGGATTGTTGATATAGTAATCATGTAAATATATAGAGTTACTATTAATATGCAAGTACATTTTTAAATGCTTCTTTATTTATACAGAGAGCGATTATTTGAAAGAGTAATAAAAAATTGCTAAATAAATAATATTTTAATAAAATATAGTGTGAAATAAATAATATGATGGGGTGTTCTTGAAAAGTGGTTATATAAAATAGAAAAAATATGTTCTTATATTAAAATAGACAAAAAAAATTTGCACGGCGATTATAAAAGTGCTCTTAGATTGATTATTTGTAGGATCTAACCTAAGTGAAAGATGTGTTATTTATTTATTTTAAATAGAGGGAGGGGTTATTGAAAAAATAAAATTTCACTTACTTTTATTAAAAATAAAAAATCTAGGGTAAGGCCTTGTAAATTGTAATCATGGTTTTAAAATCGAAATGGACTAATTGAATCAATCAACCGATTAGGTTTTTAAATCCATGCTTGTAATTACCATTATTTAAAAGAATAGAATTATTTTTATAAAATATATATATATATATATATATATTCCTAAAAAAAAAAGTAAAAAGGAATAAAATTATATTTCCGATAAACCTCTACCAGTTCAAAACTCTGCGTTTTGTGGAAGAAGAAAAGAGAAGAAGAGAAGCAACAGAGAACAACAACAAAGAACAACAAACACAGATCGGCGAATCCACAGCGATTGCCATAGTGTAAGCTTTCTTCAGTTCTTTTATTTTTCTTTTAAAATTATATTATTGGTCGAAAGTTATTAATATTTCTATTATCTTAGGGTTCTATCTGAAACAAAATTTGTTCGTTTGTTACTATAAATTGTGTTCTTTGTTACTATATGCTTGAATTTATCAAGAAAGGAAAATAATGCTTTGTGAATACGGTTTTGGATTTGTGAAAACCAACCACGGCCTTATCAGATTGATTGATTGTTAATTGTTAAACTGGAGCTAAAAGGAATTGATTTTTTTAGGTTACATGATTGATTTTGAAGGGAATTGAGGAGAATAAGTGGAGAGAGAGAGAGAGAGAGAGAGAGAGAGAGAGAGAGAGAGAGAGAGAGAGTAGTTGGGGTGTAAAAGATGCTTCAGATTCGGCTTAGCAAGGCTCCGGCTGCAGAAGGTGTTGGAGGGGCGAAGCCCTTGCCGGTGGATACTGTGACGGTGGCGTGCCCTGACCACCTTATCCTTGCTGAACTTCCTGTGGCAAAGGGCATTGGTGCAGCCACTGCTGCTTCCCTTGTCAAGACTGTTGGTCGTAGGTCCCGCCGCCCGCTTGGTGAGCGGGTCCACTTCTGCGTTCGTTGTGATTTCCCCGTCGCTATCTATGGACGCCTGGTAATTACTGAACACGATTGTACTCTTCTCTTGGTTGCCATTGAACTTTTCTGTTTCATAATGATGGTCTCTGGTCTGATATATGTTTAATCTCAAATTTTCATTCTTGGTTTCTTCCATAAGGAATGAATTATTTGATTAAAAATCTTTACATGAACATCAAGTATATCATCCTTTTATGAGGGCGGGGTATAGTATAGCACAGCAGGAGCTTAAATGTAATTTTATTTAGACAGATACATAAAATCTTCAAGTTAACCTTGAAAGAGGGGAAATTGCTTTGTCATGGGATTTTGACAATAAAGAGAATCTGCCTAGCATTGCCTAAGGATCAAAATAACATTAAAAAAAAAAACTTTCTTTTTTTAATCTCAAATGTAATTATTTGTTTGATATACAAACTCTCACTATGATAAACTTACAAGGTAAATGAGAATCTAATGAAATGCACCCCCCCCCCCCCCCCCCCCAAAAAAAAGTAAAAAAAAAAAAAAACTGAAGGAGAGCCAACTAACCTGGTTAATATATCCTAGGCAGAAGTAAACTAAGAGGAAGGGTAGAATTAGTGGAGCAAGAAAAAAATTAGCTATACCAAGAAGTCCAAAGAATAGAAGTTTTGTAATGTCCCTGTGGTAAGGAATAGTAGGAACTACAAGTTCATCATCCGTACTGCTTTTACATGGTTCTGTTATTAGACTGCCAATAAGACGGATTAAGCAAAAGAGATTCAATGAAGTGCTTGTCCATCCAGATGTGACAACATGAGCAATGAAAAATGATGCCTACAGTAACATTAAATTTGATGGTATCGTATAATTGCACTAAACACATAGTCAGAGACAATGATGCACTTTGTATTCTCTTTGTATCACTGTAAAGCAAACTACATGGTAAGTTCATTTATTTTTTGATCTTTCTCATCAGACATTATGATGACAGCTTTTCATTGGTTGTGAATCTGCCAAGGTACTAAGTTGTTACTTTCTGTAATGACAACTTCTAAGTTGTGACAATTTTATGCAAAAACTATCTCAGAAGTGAGAAAAGACTAATGCACCAGGAAGCAGATATCACGGGAGCTAGTACAAAGAAAAATTTCTAAGATATTTTTTTTTGTTGAAAAGTAACGAAAAAAATATATTAGAGAAGAACACAACCCCATACATAGGAAATGTACTAAAGAGGCAAAAAATCAAGAAACCAAATTACAATGATCAAGCAAAACAGGAAGAGAAAGACAAGAAAAAGATGGTAAAACTAAACACCATTCCAGAAGAGTAAAAAAGAAAAAAAGACTTAAACTCAAGAATGGACAGATCGCGACCCTCAAAGCTTCTAGAATTCCGTTCCCGCCAGATACACCTCATCAAACAGTGCAGCACCATTCTCCAAATCACTATATTGTGATGACGCCTGAAATTGCAAGCCCAACAATCCAATAGATCCACTACCCTTTGTGGCATCACCCAACAAATACCAAACAAGCAAAAGACCATACTCCACATCTCATAAGCTATAGGACAGTGAAGGAGGAGATGATCAACAGATTCCCCACACCTTTTACACATATAACACCACTCAAGAACAACAAAGTGCCTTTTCCGAAGATTATCAATAGTAAGAATCTTGCCTAGAGCAGCAGTCCAAGAGAAAAAAGCAACCCGGGGGGAACCTTTTATTGCCATATCATTTTCCAAGGGAAGGGAGTGGCAGTGGGGGGGGGGGGGGAAAGGGAGTGATAATACCCACTCACCACGCCTGCTGGCTAGCTTCCAACAAAGCTTGTCAGAACCTACACCCTGCACCTTTGTGGAATAGATCAAAGCCATACACGAATCCAACGAGTGTGACTCTTGATCATTCACAAAACGGCGAAATTGTAGGTTCCAAAAAATTCTCCCATTTGCATAGCACATAACCTCAGAGACCGAAGAATCCCTTGTCCTACTAATATTGTATAAATCTGGAAACGCCTCCTTAAAAGGACTATCCCCACACCACACATCAACCCAAAACTTCACATGAGTACCATCACCCACATCATACTGAAGAAACTTGGAAAAATTCAGCCAACCACTTCTAATGGACTTCCACAAACAAACACCATAAGCCCCAGACACAGATTTTGTAAACCAACCACCCCAGTCATTCCCATACTTCGCCCCAATGACCCTTTTCCAAAGGGCATCATTCTCCTCACCATAACGCCACAACCATTTGGCTAGAAGGGTAGAATTAAACCTTCTCAAGTACCGAATGCCTAGCCCTCCATTCTTCACTAGCCTACAAACCTTCGACCAATTCACTAAATGAAGTTTACGATCGTCACTAATACCATTCCAAAGAAAATTTCTTTGTAATTCCTCCATCCGCTTGGCCACCTTAACTGGGATAGGAAGGAGAGAAAGAAAATAAGTAGGCAAGCTAGAGAGAATACTCTTAATAAGGGTAACCTTGCTCCCCTTAGATAAATACAATCTCTTCCATCCAGCTAGCCTTCGCTCCATCTTCTCCAAAATAGGATTTCAAACCGTCTTATCTCTAAAGGTAGCACCCAACGGAAGACCTAAATATTTTAGCGGAAAAGCAGACTCTCTACAACCCAAAATCTCCACTAGCTCATGCAGATTAGGCACATCTCCAACTGGAACCAACTCAGACTTACCTAGATTAATTTTTAGCCCTGACACCTCCTCAAATCTAGAAAGAATCCCACGCAAAGCTGTTATATGACTGCTATCAGCATCACAGAAAACAAGAGTATCATCCGCAAACAACAAATGAGACACCGTCATCAAGGAACCATTTGCATTCCCTACTGAGAAGCCCGAAAACTGTCCTGCCGCTTTAGCAGCACCCAACATACGGCCCAACGCCTCCATGACAAGATCAAAGAGAAAAGGGGAAAGCGGATCACCTTGCCTCAGACCTCTAGAACTCCCAAAACAGTCAGAAGGGCTACCATTGATCAAAATGGAGAATTTAACAGTTGATATACAACACCTGATCCACCTTCTCCACTTGTCGGTAAAACCACACTGCTGCAATAAAAACAAGAGAAACTCCCAATTCACATGGTCGTAAGCTTTCTTGATATAATTTGATTTCAAAGGCAGACACGTTTTAATATGAGTTTTAGAAGCATATCTGCTTCCTGGAGTGCTGAAGCCTGGAGGAAGTTCTATTGGTAGTGCAGGTCATAGTAGTTAGATTTTGCAATTCAAATCACTAAATCTAAAACACTAAAAAAAAAAAATCACTAAATCTAATAAATTGACTTTACTAAAACCAATTCAATTTCATAGACAATAAAAAACTGGATCTGATCATGAGCTCAATCATGCTTAATATATGAATCCGTATCTGGGATGTGGGGGGTAAAAACTGACAAATCTTCCTTTTTGTTTTAGGTTCTAATATTCTTCAATTCGTACTTAAAAGGCTATGAAATATCCAAATGCATGTTTTTGTCGAACCCTTTATCATGTTTAACTCATTCAACCATCCTTGACATTTAAGACTTCAAGGTTTAGCTATAAAATTGTAGCGATATCTTAAATAATCTTGTTTGATTTTGAACTGTCACAAGCAGCTCCTTTTTTAGGGGCATTTTGTGCATCAAATAATGATCTCTGACAAATGCTAAAGGTTAGGACGGTATCTAGGCCACTCTTCCTAGGACCCTACTAAGATGGATCCATAACTAGGTAATTACCTTTAAATAATGTTTTCCAACAGCTATAAGATAATTTCACATGGCCAACATTCCAATTCAAACATATTCAGAATTTCATGAGGCTTCCTTCTGATATATTGGCAATGGGGTGTTATTTGTGCGGTTTGACTTGTTCAGTTGATGTGATATAATCCTTTGTTAACTTTTGGGTCCTTGTTTCACCTTTTTGTTTCTTGTAAATACATTACTTTGTGGAAAGCTCAGGGAGTTTTTAATAATAATTCAATTTGTGGTTTATGCTATGTGCTCAGTTGTTTTAGTCTGTATTTTCGTATGCATTCATTTATTTTGAGGGACACTTATTAAAAGGAACTGAAAAGTTTGTTACCCCTCATTAAAGCCATGATATGTAGTTGGGTGCTGATTGTCAATTCCATATGTAAAAGCGTGAGCCATATCAAAATGAAGGCTGCTTGTATCTCTTTCTTTTCAGTTTAGCTGCATAGAACATGTATACTAGAAGTGTCTTTGTAGCTTTGTGTGGATTGGCCCTTGTCTAACATGTTTATGCTCTTGCAGAGCCCTTGTGAGCATGCCTTCTGTCTTGATTGTGCTAGGAGTGATTCAATTTGCTACCTGTAAGTGGATATCTGATCTGTTCATCACTAAGATAAATAACTTGCTTCTTTCTTGTTTCATTGTGATGTGCTACTCAATATTTATGTTGTGCAACTCTTTCTTTCCTTTTAACACTGCTAAAAAGCCAATATGCAAGATTATTTTTTAGGGTTTTTATAGCACTTATGAATTTAAGTATTTAACCACTTGTTTGTGCCCACTTTTCTTCCAATCTTGCACATGTACTTGGATGATTTATTGTGATTTTGAGGTTCTCTACTTACAATCAGTTTCAACTGTTTAAACTTGCAACTCATGAATGATTTCTAGGGTTGCCAAAGACCGAGGAATATTAGAAGCTGGGTTTTCACTTAAAAAAGGGTGCTCAAATGGTACCTTCCCCTATAAGGGCAAGGTGGTGAGGTGGATGAAGACAAAAAATAGCATTAGTAGAAGCATTAAAAAATGACCCATCAATTAAAGAAGTTTTTCTCCAAAAAAAAAAAAAAAAAAAATTAAAGAAGTAACATCAAGTATGACTTCAAATAAAATATTAAAATAGAATGGAAGAAAACAAAATACGTGGCCAACCCTAATTAATTTGTTGTGGATGTAATTTAACCCCAAAAAATTTGGGACCTAAGCTTTGTCGTTGTATTTGAGGGAGGAGGCCCCCAAATACCTTCTCCCCACTTCTTACATGGATTTGAACCCAGATACTCTTTAAATGAGGAAAAGTGCAGTTATGTCATTGAGTCCTTCCAGCACTGCTCACATGTGGGTGTCACTGAAGAAAAAATAAATAATTATCCTGCTTGATGGATTATTTTATTTTCTCATGCTAGTTACCTCACATGATTTTAAGCTGTATCTATTTAGCACTTAGGATTTCAGAATCAAATTCTTAGAACGTTGTGGAACGGGCTGTTGGAACAACTAATCTACTAGCAATCAGTCTTGTGACAAGATAAAAACTATAATGATACCATATATACATATAGAGCGTCTATATTACTATAAATTTCTGTGAGAATCTATGTCCACCAATTTAAAGCTTTTGTGCTAGAATCTGTGAAATGATCTGAGCTAAGCTGTCATTTCTTGCCTGTTGTTGAATACAGTTGTGATGAACGTATACAGAAGATTCAGACAATTAAAATGATGGAAGGGATCTTCATCTGTGCGGCACCTCATTGTCTAAAGTCTTTTCTGAAGAGGTCTGAATTTGAATCTCACATCAATGAGAGCCATGCTGACCTTCTTCAACCCAATGCTGAGAAAGAGGATGGAAACGAATCAGAGTCTCAGAGTGTTAAACAATCTGGAGCTTCTGAATCCACTGCCCGGGCTCCCCCAAGGCCAGTCTTTTCTCCTGGTTCAAATTCCCAGATTCATGATCGTGAAGACAAAACTCGTCGACAGCAACCTAGAGAACCACCACCTTCAAGGCCAAATGTACAGCCAAAGCAACCACAAAGTTTTGGACAAGTACAAAATCACCCATCAGAGCTCCAACCTGATAACAACCGACCACAAGGCTTTGACAGGCTGGGTCCTCAAAACCGATTCCATCAACAGGGTTTTGACACCCAAGGTGGCCCACAACAAGAGTCTGGTCAGTTTCCAGACAAGCAGCAGGGAATCCTATCTGAGAACCAGTTTTCTGAATACCCACCTATGCATTCCCTTCAGACACCTAATTTTGCTGTGCCAGTCAATACAAATCCAATGCTAAATCCCCCTCCACCTTTTGGTTATCCTCCTTTCCAGACTGAGGGAGGTCAACCATTTTATGGTGCTCCCTATGAGATGACAAGGCAAGATTCAGCTTCAGAAGTAGGAGTGGAACAGGGGTCATTATTGGGATTCCCACCAGTTCAAGCGGGTGGTGTAAATTTCTCAGGAAATTATGCTCAGCCCTGGAATGGTGGAGGCTTTGTTGGTGCGCCTTTTGAGCATCCACACAGTGGTCATGGAATGTTAGATGGCTTTGCAAATGCATCAGATTCTCATGGGAAAGCTGCATTCCATCAAGGTGACTATGGGCGCAATTCTGGAGGTTTGCTTTTAAATCCTCCACCTTTGGCTAACAAGGGCATGGAACAAGCACAGAGTGGCAATGCAATGGATCCAAGGGATGGCAAGGGTATTTTGGCACCACAGCCTATGCCACTCCCACCACCACCGCCACCCCCACCTCACCAGTCCCAGCTTAAAAGAAAGTTCTATCCTGAATCAAGCCGTGATGGACAGGGCTATGGCTGGCAGCATGAGAACCGTGACAGTTATGGGAGTGGCCAGGACTAGCAAATCTGCCATTTCAACTTTTATAATTTTTCATTGTGAACTCATTGCATCAATCAAATTAGTTCATTGTGCCTATTTTTTAATTAGTTCCATGAGAGCATTTATTTCATCCTTTGCCGGTCCAGTTTTGTATATACATTTTGATTTGGTGCCAAATCTGGGAAAATTTTTCATCAAAACACATGATTAGATAATATTTTTACTGGTTACCTTCAAATTCCACCCACGGCCTCCTTCCCTCTTCTCCCTTTTTGAACTAACCAAGCCATAAGGGCTCGAGCTCATTGGAAAATATCAATAATGATTCTAAGAAACTGTCTTTACCCTTTTTGTTTGGAAAAATTCTAACATCACATAAAATGACACAATTTGTGCTATAACTCTCTACGTAGCAGACTGTGAATGGTAGAGAAAAAGCAGTGAAAGTTGGATATATTCACTTGGGCTACCTTCAAATTCCACCCAAGCCCCCCTTCCCTCTTCCCCCTTTTTGAACTAACCAGGCCACAAGGGCTTGAGCTCATTGGAAAATATCAATAATGATTCTATGAAACTATCTTTACCCTTTTTGTTTGAAAAAATTCTAACACTACATAAAATGACACAATTTGTGTTATAACTCTCTATGTGGCAGACTGTGAATGGTAGAGAAAAAGTAGTGAAAGTTGGATATATTCACTTGAGCTACCTTCAAATTCCACCCAAGGCCCCCTTCCCTCTTCCCCCTTTTTGAACTAACAAGGGGGAACTAACCAATCCACAAGGGCTCAAGCTCATTGGAAAATATCAATAATGATTCTAAGAAACAGCCTTTACCCTTTTGTTTGGAAAAATTTTAACACCACATAAAATAGTACAACTTGTGCTACAACTCTTCATGTGGTAGACTATAAATGGTGGAGAAAAAGTAGTGGGTTCCTATGAAAGTGGCAGGTAACCAGTCACGATCTAACACGTAAAATAATTGTAGCAAAAATTGTAGTAATTTGTCTAATACTAAAACTACTTGATTGTTTGGGCTGTGCATAAGTTAGTCTTTCTCAAAGAGGGGAGAATAATGTAAAAGAGCCACCATAGTTTTTTTTTTTCTTCAGTAAGTCCTAAATCTTAATTATTATTTAATTCAGAGCCTCAAGATAAGTTTGTTAGGAGTTGACTTATTAATTGAATAGAATAAAAGTAAATTTTTATTACCCAAGTTTTAAAAAATTTTATATTCGTAATAAAGAAAGTTTAAAAAAAATTTAAAATGTTACTCCAACTGAAATTCTCTTACCAACTATTTCAAGAAACTTAGAATAAATTTATTACTCCTATTTTATTATATATATTTTGATCATATATCATAATTCTGTGTTTTAGTTTAACACATCCACCAAGTACCAATTACCCACGTGCATTGGACTCATAAATATTTAGATATCACATTCCAAAGCTTTTTTTATTCAAAGCCTCGTGAAAGTCCCACACTCACTTTTTCTCTTTGGAAGTGGCAGAGACACAAGCTTGAAGAAGTAAGTTTTAATGGCAGCACTTGAGCATTATCTACAATGACTTGAATTTTTGTTTTGTTTTGTTTTTTTTTTTTTTTTTCTTCTTCAATCTAATGTGAATCTTATCTTTCTTCTTCTTCTTTTTTTCTTCGATCCGTGTGAACTGTGAAGCAAACCCAAAATACACATCGGCCAAATCTTTAGTTTTGGCCGGTATTTGCCGAAACACACTATAATGATTGAAATGCCCCAAAACTGGCAAGATTTTGACCCGAGGTGGAACAAAGGGTATTCCAGTTCCGGATTGTATACTGGTACAAGAAATTCCGTCCGTTCTAGCCGGAACGAAACGAAATTCATAACATTTAACGCCTCATTTGGCAACAGTGTTTAAATAACGAAAATTATTGTTTAAAACGCCACAACATATATTTTCACACATTTTTTACTCACACGTATTTTCACAAAACTTAAACAACTTATTAGAAATCTCTTACCAAATAGCCCAAATTCCCACCCCCCCCCCCCCCCCAAAATCCCTTTTTTATTTTTTATTTTTTTTATTTTATAGTATTTAAGAAAGGGTGTACAAAACAAAACTTTCGGCCTCTAGCTTCTTCTTGCTGTTGTTGTGGGTATAAGGTTTGGGTTGGGCTTTTACATGGAAACATAATCCATGTTCCAAATTTTTGTAAGTCCCTTCGGTCTTCTCCAAAACCATTGGGCCTCCTAACCCACACTGAAGTGAAATGCACACCACCAATGCTGTTGTGCACAGTGCACACACGCCAGTACACTACTCTCTCTCTCAATTTTGGTGATACACACAGAGACCATAGACGACTAGTCGTGTGAGTCTGTAGCAGAGCATTGGGAGAGTAATTCTTCAGCTTCACCTCTCACTTCTTCAGCTGCCAAACTCATTTCTCTCTCTCTTTCCTCTGTTGTGGTAAGCTTCCATTTCCTTATTTCTTTCGAAGATCTAATACCCTCTCATTATTTCAATTACACTACATGGTAATGGCATGCCCAGTTCCATTAAATTTTAATTAGCTTGCTTTCTTAGCTTAGAGAGTCTGAGATCAGAATGTTATGTTTTTTTTTTTTTGGTGGAAATTTTCGTTCTGGGTCTTTGATTCTCTGTATTGAATACATTCATAGTAAGGTTTTGCAAAAAAATTGGATTTTGGATTTGGGTATTGTAGGTTGATATATATATATATATATATATATTAATTCCATTATCTGTTTTGTTTTAATCAGTTTGTGGGTTTTTAATTTGATGTGGTCTTTGGGAATGGGTTATTAGAGACGTGTACTTAGTTGTTGCCATTTTTGTCATTTTTGCATTTAGTTCTCAGAGATTATGGTAGATTTTGAAACCCATTTGTTGGTAATATTGATTGGAGTTTTAAGAGTAGACAAGCTGTACACATATTTGCTGGATTCTTTTTTGGAATTGGATTTCATTACTTGCTATGAGTTTGGTTGTGTTATTCTAGATTACTGAAGAAAAGAATTCACCTGTTAGGCAAAATTCCTCTAAGAACTTTGCTCTCTTTCCACCTAAAACATTGTGTTTGTATAGGCTTCAGTTCCTAGTGGTGTTTGCTAAGATATATATATATATATATATATATATATATATATATATATATATATATATATATATATATTCATCTTGATAAATAATTAAGTAAAGATATATATATTATTCAAAACTAAATAAGAAAATCCCTGATATAATAAATTTCAATTCAAACTGTCTAAGATTCAAATAATTACAATCCAATTTAAAAATTTTGGGTTTAAATAAATTTTCACTTACCTCAATTTTTTTTTTGTCTTCCTCCTTTTACTTTTTTTTTTCTTTCTTCTTTTTCTTCCTCTTCTCTCTCAGCTCTATTGACAGATTGTGATGATTAGATGTTTGCTATACGGTATGGTATGGGGGTGGGGAAATGTTGAGTAATAGGTTTTATCTTTTGGGACCAACAGCAATCAAGCTTTAGTCCCAAAATTTTGGTGTTGGCTATGGATCCTCAACATACCAGTCAGGAATAAAAAAAACTTTTTTCTTTTCATTATTTTATATTTTAATAAACCTGTAACTTTTTAAAATTGTTGGATGATCTAATCTTTTAAGAAGGTCCTCAACTTTGTCTCCATTTTTTTTTTCAGTGTATGCAATTCTAAAACAGTTAAAAAAAGTTTTTAATATTTTATATATGCATATTCCCCCTATAAGTTTGTAACGATAGGATTGATTGTTTTTAGGATTCAACTTTTATATCTCAGCTATAGGTTTTACCTCATTGGTGTTTTGTTTGTTTGCTCTTCACTCTTCATTGGGTTATGCCCGAGAGGGTGTTAGAGTTGTTGGCTGGCTGGAAAGGAGGCTTTGGTGGTCACCACTGTGCTAATTTATGGGGGGCAGTTCTCTTTTTTCATTTTCTTGTAATTTTTGGTGTGCTCTATGTTTTTCATGCATAGAGCAGCCTCTTTTGTGTATATATTATTGTTACTTGCCAAAAAAAAAAGAAAAAAAAGAATATATGATTGGATGGCTGCATTGAGTAGCCATTCATTTTCCAATTTGGAGGATTTTTAAGACGTCTGTAATTTTTATGGCTACCCTAATATACTGCCTGTGTAATTGGGGTGCATTTGATTTTCTTTATATTCAATAAAATTTTACTAGTAAAAAAGGGTTCTACCTCACACATGTTTATCTTGCTGTATGGGAGCATCCTGGCGCTTCCATTGTTTCTATTATCTGATAATTTCTCATTAGTGAACCATGAAATTGTTTTAGCCAAAAGAAAAGGGAATTTTTTTTTTCATGAACTTAATGGTATGCTTTGTAGATATGATGTGTAAATTGATGGTAGTCAATAAAGTTCAGCCCAACTCATTCCTTTCCAACTTGATAACCCTATCTAAGTAGAGTTGCCAACTTTGTAAATATGATTGTACGTGTAAATCAATCAACTTCATGTTTTCAAAGACCCAATATTGTGGTGTGGATACATAGTGCCTTTGTGGCGTTTTAGTATTTTTACTTTCTAGTTTATTTCCAAGCCTGCTGGTAAGGAAGATGAATCTAAAGAATCTTAAGTGTCTCTTCTAGGATAAGCATCAGCTAGAATTCAAAGAGAGTACAGGCTGTAGTGGTGTTTCAGATGCCATAGATGATATTTATTCAGATACTATGATTCAGGGATATCATTATGCTCTTAAGCATCTTGTGCCAAGTCCACCTTTTCTTTCTTGTGGTAATCAGCCTAAGCACTTCTATTTACTTTTGAAATCCAGTGCTGTAGTGAATTGTAACTCGCACCTTTAAAAGCTCAGCCCTACTCTTGTGGATGCTTAAAGCTCAGCCCTACTTTATTCCTCTCATAAATGACATTGCCTGTTCAGCTGGATTCTGTGTTTTTAAAAGCATGACTTTTGCTTTGTATTGAAGACCAGATTTGCTGTGTTTGGATGAATGTGCGTGGAAAGAACCTTGAGTGTCTTGTGTCTGGAATCTGGATTTTATCCAACACACACATATATATCCTCAGATTTTGACGAGTGTCAATTTGGTCCTTGGACTTTCAACTTGAACAACTAACCCTTTTGACACTAGGTTTGTGACAATACATACCTTCTTTTATAATTTTTAGTATAAACGTAATGTGCTCATGTTTATAATGACATACAAAATTATTGATGATGTGGCAGAAACCGTGTGCACAGCACACGATTAAATCTGTTAACCTTTAAAAGAAGATTTACTTTGCCACAAACCTAATATCTAGTGATTAATTGTTTAAATCTAAAGATCAATGGCCAAATTGACACTCACACTCACATGAAAGTCCAAGGGTGATATTTATTAAAAATTCCATGAAAACAACAGGCTCTTGAAACTTGAATGTTTGCAGCAGTGCTTTACTTGATGTACACATAATTGAGAATGAAAAAGATTTCAAGGGGAGTTTGGAGCATTTAGTTGTTTAATCAACATTGTGTTTGAGACTCTAGAAATGGCACTAAGGAGTTGGTAGACATATTGTTTTGTAATCTCTTCTTTACATCATAGAAGCCCTTATGTGTTTGATGGATAGCTTAAAATGAAATTTAAATGGATTTTGGAAAATATATTTTCAATCTTTCCATCATTGATTGTTTTCCTATTTTAGTAGTGTTTGTTAGTCAAGAGGTTGGGCCTTGGTGTAATGGCAAGTGCCTTCTGCCAAGAAGCAACAGGTAATGGGTTTGAGTCAAGGGATCAGCCTCTCCAAAAAATTGGGGGGTAAAGCTACCTACCATGACCTCTCCCAAACCTGCAAAAGTGGGAGCTTTGTGCACTAAGTACGACCTTTCCTTTAGTGCTTCTTAGTCATTAGGAAAGAAAAAGAATAAAAAACTGAAAAAAAAATTTGTGAGACAAGCTGGAAGACTAAAAAAGGCTAACAAGGAATGCTAGGATGACTGAGTGGATGTTCATATCTTGTTTCAGTGTTTTGTTACTTTTTGTACACTGTTATAGTTGATATAGTTTTGTATCTGCAGGAGGAGCTACATCTGGGATTTGATGAATGGTGCTTCTGCATCTAGTAGCCTACGTTCAGCTTTCTCCCACTGTGTACAACAAGTGCGTAGCTATGATTACCATCACTATCTCTGCCTCCTTGAACTTCCCCCTCCAATGCGGAAGGCTGCTTTTGCACTCCGTGCCTTCAATGTTGAAACAGCGAGAGCAATGGATGTTGCTTCTGATCCCAGGGTTGGGCTTATGCGCCTCGTCTGGTGGCAGGAAGCTATAGACAAAATCTATGCTAAAAAGTTAATAGATCACCCCACAGCACAGGCTCTATCATCAGTGATATCTGAGAACCAAATCAGCAAGGGGTGGTTGAAACGGTCTATTGAAGCTCGGATCAACGATGCAAGAAGAGAGGTTACTGATATTCCTGAATCCATTGAAGAGTTGGAGAAATATGCCGAGGATACTGTATCAACTATTCTGTACATGACACTTCAAGGTGGTGGTATCAGGTCTACTGCAGCTGATCATGCAGCATCTCATATTGGCAAAGCAAGTGGCCTCCTTTTGCTGCTTAAGTCACTACCTTACCATGCCAGTCGTAACCAGCATTTTTCATACATACCAGTTAAAGTGGCTTCCAAGCATGGCTTGTTGGTGAAGGAGGGCGGTCGTTCAGAGATCCTCTTGGATTCTCGTGAGCATTTGTGTGATGCAGTCTTTGAGATGGCATCAGTAGCTAATATCCATCTACAGAAGGCTCGTGAACTAGCTGGAACAGTGCCAGCTGAGGCTCGCCCAGTGCTTCTGCATGCTGTTCCCGCTCAAGTTCTCTTGGATTCCCTGAGGAGGGTAAATTTTGATGTATTTGATCCAAGGTTATCAAGAGGGGTCCTGGGTATTCCTCATTTGTGGTATCAACTTAAACTGAAGTGGAATTCATGGAGGGGGACGTATTGAGACTTGGTTCTGGGCTTTCACCAATTCCAACAAGAAATTCTGTCAGGTGGGAAATAATTTTGCAGATAGAGTATTGTAGTTTTAATTTATTTACAATAATGGGGTTTTTTTTCCCATGAAACCCTCAAGTAACTTCACTTTTTCGTCCTATAAAAGCAAGGAAGTTCTTGCAGAGTGATTTATATGTAGCCCGAAGCCATGTTCTATTCTGACACACTCAAGATTTTCATTTTGTTAGTCTCACGAAAAAAATTTGACGGACTTGTATTTTTTTTTTGTTAAATGAAATATTATAATAGAAGATGACATTTATAAATGTGTCTCAAACCCTTCTTAAAATAATGTGATTATTTTTAATAAATATCATTTTTTTTAAGATTAATAAATTGTAGTTGATAAAATATATTAGATTTTTCAAAATTAAGCTATCTATATTTATTATTTCATTGTGTTTTAAATTTTGTAAGTTGAGATATTTTGTAAATAATGTAATGTATAATTAGAATTTGTTTCTAATGCTCCTTACAAATAGTTTATCATTTATGGGTCTTGAATAACCTAAAGAGTAAATAGTTATAATTAAGTAAATATATCACTTATATCAGAAGAAAAAAAATTACAAAACTTTAATAACATGAGAAAAATGTAATTTTATCAAGAGCTTGCTAATAATTAACAATATGTTGAGAGTATGATAATTATCAATAAAGTAGCTCATCTTTCTGCGCAAACCTCTTTTTCCAAAGATTCACCGAATGGACCAAATAAACCGAAGTGGACCGAATGGATAGAAATGTTACACTAATGTAGCTCAACAAGAGCATAATAATAATAAATGTTATACTTCAACTTTAAAATATTATATAGATATAGATTGTGTTAATAAATGTTACACTTCAATTTTAAAATATTATATAGATATAGATTGTGTTTGTATATGTGGCAAATTTTCATGAGGTCAAATAAAAAATTACCATAATTATAAATGGACTAGTAATTTACCAATGCAATGCACGGATAATATTGTAATGTTTTATGTTAGATGATTTCAAAGAATGTTGTATATATATTATAACATAATTGTTATACAACTTTATTAGTAATGAGTTTATTATAAAGAGTAACAATTATAGATTGCACACGTATATCTATTATAATTATTCAATTGAAGTAATGAGAAATTAAAAAAAGAAAACAACTTTTGTGGAATATTATAATATAAAAGTTGATATAGGATGCACATTTCTCTTTCTCTTTCATTCTAAAACAATATACACTTTTCAAACACTCACAGTCATTCACTTCATTTACAATATCCACAAATTCATAACGTCCAACCTTAATATCAAAATCATAATTGCCATTGTCACTCAATATAAAATGCAACCCTCATTTCCTTGGTTATAGCCAATTCAAGCAAGTTAGGATTAGATGAAACAACAATATTAGATTTAGGTAAGTGTCGTTGAAAGATTAAAGATAAATGACATTGTTTTTTGTTATGTGTGTATTTTACATGGGATAGCATGAAGGGCTATGGACATATATATATAAAGGGGTAGAAGTGTAAGGAGTGAAAATTGTGAATTAAAATACAATGAATTTTGTGTGTATGTGTGAAGAATGAAAAGTCTTGAAACATTGAATCAAAAGATACAAAAAATATTAATTTTTTAATTAGAAAAGTCTTGAAACATTGAACCAAATGAAATAAAAAATTAATATTTAATTCGTTCTTATCTTTAATTTGGCACTTGAGAATATTTTAATTTTTTTTGTATAGAATGCTTCACTTGGTAGAACCTCATACTTTTCAACATGAGGTCTTTGCTTTTATATATATATATATATATATATATATATATATATATATATATATATATATATATATATTTTTTTTTTTTTTTTTTTTTGATTACATGAGTCATGACACTGACAATGCCCAAACCAGCTAGATAAAACCATCATAATTGCTTCTAAAACTACAATTTCAATGAGGCATGTTATTCTTTAAAAATGTCAATTGATCTCTTGGAGGTTTCTAGGCTGTGTTTATGACATCAATGGTCAGAAGTAGCATTATAAACATTATTGTTACTCTTGCTACCGTCGGGATAAATCTGACCTCACTCGATAGATTTCGGCAACATGACTTCCTATACCCACTTATCTTTCGGGAATATAGTTATACACTTGCTCATGGTTTAAATAGATACATGTTGTTGGAAAATATAGGTTATGATAATAAATCTAGTTTTTCCACTAAAATGGGGTGGAATGCCTGTATGCCTAATCTATGCAGAGTAGGTGCTCTATTCAACAATATGGGGTGCCCCTGCATAACTTCCTGAAGTATTTCCCATAGAACCAGAATGGATGGTTTTATGTCTATTACCAGTTCTTCCTCCCGAGTTGAGACCGATCATTCAGAAAGACGGGGAGTTTTATAAAACGTTCTTGATGGAAAAAAATGTGAATGAAAGATCCCACTGAATTGAATTGGGCATCGACATATTATATTGTTTTAGCTCGGTGGAAACAAAATCATTTTCCTAAGGATTCTTTCAAATAGAAATAGAGACGCACCACTAATTCCATACAGATTACTTCTCAATACAATTTCTTTCAAATTCATCAAAATTTCATTTACTGATTCTTGAATACCTATTAAGGTAGAATATTCATGTGGTATTTTCTCAGATTTTGCGCGTGTGATATATGTTCCTTCTATTTCTCCGAGCAAAGCTCTTCGCACCGCAATGCCTATTGTATCGGCCCTCCCCCACTTTTGAATTGCCGAAACAAGAACTTTATGTGAGAGTCGAAGCCCCTAAAGGGGAATTAGAGGAATGATATTGGAGGTACCAAAAACTAGAAGAACCATATAAGTAGAGGTTTGACTTACCTCTAGTACTTTTTAAAAATGAATCTTCTTTTGTTTTAATGAGAGATTGCTATATCACCCCCTAACATTTTTTTTTTTGTTGAGAATCACAAATTTCATCACCCACTAACTAAATAAAATGTGAGGATAACCCACTACTTATCATTGTATATTTAAAACAAAAGGACGTGTTTAATTAAAAATGTACGGGAAGTAAACGAAATCCTACAAGTAGATTGTCATCATTAACATGTGTTTTCCTGAATTAATTGCAAAAATTATATTGTTTGTCATAATTGTAGGCACTAATGGAGAGAAAAGTCAAATAAATAAGTGCATCATAAGCACAAAATGAGGGCTGCTGGGAATTGAAAGCATAGCACCAGAAATCCAAGTCGTCCACTTTGATTAGTAAAACTCAGAATTACAATAAATTACCTTTCAATCAATGGAATAATTAACGGGGAATGCAAAGTAAGATTACTGTAGTCTAAAATGCATGAGAAAATATATAGCAGTTGTGTAAAGAGAAATAATAAAAGCTGTTACAACCTCAGTCACTAACAATTGTTAGAGCATTCAAATTGCAATGGGAGTGGAGGAACTGGTGTTGGCCACAATGGTTGCGAAAGTAAGAATACAGAAGATAATTCCCTCCAATATGATGAATAATATCTTAGTTGGCCAGCCAATTTCAATTCCCTCGTCCACATGTTGAACGCGACAAGGTAATGGCGGAATTTAAAGAAGACAATTTCACCATTGTTTGGGTGAAAAGCTAGGAATTCCACCTTTCTACCACCGCCATTCTCTTTAAACCCAACAAGCCTAGAATCTTCATAAACCATGTTTTCGGAGCAAACTTCGTGCTTCATGCACCACCTACCTGCATTATTGTAATCCTCGAGTTCCCAAACATATATGCTGAAAGTATGGTTGAATGGAGCCCCAGGATTCAGGAATATACGAAGGCGCCTATGAAACGCTCCAAAGGAGAAATCGTTCGTGGGAAAAAAAATATGTCAATGTCGGCATCGAAACGCTCCAAAGGATAAATCAGGGGGAAGGTTTTTGGGTAACTCAATATAATGGCATCGTTTTGCATCGTTGAAAGGATCGAACACCACAAAACCTTTGATCATTCCATTTTCTTCTATATCCATCCAATGCAGCTTCCCATTGCAAGCAACAACATCATGAGCACCCTTAAACGAATCTCTGACGGGATTCAATACCCGCGGTGACGAAACAACTGATTTGCACCATTTACCAATCTCGGAAGAAAAAATCTCCATGTGTAACTGAGTGGTATTGGGTTCATTGTGAGAATGAACGAGTACCACCACCTTATACCTGTAATGCGCATTTTTGTCACAGTTATGGGCATCGCAAATAAAGCCAACCTTAACGGTTCTGTTCTCTCTCAGAAGTGGGAGCTTGAGCCATTGTTTGGTAAGTGGATTGCAGATGTAGTACTTGCGAAAGCTTAGACGAGGAGGCCTCAATTTCCTTCTAATATTTCGTCTGTATACTAGCAATAAGTCATTGAACGATGCAATGATGCCAAACTTATAAAACAAGTTTAAGTGTTTGAAACGAGGAAGAAAGTTAAGAAAACCAAGTCCGCCAGGGCTCAACTCAGAATTATTGGATGGAAGAACCTGGGTTTTTTCCTTAAGAAAAGTCGCATGCGCTACCAGAAGATTAAAAGGATCTGAGTCTGAGTATGAGTCTTGGTGGTGGTGGTGAATGAAGCTGCAAGCAAAGAGGGGATTGGAAATAAGTGAATACCAGCTCTTCGAAACGGATTTGCTTTGGTGAACAGTTCGGCAAGGGAGTCGATAAAGGATCTCCAACAACATAGAATCAGGGATTGTGTTGAAGAATTCATGGGACGGTTCTGGTTCATCACGATGTTTTATTCTTCGAATTCTTTTGCGACATGGAGTCTGAATTGGATTTTCTTCTGGGTTTTCTTTTCTTATTTTGCGACGTGGAAGCAAAGAAACTTCTGCACTTGACTCTAATGCCATGGCAATCGCAATAGCAATAGCAGAAGCAGAAATTTATTAGGGTTTTGCTTTGTAAATTTATAGTTTTATACTCTGTTTTATAGGTGCAGGTCTCCTTTGTTGTTGTTTGCTGTCTAAGGCGGCGTCATCCTCACCGTTCATAGAGTTATTCACCAATTTGACTTTTCTTTATTTTATTGAGAAAACATTCTATCAGGTTGTGGCGTAATACCAGTGTTTTACGCCAGCCAATAGACTCCTGCCACGTAGACAAATATTAAATCCCTCTCTAAACAGACAAAAGCTCACACCATTCACCTCAGAGCTCAGCCATCAGGCAAAAAAGCTCACGCCATTTACCTCTGCCTCCTTCACGCCGAACCTCCACCGCCGCCACACAGATCACCGGAGCAGAACGATTTCGAAGAAGAAAGAGTTCTCGCCGTGCCCTCTGCTTCCTCCTCTAGGGTTGTGCCGTCCTTTGCTTGCCCAAACCTCCACCACACCACACACCGAAGCTCACCGCCACAGAGGTCGCCGGAGCTGTGCGTGGAGCTTGGAAATATACCGGAGCCACGATCCAAAGGTTTGTTTTTCATGATTTTCCCTTTTCCCCAATTTGGATTTCAAATTATTGATGGGTTTTTCTGTTTTCTGGTTTTATGGGTTCAGTACAGTTGTGTTTGGGATTTTGGGTTTTGGAATTGGAGTTTAAGGGTTCTGGGTATTGCTAGTTTTGTGCTAATATTACTCATTACTAATAGCTTGAGGTTTTGTGCTAATTTTGTGCTAATGTTGGGTTTTGTGCTGATATTATTAGTCTTTGAATTGTTATTTCTGGGTGTGATTTTGAGAAGAGAAAACATTATTGATGGGGTTTTCTGGGTTTATGGCTTTATCAAACCTGTGGATGTTTGAGGAGGCCTGGGAATATTGGGGATGTTTCTATGTATGTTCCTGGTTTTCGGATTCCTAAACCTATTGATTTCTCCCATTCATTAGGTGATCGTTATAGAAAAAACTTGATATTGCTTTACTAATTGTGAGACCTCAGTTATTGAAACATTGGATAATTTTGTTGTTTATAGGAGGTTCAACCTTAGCTGATCTTCAGCGGGCTCTGGAAGATTACTTGCCTGTTCTTTTAGGACTCGTTAAAGATGGTAAAGCATGTATTAGTGCCACTATGATTTGAATGTTTTAACTGTTTTGGATAATTCATAATAGTGGCGCTTATCTGTTATTTGCAGGAAGCCATCTACAATACAAGGTACAATTTGTATAGGTAAATCAGGAGGATGACGCAAAGGTAGGAGTATAGGACTAATCTATCAATTTTCAAATTTCTGTTCTGCCTTTCATTTCTAGTTGTCATTACATCCCTCCTCCGTTCAATGGAATTGATGTTTTAATATGGATCAATACTTTTGCAGGAAACAGGCATGTCTAATGCTTGGTATGAGGTGTTGTCAGTTTTGCACTTGATGGCAATGCTATCATTATCACAGGCCAACTTATTACTTCTCCCAAGAACATCTGCTGATGTTTACTGCAAAAATTTATGCTTGAGTTATTGTGACCTCTAATTTTGTTATTATTGTGAAATTTACATTGGCTATCATGTATAAACTTATAATAGAGAAACGTCTGGTTCCAAATTTATAATAGAATTGTTTTGGGACATTTTTTTTATATTATATATGTAAAGATTTCTCTTTGTTCAACATTTCCGAAGAGTAATATCAAAATTTTGAACGTATTTTTATTCCTAATAGTCTTCAATGGTTTAGGGAAATTTTGTTTCATCTGGTAAGAAAATACTATACCAATTAAATTTCTCCTTATGTGATGGTTGGTCTTTCAAGCTTGGTGGCTGCTTATTCATTTTAATTTGTTTCTCTTCCTTGCCATAGATTTGTGGTAACTATAGTTGGTGTTAAGGGTCCCTCTGTTATTTTTTTTCTTTAATTTTTATTTTTGTTTACCGAACCCTTGGATCTCATTTTGTTTCAATTTTGATCTGTCTGATGACTAAGTTTTATTGTTAAGTATAAAGCTTGCTGATTTTGCTTGGGTTTTAAAATTGGGATATTGGCTATGGCCAAATGTGCACTGATTGAACTGAAAGTGACCTGCTTGTAGTTGATGTGTGTATAGGTCTCTTGGTTTTGGCATTAACCGAGACTAAGTTCCGAATTTCAGAACATTGGCTGATTTGAATGCCTAATGTGAGTTTGGTAATCATCAGGATCATAGTTGCAATTTGAATGAGCTTTCATATGTAATTGTTTCTTATTAAAATACCCCTTTGCTTATATGGACAATAATGATAGAGATGAGTAACCACACATTTAATGGCTTTGAGTTATCAATTCTTGAGCTAAAATATTTATTTTTGTTGTACTAGTATTAGTATTCTTCTAGATTTTGTGGTGTTTGTATCCCTTCCTTTGTAGACTTTGTTAATAATTTGAATTTTAGCTTGTAATTATTTAGAGGGAGTCTATGTATGTTGCTTTTATATAGATTTTCTTGTTACTAATACAGTTTGTATCACTTGTCAAATAATAAGTTTACTAATATAGTGTGCTGCTAACTTGAGTTTGTATGATCTCATGCTTGAAGGTGACTACTGATCTATTCCTAGCTCTACAAAATACTGAGAAATGTCTTTACCCCTTTTGGAACATTGGTTGAAGACATCCAGTGGAGAGCATCACACTTCAGAAAAGTTTTTAGTTTTACAAATTCTTTATGTAATCAAGCAACTCAAGTAATAGCAAAGGAATCTCTCAAGAGAAATTCTAAGGGAATTTGGGTGGAGGAATGCCCCCTTTCCTTCTTAATTCTGTATAGATAGACAAATATTTGGTAGACTAGGAAGATATTGTATATGCTCTAGAACATGTCTTGTATGCTAGAGATTTGATATTGTTTCAAAAGCCTTCTAGTCGGAGGTGTCTTATATTGTACTGAGCAAGTTTGCTCCTAGTGTATAGTTTGCTTTGTTTTGAAAAAAATTTCTGCCGTTTAACCTCAAAAAAAAAAAAAAAAAAAAAAAAAAGGTTTGTATCACATGTCAAATAATAAGGCTTACAAAAGGTGCTCTTATCATCTCTTCTTGTGGTCTAGTTTTGTGTTTGCAAGAATTGGATTATTTGAGGAATCCTCTTAGTATTGATCAGATCCATCTTTGCATGACTGCTTATTTACAGTTGAACTCAAATCTCTACTACTCAAGCTAAATTTCTGTGAAATTAGTCTTTTAAGTGGTTTTCTTATAACTTCTTTGCCATATATACTGTATAAGGAAGTGTTGCAAGTGGAGCACATAGGATGGTGCACATAGTCGAGCCATTTTTCTAGCTTAGGATGCTGTTTTTCTAATTTAGAATCATGTTTTGTAATCTTTGACATAAGTTGTGGACAAATGCTCTCATGGTTATTTATATACCAATTGGTTTGGTAACGGTGTACTAGTGTTTTGAGTATACTTTGTACATTTGAATATATGGAATTAGGATACATTTCAGGTTCATAGCTTGTTTTGAAGCAAAAGATCATAAAAAGAAAAATTCTCCAAATGCAAATCATGAATGGAAACAACATACGTTTTTATTTTTTTTATTTTTTTGACATATGACTGAAATTCATTCAGCAGCAAAGAAACAGTACAAAACCAGCCAACACAGTAGATTCAGAAGCAAGGAAAAACAAAAGGACCAGCACCAATCTAGACCACAACTAGACTCAATTACAAAGAAACCTCAGAGCTTACAAAAGTTACTACCAAAAATTTCGCTTGTTAAATTCATAAGAACCTCTAATCACTTCTACAAAAGTTGCAAAAGAAATTCAACATGAGACCATTCAAGGTTCACATTTTCAACAAAGAAAGCAATCTACAAATCAGATACATATGGTACTTCCTACTAAGGGTTACAAATGCTTGCTCAACTTTTGGGAAGTTTCTCCATCTTCTCCTGCAAGATCTCTTTTATACTTAACACTTAGGCTTTGCCACCATATGCACCCTAGTTGTTAGTTTAATACAAGTATGATCTTGTTTTCTTTGCTTCACTGACCACAAAACCCAAGGCCTGTAACACAAAACAAGAAATCACAGTACATATCAATTGCTATGAATTTATAGTCACAATACATGGCAGTAATATCTTTCCAAAAGCAATAAACAAGTAGGACTAATTGAGTTCTGCACCAGCTTTAAGGAAATAAAATCTTTGTTCAATTTCTCATATTTTAGGAGGCACAACTACTTTTTCTCACCAATAGAATTATAGAAAGACCATTAGAAGTCACTTGTCACTGATCAAATTCTCTCCTAAGTCAAATATAGTTGCTCAATTTGGCTTTTTAACTTTTTAGTTTTTACCTCCAAAATCTATTGCTTCAATTAAATCAACATCACAACCTTTGTCTATTAAAAGCAAAAACACAACCTTTGAACAGATTGACCAAGACATGTGCACAAAGTAAGATTCATAGATTGGCTAAGGCATGAGTTCCTCTAAATTGTTGTAAATTGATAAACGCAACAGGGAGCACCAATTGGACAAAAACAAGAAACCAAGGAAAGAAAAAAAAAATTGCATATGGCGTTAAATTCAACAGAGAACTTACATTAGGCATTCAAATCAGTCATGCCTTCCAAAAATAGTTTTTTGAACTTTTATATGAAATTTGATCAGCATATAACTTAAAAATAAAAGATTTTGTCAATGTTTTGAAATTTGGAATTTATTCTTAGTAATTTTTTCAACCGCAGGGCACTTTCCATTCAATCACAGCACATTCGGCCATACCCAAAAACCCCAGTTTTCAAACCCAAGAAAAATTATCAAGCTTTACACTCCTTAATAAAACCCAGTTATGAAACAAAACAAGACAAAGGGTTTCAAGTAAAAAATAAAAAAAGAAATTAGAGAGAGAAATTGAAAATGAGAGAGGCCCATACCCAACTACAGTTACCAGTGATCTATAGCAAGGAAGGGGGAAAAAATTCAATTATAGAAAGGGATATCAAAATTTTACCTTATCTAATAAACAGAGGTGGGTGACTGAAATGCACAGCCGGTTGTTGGAGCATCATCGTTGGGTGATGGCAGATTGGAGGTGGTGTGGGTGCAGGGAGAAGACCGTCGCTGGGTTTTGATGAGAGGGAGAGAGAAACAGAGATGAGAGGGATCAGAGAGAAGAACATCCCTGGGATATTATGTGGGTTATAATCGTGTGGAACAAGGTGTATTAAATTTAAAGTTTTTGTGTGACGTGGCGCTTTATTATTAGTGGCGTAAAGCAGCTCTTTTACGCCACCTCCGGACAGAATGTATTCTCTATTTTATTTTTGTTTGAATAAGAAATTTTTAACTTTTACCAGCCTCATCGGCTTTTTTTTTTTTTTTTCCCATAGTGTTATAATTTTTCATTAATTACAATTTGAAATTTGTACTTTTTTTTCATTAATATTAGACATTTAAAATTACTAATACAACTAAGAGTGTCATGAAGTTAACTTAAAAAAATGAACAAATATTACACATTTCACGTTTATTTTGTAGCAAAAAAAAAAAAAAACTTGTGCTTCTATTTTATATATTTTTTTTGAGAATATTTTTTATTTTGAGAATCTTTATTTTGAGAATCTAATTTATAAGTGGATAATGCAATTTGAAAATCAACGGAAGAATGACCTTATTTTTTGTAGAAAAAAAAATTATGTGCTTTTTCGCGCATGAGATGAGGCTTTTTTTTTTTTTTTTTTTTTAGTGGTAGTAGCAAAAAAAAATCTATGTTTTTTATTATATATATAATTTTTATTTTGAGAATCTAATTTATAAGTGAATAAATAAATTTGAAAATCAATAGGAAAGTGGCCCTATTTTTTAGGCAATGTTTTAGTGGAAGTTAGGATTGTATTTTTACCGGATTATCCTTTAGTTTTGTCTCTACTCAAACATAGGAATGTAAGGGTATTTTAGAACCAAAAAAAAAAATCCGAATTGTTTAGATTTGTTTTTGGATAAACGTGAGGTGTTTAACTTATTTTTCTATTTTTTTATTAAAAAAAACAATAAATATATAGTTGCTTTGAAGAAGTGGGTTAGTAAGTCTCAGAGGGTTTTTCTGGTCGCTACGGTTCTCTTCTTCCCACGCCGCCAGTAGAATTTCGTCCCGACCTTAGTGTAGGTTTTTTGTTCCCTTCAACCCACAAGGGTTCAATAGGACGGTTGGTGGTTACCCGTGTGTTTGCTTCTTCAAGTTGGTTGAGAGTCCATGGCCGGATTAGATAGTCTGTGGTCCCGATTCTCCTTGACTAAAGAGGAAGAACAGGGCACTGAAGTTGAACGACAAGAAGATGTTCAGATTCACCGTTTGGTTGGGCACTTCTTCACAAAAAGGGTGTTGAATGTCGATTCAGTAGGTCGCACTTTCAAACCCCTGTGGAAATTGATTAAGGAACTAAAAATCAGAGATGTTGGTGATAACATTTTGTTGTTTGAGTTTGAGGACATCCTTGACCTCGAAAGGGTTCTGGAGTTTGAGTCGTGGACGTTTGATAAAAGCCTAGTGGTTTTCTAGAGAGTGATATCAGTTGAAGAAGCCCCACTGCTAGATTTTTCCAGGTCCACCTTCTGGGTTCAATTGCACAATGTACTTGAAAAGAGTATGAACCGGGCAATCGGTGAATCGATTGGTGGTACCATTGGCATGGTGATTCAGGTTGCAAACCCAGAGGACGATGGAGCTGGGGGTGAGTTCCTAAGGGTCCGAATCTCCATCGACATATCAAAACCTTTACCGCGATGCCGTAAACTATGGGCAAAAGGTAAACAAGTAGGATTGGTGGGTATTAAGTATGAATGTCTCCCCAACTTTTGCTATTGGTGTGGGAGAGTTACCCATGGTAAGTAAGACTGTGAGTTATGGCTCCGTGGGAAGGAGAGTATGAAAAAAGATGAACAGCAATTCGGGGAATGGATGCGAGCGGATTCCGTGAGGGCCTTTTGAAAAACAATCTCGGTTGTTTCTGGTAGTGCTCATAGCAAAGCCCCTTGGTGGAGAAAGCCTGGTGGTAGATATAATCCGACAAATGAGAAACCTAGAATGCCTAATCCACTGAAGCATATGAGGTCGAAAATGGTGTAAGAAAATGTAAGGTGCTGCTAGGAAGATATGATGGAGGACATCACCATAGATAATCTGGCCTCTTCAGAACCGATTATCAATACTTTAGTGGGTATGCTAGTTGGGGGAATCTTTGGGACTAATGAAGCAGGAAGAGAAGGGGGAAGGCATAATTCAGGGCATGACTTAGGCAAGGGAGAGAAGCTCTCCTCGGGTGATCAAGTAATCGGTTCCAACTCCTATCTGGGTGTTAATTCTTTGGGTATAGCAACATGTGTGGATAAAAGTTCCCCTTTAAGTAATATTACCAACCAGATCATATCTCCTCTCCCCAGTCCAACTATGAAAAAAAGGACGAAAATAGTGCGGGAAATCCTTGATAATGTTTCTAAGATTATCACTATTGAAAGGAAAGGTCATCGTTTAGATGGGGGTATAGCAGAAGATCATGAGTCCAAAAAGCAGTGTATGGATATTTGTGAAGAGAGTGGTAAGAACAGTATTCAGGCGGTGGCTGGTTCCCAGCACCACCGAGGCCAATGAGTTGCTTAAGTCGGAACTGTCGTGGGCTTGGGAACCCATAGACAGAAGACGAATTAGTTGCTTTGGTAAGTAGCAAAGATCCCAAGCTAGTATTCTTAATGGAAACTAAAGTGGATAAACCTACTATGGAGAGAATTGGTAGGAAGATGTTTTTTAACAATATATTTGTGGTGCCGCACCCAAATAGAGGTGGCGGCCTAGCTTTTTTATGGAAGGATAAGTTATCAGTGGATGTCCAAACATATTCAGAGCGTCATATCGATGTTTTTTTATACCATGGAGTTGATGACGCCTGGCGGTTTACGAGTTTCTACGAGGACCAGGATACCGCCAGCCAAGAAAACTCCTAGTCGCTGCTCAATTCCTTAAGCCAATGAGTTTCTTTGCCTTGGGTGTGTATGGAGGATTTTAATGAGATCCTGCTAGCAAAGGAATAACAAGGGTGGCTTGACCGTCCGGAATGTCAAATGCAAGGGTTCAGGGGTGCTCTGGATTTTTGTAGGCTGAAAGACTTAGGTTTCAATGGATATTCGTTTACTTGTTGTAATAGAAGACTTGGAGATCAGAATGTTTGGGTCCGCCTAGATAGAGGAGTGGCCACGGTGGAGTGGATTTTGCATTTCCCGACATCCCAAATTCACCATCTTGATGCTTTTCATTCGGATCATAAGCCTATTCTGCTATGTTCAGATTCAGAGTTTAAGCACTTCTATAAGAAAGGGAGACCATTTCGCTTCGAAGCGATGTGGATCAAAGATAAGACTTGTGAAGCTGTAATTCAAGAGGCTTGGGCTGGTCATTTAGGAAATAGTCCGGTGCAGAGTTTTAATCAAAAGATTGATATGTGCCAGGTAAATTTGAGGAACTGGAATCGAACATCTTTTGGGCATGTTCGAAATCTCCTATCCAAGAAGCTTAAAGATTTGAAGTGGGCAGAGGAATCAGATGAGTGTAGTACTAACCCTTCCCGAATACACCAGCTTCAGAATGATATTGAAGCTCTCAAGTCGAAAGAAGAATGTATGTGGAAGCAAAGGTCGAGAAATAGTTGGTTAAAAGAGGGAGATCGCAATACCAAGTTCTTTCATTGTAGGGCCAACCGAAAGAATAAAAGGAACCATATTCTGGGATTATCAAATGAAGCTGGGGTCTGGGTGGAAGAGTAAGACCAAATTCAACTACTTTGAGTAGATGTTCACCGCATCAAATCCGTCTGGTTTCGATGCTATTCTCAATGGGATTCAGCCAACTGTTACAACTGAAATGAATGAGGCATTAACTAGTGAGTTTAAAGCTGAGGAAGTGTAGCGAGCTCTAAAACAAATGGCACCCCTCACTGCTCTGGGGCTTGATGGGATGTCGCCAATCTTCTACAAATCCTTTTGGCACATAGTGGGTGAGGATGTTGCCTCCACAGTCCTTACAACACTTAACTTAGGTACTATTCATGAATCCCTTAACTCCACCTTCATTTCTCTTATCCCCAAAATCAATAATCCCAAGAAGGTGGCTGACTTCCGACCCATTAGCTTATGTAATGTAAGTTATAAACTTATTGCTAAAGTATTGGTCAATCGGATGAAAGTGGTTCTTTCACATGTTATCTTTGATTCCCAAAGTGCATTCCTCTCTGGGAGACTTATTACTGATAATATATTAGTGGCATTTGAAACCCTTTATTACCTTAAAAGAAAGACTCAAGGGAAATTAGGTTACATGGCCCTAAAACTTGACATGAGTAAGGCATATGACCTGGTGGAATGGACTTTTTTGCAAAAAATCATGACACAATTGGGATTCTCTGATGTATTTATCAATATGATCATGGCATGTCTCTCCTCTGTATCCTATTCTGTTTTACTCAATGGTCAACCTGTGGGAAATATAAAACCTAATAGAGGGCTTAGATAAGGCGACCTTTTGTCTCCATATTTATTTATTCTGTGTGCAATGGGGTTGTAAAGTTTGCTGAAACAGGCAAAGGTGAATGATGATATTAGGGGTGTGTCAATTTGTCGTAATGGCCCTCGGGTTTTATACTTATTTTTTGCAGATGACAGTGTCCTTTTTTGCCAAGCTAATGAAAGGGAGTGTCAAAAAATCCTTGAGATCTTAGCTGCCTATGAAAGGGGATCGGGGCAAAAAATTAATAGAGATAAGACCAATCTGTTCTTCAGCTCTAATACCCAGCAAGAGATGCGAGTCGGGATTCAATCTCTTCTTGGTGTCCCAGCCATTCGCCAATTTGAGAAATATCTAGGACTTCCAGCTTTGGTGGGCCAAGCCAAGAAACAAAGCTTTATTTACCTTAAGGAGAGGGTTTGGAAGAAATTACAGCGTTGGAAGGAAAAGCATATTTCCCAAGTAGGCAGGGAGGTGCTTATAAAATCCGTTATACAAGCCATACCAACCTATACTATGAATTTCTTTAAACTTCCCAAGGGTTTAGTGAAGGAACTGGAGGTTTTGTTCCGCAAGTTTTGGTGGGGTTACAATGGGGGCAATAGAAAGATCCATTGGGTGAATTGGAAAATGATGTGTGAAGCAAAGGAAATGGGTGGCATGGGTTTCAAAGAGATAGAGAAGTTTAACTATGCGCTGCTTGCTAAGCAAATGTGGCACATGATTAACAATCCTGGTTCCCTTTGTTATCGAGTTTTCAAGGCTCGATTTTTTCCAGATTGTAGAATTCTCAAAGCAAAAGAGTCCACCATTGGGTCATATGCATGGAAAAGTATACTAATTGCACGTGATGTTATCCATAAGGGGATGGTTTGGAGGATAGGGAATGGTCAATCTGCCTGAGTGAAAGAAGATAGATGGATCCCTAAACAATGTAACAGAGTACTCATCTCTCAGCTGCCTTCAATCCAAATGGAACTAAGGTGAGTTCCCTCATCAATCAGGAGCTTGGTATTTGGAAATTTGACCTAGTGGAACAATTGTTTTTGCCTCATGAAGCTTCAAGAATTTTGGGTATTCCCCTCAGCCCAAGAATGCCTCCTGATTGAATCATATGGGGCATTACCCCCTCTAGTTGTTTCACAACTTCTAGTGCCTACAAACTATTAGTTTCTTGTGATTCTTCTAACACTGCAGGTAGCACTGATTTAGGGTCTTAGAAGCTGTTCTAGAAAGGAGTGTGGAATCTACGAGTTCCTGATAAGATCAAGCATTTTGCTTGGCGTGCTTGTAACAATGCTTTGCCAACTGTGGTTAATTTTCATTGATGATACATCAGTCCAAATGACACCTGTGAGATATGCAAGGAACTGCCTGAAAATCATATTCATGCCTTATGGTTGTGTAAAGAAGTCGAAGTCGTGTGGGGCAACTTCTTGTGGGCTCACCGCTCTGTAACATTGCCCCCTTTAGCTTTTCAGAGTTACTAGCAACCTTCTTGTAGTTTCACAAGGACTTTAGGAAAGAAATTTTTATCCTATGTGCTTGGTGTCTATGGAATTGCCGCAACTTATTACGGCTTGGACTGCAAGCACAACCATGGGCTAGCATTATCACTACGGCAGACAGAATGCTCCAAGAATACCTTTCTGTTCAGGTCTCGACCCTAGATGCTCCTCTACAAACGACTTAGCAACAATGGCGTGCCCCTAATCCTCCAAACTACAAAGAAAACTTTGATGCGACAGTCTTTAAAGCCACCAATTCTGCAGGTATTGGTGTCATTATCAGAGATCATGAAGGTGAGGTGATTGGAGCTTTATCTCTCTCAATTCCTCTTTCTCAGTCAGTTGATGAGTTGGAAGCAGCTCTGGCTTTCCGTAGGGCAGTTCAGTTTGCTTGGGAAATTGGTTTAAGAAGAGTGGTATTTGAAGGTGATTCAGCAACAGTCATTCAAGCTATTACTCGCAGGGATTCTGATTTTCTGCCATTTGGGAACATCATTGATGATATTAAACATCAAGTTTATGCTTTCCATTTTTCAGATTTTTGTCATGTTAATCGTAGTTGCAACAATGTGGTTAATGCGCTAGCTAAAAGGGCTAAACTTAGTGAGGGGATGCAGGTGTGGCTAGAAAGCCTACCTGCTGATATTTCCCCCTAGTCCTCTTTGATGTACCTTGAGTATTTTTCTGTTGAATAAAGCCCAAGCGAATCTCAGTCTGGTTTCTCCAAAAAAAAATAAAAAAAGTGAGTTAGTGGAAGAGTGTTCCTATTTTGTAGGCAATATTTTAATGCAAGTTAGACATGTATTTTTACTAAACTATCCTTTAGTTTTGTCTCCACTTAAACCTAGGGGTGTAGGGGAATTTTGGAACAAAAAAAAAATCCAGTCCAAACAGAGGAAGCCCCTTAAATAGTAGTATAGATACTACTATTTAAGGGGCTTCTCCTGTTTGGACCGGATTTTTTTTATTCTAAAATACTCGTACCTCCCTATGTTTAAGAAGAAACAAAACTAAAAGACAATCCGGTAAAAATATAACCCTAACTTCCACTAAAACATTGCCTAAAAAATAGTGTTACTCTTCTGTTGATTTTCAAATTTATTTATCTACTTATAAATTAGATTTTCAAAATAAAAATTATATATATATAATATAAAAAAAACATAGATTTGTTTTTTTTTTTTTTGCTACAGCCACTAAAAAAAAAAAGCCGCATCCCACGCCCAAAGCGCGTGTGATGAGGCTAGTAGGTATATAATTTTTATTTTGAAAATCTAATTTATAATTGGATAAAGAAATTTGTTAACAGGATAGTAGTCTTATTTTTTAGGCAATATTTTAGTGAGAGTTAGAGTTGCGTTTTTACTGGATTGTCCTTAAATTTTGTCTCTATTTACATATAGAGATATAGGAATATTTTTAAACTAAAAAATGAAAAATCCAAACAAAAAAATCCCCTTAAATAGTAGTATAAATTAAAGTTATCACTCATCATTCTCCAAATCTATATATAATTCTTTATATATATATATATATATATATACCCTAATCCCAATGTATAATTCTTTCTCCTTAAAAGTTTCAATTAATTTAAAATACTACTTCAATTGAAACTCGAAACTATCCTTAATGTTGTGTTCTTAGCCTTTTTTTTTTTTTTTTTTTTTATACCTAAAAGATTATATTAGCTGAGCCTCATCAACTTCAAATTTAATTGATTAGTCTTAGAAAATATGACAAAGATTACTATAGATGTCATTGTGATAAGTCTTTGGGGTCTTTTTGTGGCCGTGGCATACAACTTGTTCTGACAACGTAGGTTTTTTAAGGTAGTCGAATACGATACCCTCAACGAGTTATCTAAAAAGTCTTTGCCCCTAATTACTTAATAGACTAGCACATAATTTTACCATTTGAACTTCCTTTTGTTTAACTTCGAGAGCATACCCATCAATATTGTCCTTCCATGTGTCCTTGTTGACATTAATGGGTATATTCCCCGTAGTCCATTCTTTTTACCTCTCCTCAATAAATAAAGTTTGGCTTTATATACCGACCGAAAAAAAAATAAAGGAAAAGTAAAAAAAGAGCACCATTACGTGCATGCATTGGGATTTGGGGTGCCATTAAATTAATTTGAAAGAGTTCTAGAAGAGATTTTGTCTATATAATTGCATTAAGACCTTTAGTTTTTCTAAAGTGGGATTTCCCGACATACACACATGAGAGGATTTGAGCACATTTAATTTATTTAACAAATAATTTAAGATAATTAGTTAATTAATTTAATATATGCTATATAAATTAAGACGTGTTAAATGAATTACATGTACTTAAATCCTAAATAATTTATCATAATTTCAATTAACAAACTAACAACTAAAGGGATTACAATAACTATGAGAAGATTACAAGACATATGACATAAGTTGGGATTCTTATCATTTTCCTCCCCTTCAAAACATCTTTTATCCATAAGGTGTTGTTGTAATTGTCATCTTCATCAATAGAAAATTTTCAATTGACCAATACTTTAGTGACATTTTGATCACCATATTCATGCAGTTCTCTTTGACAAGTGGTTCCGTGTGCCTGAAGAGTTCCTTCTTTGTAGATCTTCAACATTTGCTCAAATTCTTGAGCCTTTCAATGGTTCTTCAATCTTCAAGATTTCATTGGTTCATGGGTGATGGTAATTTGAAGAACTCCCAATTCTAACTTGAAAATTAGGTTAACAAAACATTTTCTCAACATTATGGGTCAAACCTAAAGACAATTATTGTATAAGATGTTTCTCAAAATATGCTCATGTACTCTCCTCAACAACTTGGCTTGTAGCATGCATGTAGCAAATTTCACTCGATCCTCTCTTTCTTCTCTATTATCATTTCAGTTTTTCTCACTTTATTACCCTCATTTCAACTTTCTCAATTCCCACTTTATTTTTTGTCTATCCCAAATTTAATTGTAATGTTTCATGTATTTGCATGGTGATATTGATATATTAAAATATCTATTTATTAAATTTTTTTCATACAAATTTTTTTTTTTTGGGTAGAAAAAATTCTTATAACTAGAGGACCATTCATAGCCTACAACATAGGTCTTAATTACCACATGGTAAAGAGCAAACGAAAGTGTAACTTCATAAGTGAAAGCATAGCACCAGAAATCCAAGACATCCACATTGATAAGCAAAACTCAGAATTACAATAAATTATCTTTCAATCAATGGAATAAAAACGTCGAATGCAAAGTAAGATTACTGTAGTGCAAAATGCATGAGAAAATAGCAGTTGTGTAAAGAGAAATAATAAAAGCTGTTACAACCTCAGTCGCTAACAATCTTTAGAGCATTAAATTGCAATGGAAGTGGAGGAACTGGTGTTGGCCACAATGGTTGCGGAAGTAAGAGTGCAGAAGAAGATAATCTTCCCCATCGTGAACTATTTAGTTTGCGCTCCATTGTCAATTTCCTTGTCCGCATGTTAATGTTGCACATGACTTTATAATTGCGGAATTTAAAGAAGACAATTTCACCATCGTCTGGGTGAAAAGCTAGGAACTCCACCATTGAATAGCGGAAATTCTCTGCTAACCCAACAATCCTATAAAGGTTATTAGGATGTTCAAAAACCATGTTTTTGTAGCAAACTTCGTGCTTCTTGCACCATGTACCTGCATTATTGTAATCCTCGAGTTCCCAAACATAAAAGCTGGAAGTATGGTTGAATTGGGCCCGAGGATTGTGCAATATACGAAGGCGCCCTTGAAACACTCCAAAGGAGAAATTATCTGGGACTCCGAAGGAGAATTCATCTTGAGGTGAAAAGTGTATGGGTAAATCGATATAATGGCATCGTTTTGCATCGTTGAATGGATCGAACACCACAAAGCCTTTGATCATTCCATTTACTTCTGTATCCACCCAATGCAGCATCCCATTACAAGCAACAACAACACCAGCACACTCGAATTTTCTCTTGAAAGGATTCAATCCCCGCGGCGACGAAACAACAGACTTGCACCATTTACCAATCTCAGAAGAAAAAACCTCCATATGTAACTGAGTAGTATTGGGTTCATTGGGAGAATGAATGAGTACCACCTTATATCTGTAATGCGCATTTTCGTAGGCTTCGCAAATAAAGCCAACCTTATCGGTTCTGAGAGAGTGTGAAGTACTGCAGCGAGGGAGCTTGAACCATTGTTTGGTAGACGGATTGCAGATATAGTACTCGCAAAAGCCTACCTTCTTCCTAGCCGATGTAACTTTGTTGTGTACTAGCAATAAGTCGTTGAATGAAGCCATGCCAAAATCATTCTTATATAATCTTCCTCTTTTGAAACAAGGAAGAAAGTTGAGAATGTTATTTCCATATTTTTCATTAGAGCACAACTCAGAGCTATTGAATGGAAGAACCTTGACTTCATCCTTAGGTGGACCCGTATAATCCCATACCGTATACTTTAACAAAAGATTAAAGGGCTCTGAGTCTGAGTGGCGGCGGCGGCGGAGAATGAAGCCGCGAGCAAAGGAAGGATTGGAAATAAGTGAATACCAGCGCTTTGAAACGGATTTGCATAGGTGAGCAGTTCGGCAAGGGAGTCGATAAAGGATCTCGAACAAAATAGCATCAGGGATCTTGTTGAGGAATTCATAGGACGGTTCTGGTTCAGGTTCATCAGGATGTTTTCGTCTTCTTTTGCGACATGGAGACTGAATTGGACCCTCTTCTGGGTTTTCTTTTCTCATTTTGCGACGTTTTCTTATTTTGCGACGTGGAACCAAAGAAACTTCTGTGCTTGACTCTAATGCCATGGCAATAGCAATAGCAATAGCAATAGCAGAAGCAGAGAAATTTGTTAGGGTTTTGCTTTGTTAGGGTTTTGCTTTGTAAATTTATACTGTCTTGTAGGTTTAGGTCTCCGTTGATGTTGCTTGCTGGCTAAGGCGGCGTCATCCTCACCGTTCATAGGGTTATTCACGGATTTGACTTTTCTTTATTTTATTTTTTATTGAATAACGAGTTTTTAACTTTTATCTCATCACTCTCCTAATCTATAGATGCTATTTTTGTTTCAAATTTTTATACGGTTCTCAAACCCTTTAATGAATTTATAATTCAATGGAAATTTTTATTGAATACAAATACTAAATAAAAAATAAATAAAAAAATAGTGTAAGGTATTATTAGTATAGAAAAAATTTTCATGATATCTGATGTATAATTCTTTCTCCATAAAAGTTTCAATTAATTTAAAATACTACTTCAATTGAAACTCGAAATTATCCCTAGTGTTGTGTCGTTAGCTTCTTCTTTTTTTTTTTACCTAAAAAATTATATTAGAAGGGCCTCATCAACTTCAAATTTACTTGATTATTCTTAGAAAATATGACAAGGATTGCTATAGATGTCATTATGATAAGTGTTTGGGGTCTTTTTGTGGCCGAAACATGCATCTTGTTATGATAGGTTAGCAGCTAGACGTAGGTTCTTTAGGGTAGTCGAGTGATACTCATGCCAATGGGTTACCTGTTGGCTGCTATTATTGAATTTTTGTTGTCGGCAAAAACATAATATAATGAGTGTAAAATAATGAAATAATGAGAAAATTAATTTTCTCATATTATGTAAATAATTTAAGCTATGAGGCATATAAAATTGAGGTAAAGAAATATGTTCAGCAAGGTAAAGCCATATATAGCATATTAAACAAACATATTCATCTATGACCAAGTTGATATATAAATACATACACACACATATATATATATATATATATATATCATCAAATTCATGCCAATAAATGTCCTAGGCAATATCATATGAAGATGTGTATAAACGTATGAGAGCATTAGCGCCAATGTGCTAAAAAAAGCCTATTTATATTATGCAATTATCTACTATTGAAACTTTTTTTTTATAAAATGAAGATATACATTTATACTAAACACAATCCTGACATAACCTTAATTAATATTAATACTTATTGGATAAGTAGCGGATTGTGTTTAATAATGTAAAATAGATAAATGCCATATAAGTATGCTGTTTTGTAATCTCTTAATTGAATTTAAATTCAGTTCTAAATTATCTATAATTTTCTCACACTTATCCAATTCATTTTGAGGCTTCTATAGATAAGTAAGAAAGATCAGTCATCAATACTATCCTTTCATGTGTCATATAATATAAGTATGGTGTTCTAAATTAGCACATGACTTTATCATTTGGACTTTCTTTTTGTTTGACTAGTGGAGCATACCCATCGATACTATCCTATGTGTTGATGTTGATGACTATATTCCCAATAGTCCATTCTTTTTGCCTCTCTTCAATAAAGTTTGGCCTTATATACCGACCAAAAAAAAAATCACCATTACGTGCATTGGAATTTGAAATGCTATTAAATTAATTTGAGAGAGTTCCAAAGAAATTTTGTCTTCCACTGTAGCTGAGATCTAAACATAAATATACTTATTTAATTAACTTTCTCCCTTGCTGGTGGTGTAGATTTGATGGAGAGAGAAAAAAATTGAAGAAAAAGATGGAAAAGAAGAGAGCGATGAGTTATTTATATTATTGGACGTGATACTTTATATTATTTTAATGAGTTATATGTAAATATAAAAATTAGAATGTTGTATAAGTTTAATATGTAAATATAAAAATTGAACTGTTGTATAAGTTGTAAAATAAGTTAGTAAAATAGATAAAATAGATTTTAATAAGGTAAAATATATACTTTTTTGTATCTCATAGTATTCCTAGAGTGCTATCTCCCAACATACACACATGGGATGGGAGGGGTGCTGTTAACGGCAACAGGTACTTGACTGGAAAACATATTTAATAAGTGCAGGTGAAGTCCATATTTGCATTGCACCATCCCATGGGAACATAAACAACCAGAAGTGATTCATGGGTGAAGTTAATTTGAAGATATACCAAATCCCAATTCCCTAACTTGGAAATTATGTTAACAAAACATTTTCTCAACTTTTCATTTCATGGGTCAAACCTAAAGGCAATTCTTGTATAAGATGTTTCTCAAGATAAGATTACATAAACTTGTATCACTTTTAATTTAACAAATCATTTTCTCAGCGTTTTTTGGAAAGCTCTTGCATGAAAATAAATACGCAAGGGAAGAAATCAATTTGAAAAAAAGAAAAGAAGAGAAGATTTACAATCTCCCACACCCCTTCACACCCTCATCACTCCCATGACCTCGAAAAAAAAAAAAAAAAAAGTAATAAAGATCAGCTCAGTTTTTTCTTCTCCAAAATCCATTTTTGGACTCTACTAACATACTCCTTATTTAATTTCACATACAATTGATGTAAATTCTTGTAGGCCAATATGACATATTTATCTATATGATCTTCAAAACTTTCATATAGTGCTGGAACTGTAAGAATGACAACAAGACCTGCAATGAAGAAAACCACAGGATTGACTTAGTTTTTGAAATTATGTTTCTCGCTATCTGAGGATAGGTAATATGTCAAAATTTATTTTTAATCAGACAACTGTTACAACTTACTGGTGTATCCCAAGGTAAGGAAATCAGTCAAGCCACCAACAAAAGAAATCAGCCATAGATATGCAGCTACTTTGAAGAACAACCTTGAATCCTTACCCAGAGCAATATCCTGGGAAACTGAGAGTAAGGTGTTGACACGCAGGCGGATGAAAGTTGCCACTTCGTTTACCATTTCTTCTGATAGATGCAATTCTGGAAGAGGTGGAGCAGGTCTGCTCCAAAGAAAGATGAACAATTGAGAGACGAGTTTTTAACAAATATACATGTAATCAACATGAAAAGCAATGTGTGCTTATATATTCTTTAGTTTATTGCAGATGACAGAACAAGCAAATGAAGCAACAATAATTTAAATTAGGAAGCAACTAATTTATTCTCTAGTGTATAAAGCAAAATGGTCTACAATCCAACTTATTGTAAGTAAGAAGATTAGGAAGCAACAATGGCACTAAAACTTGCAAGAATATATGAGAAAAAATCAGTTCATCAACAAAAGAACCACATCTGCTATAGCCAAGTTATCAATTATACCAACATCTTGTACATGGACCTTAAATTTTTTTATGCTTAGAAACCCCTTTTCATATCAGGTAACTCTTGCCACCTTATCAACATACAATAAAGAAAATGGGTGGAACTACACTCAACAGAGGCAATTTATAATTACAAGGAAGCACCAAGACTTGTCGTCCCCTGCCATCTAGTCTGACAAATTAGAACGCTGTCACCTCAAGCTCAAGAGTAGCCATAGCTCAAAAGTGCACCTGTTAGATCATCCTATAGGTTCAATTTTGAGAAACTTATTATTGAAAAGCTTGCTATTTTCTTAACAAAGGGTTCAGTTCGTTAGTAAGATGGATCAAATACTATTTCCCAAGACAATACTTGCGTTCATCTCTTTCACGAATGGTAAGCAAATTAGGTACTGATAGGCACAAGGAACCCATCTATGATGTCTGATGCATAAATATCATTCTAAGTATTTAACCCAGGAAAAAGCTGATTCAAAGTTATAAGACATCTTTCAAATGAAAACAGGGCTGGATCACTAGTGAAACTTATAAGAGACATGATAAACCATCAATAGCTCAAAATGTATACTCCCAGAGAAACTTATAATTTTTGTGCATAAAATGTGATCTCTAAACAAATTAATCAAGTAAGGAAACCAACATATGTAACAGGAAGGAGTTGTGGAAACAGAACGAAAATATTAGTAACTTTTTTAACAATAGAGGAAGCACCAAGTAACTAAAATAAGGATCAAATCATAAAACCAGTCACTCAATCTGTATTGTATAGGCCACTAAGTCCACAACTAATTACCTCAAAAAGCTTACTTTCTATATACTTCAGAGTTGAAAAAAAACTAAAACAAATATGATCAAAACTAAAATTTAGAAAGCACAAATCTTTGTACATACCTATTGAGAATCGCTGCGGATTTCGCCCAAGAAAAGAGAATAGCAATGAGAAGTAGGAAAACACTTGAGACAAGAGACAACAGAGTATAGCCAGATCTCTCAAAGACCAGCCAAACAGCTAGAGTTACTAACAATATTCCCACTGTAAGATTCTTCCTCCTCCACAGGATCACATCTGCAACTGTTTTAACCAATGCTAAACATGAATATCTTTAACCCAAATCCAGTTAAATCAGATCAAAATTGTGACTTTGGTTCATATTTTTCCTAACAACCTGTATTCTCAGAAGCTTCATAACATCAGGGATCAATGCAAAAAAAAAAAAAAAAAAGTCCACTCACATTCATATACTTAAAAGTCTACTAAATTAAATGCTGAAAACCCAAATAAAACTCCCAATTGAAGAATGAATTCAAACACAAAATTCCAAGATTGGATCCAATAATAAAATTATATAAATATATATAAACAAAAAAGAAAAGCACATGATCAAAAAGTGAGAGAGACTCACATACCGAAACCTCCACCAAGAATCTCATGGACAGTTCTTTGCCTGTCAAACAATCGATCCGATGAACCCATCTGGAAAAAACTGATACTTGAATCCAATTTGAGATCTTATAAGAACCCAAATAAAAAAACAGGCCGTTTTGGACTTTAAGATAATCTGCAGGTAAAAGCAAAGCAATAGGTCCTCTTAGCCTTTTATCCAATCCTGCCTTTTACTATACACATTAAGAGTACTATGAGTATAGCATTTGTAAACTGTTTGAAAGAAAGATGTGGTTGGTGCCTTGGGGGTCTCAGTTTCCAGCCTAAAAGCGTCACTCATGCCACTCATTACTTTTTCTAGCTTTTTCTTTCCTTAGCTAGCTCCTCTTTTGTTTTCTTCCTAAATATGTATTATAAATATTGAATATAAGGAGTACTTATTTGTTAATCAAATTTCTAGAGCATTCAAAAATCAAAATAATTGAAAATTAATTACCAGCAGAGAGAGAGAGAGTTGAAGATAAAGTCATTCTCCACCATGAGTGACTGACTGCCCAACTGCTGTGCATGTTGTTGGTCTGTTTGTTTTGTTCAATTCTTTTTAGGCTCCTATCTCTTCAAAGGAGTGAACTTTCGAGGGCATTCCTGTCATTTAAGGAGGGTGCCTTGGTCCACTAGAGTAAGAACACAGAATCATCTGGGGCATTCTAGGATTTTGAAGGATATTTTTGGGCATTTACCTATCAATGTAACAGTTATTGGCGGTAAATACGTCTCTCTTTTAATAATAATGGAATAAAGTAAGTGCCTAAAACCATAGTACTTTTAATAATCTCCATTTTTGTTTTTTTGCTTTTGACAACTCAAGATTTAGGAAACAACGAAAGAGGCAAAAACAGCTTGAACCTTTCAATCTCCATACGAGCTCCATCAATGAAAGTCATTAAGAAGTGAGGAAAAAAGAAGAACGACCACAAAACACATCATAACAGGTAGTGGGGAAAAACAATATAGCTAAAATCTAGAAAGAAGCAAAAATCATCCAATGGCCAAGATGAGGTTTTCTTATGTTTTTACAATTTCAATTTAAAGCTAAAGTATAACCAAGCTTTTATCAAAAAAAATACAAAGAAGGTATAACCAAAATGTATATACCAACAAGTCTATGGACACATGTTTTCTCATAGCTACTGAAGACAAGTTGCTAATAGTAGACATTAAAGTGGTGTGAATAGTGAGCTCATATGAAAATTAATAGCAACTTGACATCTCAACAAGCTGTGAAAAAGATCCTGCAAAAAATTGTCTATAGCAGCACCCGTGTACTTGAGTTGTTGCACCATCAAACCGGACGTGGATTATTGTCCTCAACAACTGAACATAGATTCTAAAAAATAGTATTTCTTCTTATTGAATCTTTTCTTTACTGTGCTGGTTTTCATTTTGAGGGGTTAGGGTTTCAGCACTGGCAGCGGCTGGGGTTTCAGCATTGGCAGCAGCTGGGGTTTCAGCAGTAGCAGTGGCTGGGGCTTCAACGCTGGCAGTGGCTGGGGCTTCAACTTTGGCAGTGGCTGGGGTTTCAACACTGGCAGTGGCTGGGGTTTCAACACTGGCAGTGGCTGGGAAAGAATCCATCAGGCTGGCAGCTATTGCAGCCTTCAAGTCCGCATCTTCCACTTCAGAAATCATTTCTGCTTCCCCAGACAAAGCAGATGTTTCAGAATGATGTTGAGTCCGATTGATTCTCTGAGGAGGAGCCTGTGTTGAGTTGCAGGATTTAGTTATTCTCTCAGCATCTTCAGGCGATAGCCACTGGCCGTAACCATTTGAAGCTTCAGAGGATGAGATGGGACATTCCTTAGGAAAGTTTCCCCTCACCAGGAAAATGCTCCAGCCAAAGGTTTTAAGAGAGTCAAGATAGGCTGAAAGGTAAAATTTGGAAAGGTGCTGGGGGGCTGCATAGAGACTGTCAAAGTTATACCATTCCCCATTCACTTTCCTGATACAGAACCAATGGTCTTGCAAGTGACAGATAAATGCATTTTCCAGCTCAGGGTCAACTTGGGCATGCTCCGCAATTGGAGAATCAAGGGGTATGACTTGCAAATCCCATACCTCTAAAGCCTTTTGTAGCACCTGCAAGAAAGACTTTCTAATTAGTCACATCATAAAAATGTTAAATATTAGCTATCAAGCTACAATGACGGTGAAAAAATAATGCAGGAGTATAATATTTGCCCAGCCAAACTAAAACTAAATAATAATAAAATACAAATCATCACTGCCTAAGACTAATTGGATCATAAATTATTTCCCAACTCGGTGTAAAAGAGAACACCAATCCCTCAAACTAAACAAACTGATTAAAATGTGAAAATTACCAAGCCTCAATGCAAGCAAGAGAAAAATATCCTATAAGAAGTATCTAATGTCAAAGAAACAGGATAATAGTCTGCAATACAACAGATCAAAACATGTTTCAATTGATGCAAAAAAAATTCTACTAGCAATCTGACTATCCTATGGGTTTTCACATAATAAAGGGCAGGTGAATTACCTCTACCGTCACTTCAGATTGATTCCTAAAGGCCTTTATGAGGATTCCAAAATAAGACCGAGTAAGTTTTTTGTGCATGTACATCTTCCTAGATTTGAATAGAATGAAGGAAAAGAATATATGTAGCCAACCCTCATTAGCCTATTGAGGATCCATCATTGACCCCAAAATGTTAGGACTAAGCCTTTGGTTGCTGTTGTACATCTTCCTAGATCTCTTTCTTTATTCAAGAAGGAAAAAACCATATCCAGCAGCCAGGGTTTCCCAGTGGAATTTCACATGAATAAAGAGAATAAATTACATCTCCCTATCACTTCAGACATATTTCTTAAGCCTTTCCAAGGATTTCAAACAACAATCAAAGTATTAGTCTCAAGATACTGGGGTCGGATGCATTAATAAGGGTGTGTGTGACTGAGAGTATTCATCTCTTTACTAAAAATTGTGGTTTCTAGTGAAGAACAGAGCCTATATGGAATTTTAGTACTACATGATTTATTTCTACATGATTTACATATAAAATGACCGCAGAAGTGGGCTTGTTCTCACTGATTGAATTTCCCATACATCACAAGGGCAATGATGCCAGTGGGGAATGCCATGCTGTAATGCAAAACAAGTTTTGATGATGAGGATAATAATTAGAGTTTAAAACAGTTAGAAACACTGCATGGTCACCATGGGACTGGTTAGGATGGAATACTAGAATGGTTGGCACATCAAATCAGTACTACACAATTTCAACTATAATCTGGTTACTATGTATGTGGAGTTACTGACCACATTTGAAATTTAATAAAATATTGATAACCACTTTTGGGAAAAAGCAACAACTTAAAGCAATGGAAACCGACAAAACTTTGAAAAGTTTTGAACCTTTGGGCAACAAGGGTGGTGTTAGCAACAGGATTGCTAGTTGGTTTCAAGTCTATCACATGTACACAGTCCCCCTCCCCCCCCCCCCCCCCTTTTTCTCTCTCTCCTCAAAGAAGATAGCATACAGAATATCAAAATTGAATATTTAGATAGCAGAGACTTCATTTTTTTTGCAGAATGTTGAACAAGGTAAATGACTGAAGATGTCAGTATAGAACCTAAGTAGATCCAAGAAATGAGCCAAATTCAGCGAAGGAACCCAAGCCAGGATCAAGTTAGACCAAACTCAGACAAGAGCTAAAGGCATAGGCTGAGTTTCTCCTAACTCAACAATATTCGACTGCCCCCACTCTTTCCCTTTTTTCACCAATATATATTAGGTGGGTGACCCTTGGAGTCACTCTTTCTGTCCTCTGTTGTCTCCTCAAGACAAACTTATAAAAGTTTAGACCCTTGCCCCTTCCCTATGTTGGACATAAGGATCCCCATCAACCAAAATGTATGGATATCCAAAAGTGAGGATCAGGATATTTATGAACTAAACTAGTTCCCAATGAAACTGAAAAATTTGCCTGCAGAATTTCAGTCTTCTTGTTAAACACTTTAGCTTCATCTTGCTAATACATATCAGTGATACCATTTAGCACGTTAAGGGATGATACTAATTTCTTAACAATCTGTTATCCTACTTATTTATGAGATACTTTTATAATGGTTTTGAAAAACGAAGTCAGCCAAAAAGCTAACATAATCTATCTCCCTTCTTGTTTGCAGTCCTCAGCACCACTAACAAACATAACTGTCTCATTCTATTATAAGCAAAGATATAATCAAGATATATACCATAACCCTAGTTATCTGGACAATAAAAAACACAATCCAGCATTTAACTGAATCCAAATGTACAACCTAATATTGGACAATAGAGATTATAGAGGTTAGACATGAGCAGTTCTATTGGAATCCTTTGTTCCTTCGTGCTGTGTAGGATTGAGAAGTAGAGAACATGACACAATTATTGGAGGATCTTTACAAAAGTAAGATCCGGTATGGGGAGGCAGACAGACTGGTGTGGGTCCCCTCACAACAAACGGGTTTCCATGTAAAGCTAATACACAAAGGAGGAGGAGGGAGTGAACTATACTTTCCTCGGGAAAGTATATGGAAAACTCATGTGCCCAGAGGGTAGCTTTCTTTTTTTTGATAAGTAATAAAGAAATTTCATAAAAACGCACAGCCTAGTACATAGGAAATGTACAAAAAGGCAAAACATCAAGAAACCATATTACAACGATCTAACAACATAGGGAGCGGTGCTTTATGTGTAAAAGTTATGGGGAGGATGTGAATCACTCATTCCTACATTGTGTGGTGGCCTAAGAATTGTGGTCTATAATTCTATGCTTATTTGGTTTCTCTTCAGTGATGCTGTTTTCAGTGCTAGAGTTGTTAGTGCGCTGGCAGGAGTGATGGGGTGTTAGGTCAACTTGCAATTTTACTATACACACACACACACATTGAAGTTATTTAACAAAAAATCATTGCAGGTGGGCTAAACTAATAGACTCATAGAAAGAAAAATTTTGATGACGATTAAAACAAGTTTGATAATGGAGAAGCAGCTCCGTCTGCATAGTATTTCCTAGTAACTAAATAATATGATACATAACCCACTTCAAGTTTTTTTTTTTTTCCCCTTTAGAGAATAACAGATAGGAAAACTCAACATGATTACATGAGGCATAACAATAATATACAATGATGCTAAAAGGGCAGTGAGACATTCCTCAAAAGGTCTGACTCACAACTTGATTAGGTCAAGCCATGCCTCTTCAGGGTGGACTAATTTCAGCCACATATTTGAGACCTAAAATTTAACAATGAAGCTGAGCTCATGTAATACCCGACATTCTAGTAACTGAATCATATGATACGTAACCCACTTCAAGTTTTTTTTTTCTTTTTTTTTTTAGAATATTACAGATAGGGAAACAGGAAACTCAACATGATTACATGAGACATAACAATAACATACAATGATGCTAAAAGCAAAAGGGCAGTGAGACATTCTTCAAAAGGTCTGACTCACAACTTGATCATGCTAAGCCATGCCGCTTCAGGGTGGACTAATTTCAGGCCCATATTTTGAGGCCCAAAAGTTAACAATCAACCTGAGCTCATGTAATACCCAACATGCTGTCTAGGGAATTCCTAAGACTAATTTGATGGCTAAAGGTGTCCGAACAGAACCTATGGCTTTGCATATAATGAGCGATCCTGCTACATACAAGAATATGCTACAACTGAATTTACTAAAAACGACCTCAGGGTAGTTCTAGTCAATGTCACCCAACTTGCGCCCCCCCCCCCCCCCCCCCCCCCCCATCTGATTTTGTTGGAGTCATATAACTCTAAGGTTTACAGGACCATTGTGTAAACCAACAAAAAAAGAACTGGTCAATACATATTTTCCAGCCCCATAACTCTTTGCCTAGAACATACACTGCAATAATGCTTCAGTCCCGACTACCAATGTCATATAACACAAAAGGTTAAAGCAAGGCATTTTGCGTCCCACAAGCCAAAGCACAAAAATAATGAAATTCAAATCCCTTCAGTTTTTAAAATGTTAAAAATACTATAGAGACGAAGATGGAGAAATTTTTGGAAATTTCAATAACTGAAAATCACATAGACGCCATCATTACACTTCCAATTATATCACTACTCTCTTTAGCTGCATATTAAAATTTGCACATATATCTATATGGAAAGTAGATAAGTAGATTGTAGGAGATTTATCCAACTTGATTTGGAGGAAAAAAATTTCCTAATAAAAGAAGGCCATCTCTTGTGATTTCTATTACCTATTAATCATCAGGCCAATCATAAAAGGTTTTTAACATGCCAATGGAGAGCAACATCCAGTCAAGGCTATATTCATCACCCACAAAATTATGGGTAGCTAAATTGTGCCATTCAATGTCTATAATTCTAAAGAGAAACTAATTAACCAGACCATGATGAGCAAAAGTACAGTTACAACTGCAAATATTATAACTAAACATTAAGCCTATCAAAAACAAATATTTTTGGCAGCCATATGTAAGTGACATAACCCATGAATCTTGGCCAAAAACAATCACAGTGTAAATTAGTTCCTACAACAACAACGAAAACCACCAATAAGCTAATCAAGATTGACCAAATGTAATCTTTTCCACCCGTCTGTTTTATCCAAGACCTTTTTCTAAAGGGTAAAATTACTAGATAAGCTGCACCAACCGGGAATCAAACCCACCTGGGTCTGCACTGTGGCTCTACCCTAACTAAAATCAAACTCTTGATCACCTCCTTAATTGACACTCACCCCTATTGGTATCTTTTAATTATAAATTATGGACTTGAGTGGCATCAAATGATTCACTAAATGCCAAAGATTGAGTCTTTTCTCATAGCAATCACCATGAATAATGAACACCACTAAACATTAATAAATATATTCAAAAATAGAATATTCACCCTTTTGTTCTTTAACAACAATTTCACCTGTTTCTTTCTTTCTTCCCCTCTAAGCCATTTTTTCTAAAACTGAAAAACACATATATAGCAAAGATATCTTCTTCTTACTTTTTCAAGAGGAGCCAAACAGGGAATATAAAAAGTGATATTGGCAAGGAGAACCAAAACCATTGTACCTGGATACTGAAATCACCATCCAAGGAGACGTTGTGGGACTCGACGGAGAGGAAGTCTCCGGAGGCGACACCACCTCCACCGCCGCCGCCGCCGCCTCCTGCTGCTCCTCCTCCTCCTCCACCTCCACCTCCTTCGAGCTCGAGCATCATCATCTGGCGCTCCTTGCGATCAAGATCGGAAGCGAGCGCGGCCAAATCGAATTCGGAGAAGAAAGGTCCCTGAAGCACCGTGTTGACGCAATGCACGGCGCACAGCTTCGACTCTTGTACCTCGTGGTACAACATCCCTCCATTGCTCGCTCCCTCCATTCTCTCTAAAATTGAAGAAATCGAAAAAAACAAAACCCTAGAATCTGAAAAAATTAGCTCTCTCCGTGTGTGTGTGTGTGTGTGTGAAAGTGTATGTTTTTGGTAGAAAGAAAAGAAGAGGAGAAGAGAAAGAGAAGAATCTAAAAGAAGATGAAGGAAGGAAGGAAAGAGAGGAAAGGGAAGAATATCGGTTAGTTTTGTCTTGACTCGGACGTTGAGTCACCACGTGCAAACTACTGTCTGCCATGTATCCTTATATATTTATACCCCATTATTCATTCACCATTTAAACGACGTGCCGTCCGTCTCCCTGAAAATATCGTTAGGAAAAGCCGAGAATCTCATCACTCAACTGGGTGATACTATCTCGCGTTTCTAACAGAGATATTCAAAGTCAAATATCCATTCTCAAGGTGTTATGAAATAGGAGTGTGTTCTAACTTGAGGGGGATGTTTTTGAAATTTAGGATTGTAAAATGATCTAAGTTGAATTTAATGTCCATTTGAAACAGCTTATTTAGCTGAAATTGAAAAAATAATTACTAAAATTGTAGAAAAAATGTAAAAAAATAAACTAAATAGTACAGTAGGACCCATAAATAGTATCAAAAAGTACAATAAGACTCATGAATAGTAACCAAAATAAGCTAAAAAATTTAGCTCATCCCAGACACACAATTAATATTAAGAGTTTAAGATTATTATTTCAAAAATGAGCCGAGTCCTAGTTGATTCTTTTTGTTTTTTGGTCTAATAAGTTTGAAGTTGTTCTCAAGTAACTTAATTAAACCATTCTTTTCTCATATATAGTGAACTTCACGATTTGATGTTTTACCCCTCCACAAATTTATACTAATAATTCATAACTAAATTATTATTGGAGTTGTTTTGTTTTAGTTAATTAGATAGGGTGATTTTCATTTATAAGCTTGTAAAAATTAGGTTTACCAACCTTGTATTATTGAAAATTATATATAACTTTTACCATGAAATGAACTATTTATATACGGTAATTGATAAATTACAAATAATTATTTGATATCTTATAAGTTAATTTATAAACTTACATAAACCAATATCAAATTTATGTAAGTATATTTCTATACATGTATGTGAAAATATAATATTATTCTATATACTTTTTTTGTTAGACTTAAGTTAAATCTAGTCTCATACACTCTTGACCTTGTTCACACAACACATATCTGTTTTGAGTTTGTGGCTTGTTTAATAGTTGAGCCTAAGTTTAGGCTTGAACTTGTCTTGATTGTAAAATAAATGAACATAAATAAGTTTCTTCCTGACTCAAAGTTTAATCAATGATTTCTACATAAACAAAAGTATTAAATTGAAATTTTGGGTCAATGAACAAATGTTTTAAATTAAAATAATTTTGGATTTAGAACAGGTATTCTCAACCCAATTTTGTCTTTTCTTATTCTTAAGTAATTGCATTAAAATAGACCAAAATGATGCACTGATTAAGTGACAATAAGTGCTAAATTTCAGCTTTTAAATATTGTATAGAATATAATAACAAAATAAAACAACCCATTGTAATTTCATGGGAATGAGATACCCAAAACAAATTAAAGATTTAAATCCAAATTTAAAATTTTAAAATTTAGAACTACATAAAACAGTTTAGAAGACTCCAATTTCCATGGAAGGCTTGAATTAATAAATCTAGCACCCTTCAATTATTTAATCATGTAATGTGAGTCATGTGCCACATTACTGGTTTTAGTACCGTATAATATACTAGTGAGACAAAACACAAATCGATTACACCAACATAAACATAAATTTGAAGACAGAGCCATTAGCAAGTTTTTAATAGTACGCCAAGATTTTGGAAGACAAACACTCAAGGGTCATGGCACACAACTCAACCCAGCACAACAAAATCCGACATAAGAGGAAACGATCAAATGAATAGCTATATTACTAAAAGAACTCGGAATCCTCAATAACCTCAGAGTTGGTTTCTAAAACAACACAGGACTAGGACTCACAATTCAATCCGTCTTGAGACTGAGTTAACAAAACTCTCCTTCTCTCTGCTTGTAAAAAACTCAACTAATTAATAAATTGATGTGATATTACATAAATGAATTTATTAATAAAAACTCTATGTTAGGTACTAAATTCTCAAAATTAACTATATCACCCGTTTTCTATGGTTAACCTCCATAACCAATTCGAATCTGACCTGGTAACTTTCGAAAAATCAACACAACATGCATAATCCTTATGACCCGATCAAATGGAGCTTATCAAGAAATTTATTTGGGACTTTAGTTGGTAGAATTAGAAAGCTGGGATTGTTAGCAAGAGAACATTTTTCCCAGAAAGCTTAAAATTATGTGATATTAACCATTCTCTTCTAGTATTATTTAATGCGGGATTAACTCAATCTAAAACATGTCTAATTAATTGCTTGAGGTGATTTTTTTAAAAATTTATGCTGGCTTTTCATGAAAAGTAAAAAAATAAAAGTAAAAAAAATCAGGCTAAACCTATCAACTACTCAACTTATTAGCCATGCAAACTGCCTCTTTTCTCTTCATGACTCTGAGGAAGCACTCAATGAAACTTGTAAAGAACTAATGCGGCATACGAATAGTTTTGTTGGAAAGATGGCCTTTGTGAAACTTGAAACTGCTTCTGTTTCTTTGGTTTATATTGCTGCAACATGTTGCCATGTTGGTGCACTCCGCAGAACTGGCTTGAGCTCTCTGTGATTGCAAACGATATATTTTTACATGAAGAAAGAACTCATGCGGCATAAGAATGGTTTTGTTCAAAAGAGGGTTGTTCATCATCAAACTCAAAGAGCTTTCTTTTAGGATCCGTCTATTTGGGTGGAAAATAGAGAAAGGAAAATAAGAAGGAAAATACTGTTTTTCACTGTTCGTTTGAGGAAGGAAAATAGGAAAGTTTTCTCTCTGGACCCATTTTTTTTTTTTTTTCCTTCCAAATCGGAAGGAAAATCTGGAGAGAAAAGTGTTATGGTAGCACTTTTACAAAAATATCCTCTTCCCAATTATTGTTTTCAATTTTTTTTTATCGTGACCTGAAACAACGTTTTTTTTTTTTTTTTCAACGTTACCTGAACTCTCTTCTTCTTCTTTTTTTTTTTTTTTTTTTTTTTCACGTGACCTGAACGTTCTTCTTCTTTTTTTTTTTTCACATGACCTGAACATTCTTTTTTTTTTTTTTCAACATGACCTAATCTAATTTTTACATTATAATAATAATATAAATTTATATATATGATGTGATAAATTTTATATTATGTAATGAGTACAAATAATTTTATTTTTTACATATTATGTAATAAAGGTATAATAGTCAATTTGTATAAATTATATTTTTCATCCTTGTATTTTTCTCTCCAACCAAACAAAAGAGTTTTCTACTCTCCCACTTTTCCATCCCTCCAACCGAACACATAAGAGGGAAAACTAAATATTTTCCATCCTCCCACTTTTCCACTCCTCCAACCGAACGGACTCTTATTTTGGGTTGGATCTGCAGAACTATCAGAAAGGTGCGAACTTGTGTCTATAGGTGCGTTGAGACTAAAGAGTTGTGGTTCAAGGATATATGGCATGCAAATATGCAATTCGAACCTACAGACTCAAAGGAAGTCAGTGATGCATTTAGATTAAGCACTTAATACAGTCTTTCAAGTTGTCATAATTTGCAAATTATTATAAGTTTATCTTGTGACTTTTTCCTGTAACTAATCAAAACACAGCCACGAATAGTTATTTGCTTATCCCGAGCCAATACTTGCAAACCATGGTCGAGATTCACACAACCAATCTCACCAAAAAAAAAAAGAGGTTTCATTCATTTGCTTTAAGCAACAGATGATCCCTTACAACATCCTTTATATGTCTAACATTACCATATAAAAAAATATAAATATATATCCTGTGAAATGTTGTACATTTTCCTTGCATACAATTTCAATGGCATCCCCATTCCCTAGTTTTTTTTTTCTTCTTCTCCAGTATTGTTCTCTTATTCCTTTTCAGGCACAATGAATCCTCAGACAAGCAGATCATAATGGTTCCTACCACTGTACAGTAGCCTCACAGCTTTCCTGGCTTTCTCTTTTCTAAATCCCTTGCTGAACTCAACTCCATACTCTGCAATGGGAATAAAACCAGAGCTCCATCCACCCTTTGTATGCTGCAATTCAATTGGACATGACGATAATCGTTCAATTAGTACATAAAAGTTAAAACAGTACCTGCTTACAATCAATAAGTGAAGGGCACAGGGCATTTATCCCAAACACCAGAATATGCATACTTGCTTGATCATGGAATCAATGCATGAAACCATGTCAAATGTATTATCCAGACCAAAACAAGTACTTACAACCTCCAGATTACCTGCATTCCATCTCAATCTCAAATACTCACAGCTAGCATAAAGACCAAGAGATGGCGCTTTTTTGACAAATGGAACACATGCCTTTATATAACTAATTTGTCCTCTTTGCATGTACAGAAGTTTCTTTAGACTTGATTTTGATTATAAATGCCCAAACACAGATGCACCAACGATAAATACCAAATGAAATCATATTCATTATTCAGCAATACAATTATGATTATAATAAGAGTCTGAATTTGGCAAGAATGGGGTGTAAAACCCATGTTTTGCACTATCCAATAAGTAAGTAACACATCCGCATTTTACTTCAAATTCAATACATTCTATCACACCTAATAACATCTCAATAACCACCACGCACCTTTAGTGCGGTAGTTACTCTACAAGTATAAATGCATGTGGGGTGTGGAGGGCAAGGGTTAGGGTTCAAGTCTCCAGAAGGGAGCTTCACATACATATACACTTACATTAGGCTAGAGTAGAAATTCTACCTTGTATTAAAAAAAAAAAATCTCAAATAAATTCCCAATTTGGTTGAATTTATATATAGGTATTATAATTAATTGGGTGTGGTTGTGCTTATTATTAAATATGTGATAAGATGATGTGGCATATTGGGATTGGAGGGGTAAAACTTAAGTTTTACACCACGTCCTTACAGAATTTAATCTCTTATAATAATTAGGGGGAAATGCAAGTTCTAAAAGACCATGCTCAACCAAAAATTGAAAATTTTAAGACACCTTATACCAAGTAATACATATATAAGCACCAATTTCTATATCAAAATTGTTTAAGGGCAAAAAATATACCTCATGCTCTGGTATGTAAACAATGATTGGCTGCTTACACAACTTTGACAGCACCTGGCAAAGACAAATATACCTAACCTTAAAACTGGTGCACCAATTCTGGTGGAAGAATTAAGTCTTGATAATAAGGACTAGTTTGACTAACAGAAAGGACAAATAAGAATCGAAAAGGCACTAACCAGTAGCTCTGACTCTCCTCCCCAGAAATCAGGTCGTCCAATTCGTTGGCAGTATCTACAAAAAGACATTTATTAATATGCTGAATAAAAGTCCAACTATAAGCATAAGCTAAAGCATACTTCAGAACACCAAAAGTTGAAAAGAGAACATCCAAAACCAGAAAAAATATATAAATAAATAAAGGACTCACCGTTTTAAGGACTCATCGACAGTAATTGCAATTAGTGCTTCTTCATACTGACGGCGTTCTTCATCATTTTCACATATAACCTCCTTCACAGCCATTCGTAATTCATCTGCATATGTATGCAGGTAAAGTTTGTAGTAGGATTTTCAGAAATTAATCCTAGCACTCTCTACAGATAAACAAAAGAGAAAATCCTTCTAAAGGCTCAATCATTTGGTTAACATTTTATAAGAGTAATTCTTAAACGTTTAAAGCCAAGCAGGAGTCCTCACTCCTTATGCTCCTTGGATGAAACAAAAAATAAATACACTTTCTTTTTGTTGGTTGACCGCTATGTGAGTTAAAGAATAAGCAAATATAGACATTTCTATATGATGAAGAGATACAACACAACATAACCAGGCTACAGTGAGAGGTCATCAGATAGACAGTGCTTAAGAGATGACTAAACTATGAGCAAAAAAAGAATTGAACATCCAAATTAACAACAAATTCTAGGCAAACCAAAAACTAATTTGCTGATCTCACAAAATGCACACTGTGTTGTGAGCATGGCAGTTATCATCCTGATATTAGGGAGCCATAAATTACAAAGCTAGGTCCTGAAGAATAATTTATGAGGAGAAGGTACACCACCTATCAAGCACATGACCTATGCATTCACATTGATGAACAGTAGCCTTGAGGAAAATATGGAGAAGTTTTTCAAAGCAAATAACAAATGAAATACCTCCCTTGATGCAGGACACCAACTAACCAAGTTCTCAAACTAAAAAGACTAGCATCCCACTCTATAAGCTTTCCCCCCAAAAAAAAGAGTCAATTATAGTAGAATTGCTTTGCAAAGACCTCCTGCCTGACATATACTACATTCTGTGATGCCTAGCAATGATAAGTGGTAATTATATCCACAATCAATTTATGAGTTCACCACAAGAATTGTGAGCATCTGCTTAATTTTCAACCCACCCCACCCCCAAAAAAAGGGGAAAAATTAAAATAAAGTATGAGAAGGGGTTAAGTCTAGCAACCTTGAACTCATTCATCAAATTAAAGAGAAAGTGCCATAGCCATTAATTAATAGATACATTCAGATGATGCAGAGTGGAAAAATCAGGAAAAAAAATAATCACCATGAAAGACTTTTTTTATTATTTTTAATTTAAGTTATTTATGCTTGCGATTGGCATGTAGCTAAATGAAGAAGAACATATCCAGCAAACCTGCATTCTCTCTCTCTTCTTGTGGGTTTAGAGAAATACTCTTGTTGAAAGCCATTCCTTTGACCTTAATTCATCAATTAGAAGTTAGTTTAAGAGGCAATGAAAAAGTACTCTAGAGTTTAATTGAACTTCAGATATATACCACAAGGATGATGGAAACAAGTGTCTCTTCCAGAAGAAACACAGATTCCTGTAAATACTAGGTAAAATTTAGGTACAGTTCCTTAATTGTTGTACCTTAGTTTTCTATTTAAATTTAAACACATGGCTACTTTGACCAATGCAGCACAGACAATATTATCTTTCCCAAATACAATTGAATTCAATGCAGCCATATGCTTAAATATAATAGTGAAACCAAAAGTACAAGACTTCATGAACCATACCTAAGTTTTACCCTTTGATTCTAGACTAAGGAGAACTGATATATTTTAATCAAATCCCAGACCTACTAATGGAAATAGATATTGAACTGTTTTAACTGATTTTTTCTTTTTTCATAAGTAACAAAAGAAGACAAACACTCTCACTAGTTATTAACCATTCATAATTCAAGGATTCCATTATCTAATGAATTAGTATTAAAAAAAAAAAGTCAACATCTCCTTAAAAGTTGAATAATAAACAAATGTTTTCAAACTACCAATTATACACTTCTTTAATTTTAGTCTCTTCCTATCTTTTGTTCTGCAAGGGACTGCATGCTTTATGTACCAAACTCCTATAAGGCAAATGATACACGAATATTTACCATAAATGCTTCCAATTATGCATTGTCATTCATTAACTATAATAACTGTAATTTAGATGGAGAGTAATTGATTTTTCCGGTGCGTATCTTCTTGTACGAATTAGTTGAATTAATTATTATCTTTGCTTTGGTTGTAATCGCAATACAAATATACTATCTTTTTCTTATCTAGGCTAAATGGATTTATCCTTTTTCATCACTAGTCTTTTCTTGGATGCAATTCTTTACTTTGAGCTTTCATTTAAAAGATAAATTTTAACTTTCTTTTGGCTTTTTATATTTTAATTAAAACAATAAACAAAAAATTACATTGTATAAATCGATATTCACACTTTTGGCTTCTTCTATGGTTTGCCAAATTCTATCACTACAGTCAATGGATCAATTTCTAATAACAACAAGATTACTAAATAGGCTATTGTGCTATCATGTCATTGGTTTCTTTGCTCTATCCCAACCTACAAGCACTAAGTGCAAGCTCAAAATGCTAACTTGATCACAAACCCCAAATACCAATTCATTCTTCCTCTTGCTGCCAAACTTGGCCTGAAGTTTGGACTCTGAGTTTACATCAGTTTCCAGCTATGCACAACCATTACTTAACTCACTCTATAACATTCAAAAGCTTAACTCTTATTACTTATCATAATTCAAAAAAAAAAAAACATTAAATTCAATCTGCAGAGGCTAAATATTACAAGAACAATCAACAGGTAAAGACATTACCAGGGCACGAAAAAGACAGCGGCCATCTCCAGTGACTTTCTGAACTGAATAGCGCTCAATTTTCCTCATAGCTGGTGACCCTCTACCCCTGTTAACCAAAATCATACGAGAAAAACATAATTATCTTAAACCCCAACATAGCTAACATTTTTTTTTATTAAAACCTATCGCATTCGCTCCATGATGATTTTTTTTTTTTTTATCACTAAGCCAAAACACTAAATGGGTTACCTGTTTAAACACCATAGTAAAAATGTAGAACATAGAAGTTGGGACCCAAAAAATAAAAATCCCATATATAATTCAACTAGGTAGCTCCATTGCTGAAGTGACAGAGAATAAAGATTAGTTCTTTAGATTTTGTTTGAGTGTTTTTTAGGCTTACTGTGATGGTGCTATTCTAGCAAAGAATCTGTGGCTATTGTCTCCAAGGAAAGTTGCAGTTGAGCATGTTTGAGAGTTCAGAGTTGAAATTGAAGGAACAGGAGAAGAGACCAGTTCGAATTTAGCAGTCCCATGTTTCAGCTGCTCAAGAATAACCTCTGAAAGGTAAACAAAGGTACAAACTTTTTTAACATACAATGATTAAACGGAACATTGAAACTGAAATATGAAATTTTTAACAATAGAGGAGGGTATGAGAGAAGTTTAAGAATGAAATTACCATTTGAAAGCTTGATGTCCGCCATGAATTAAAATCTACTACCTAAGTGAAAAGGAGAGAGACACAGTAGATAAGGGAGAGTGTTGAGATTTAGAAAATAGAGCCGTTTTTGGGCTCAAAAAGGAAACGACGTCGCAAAGATATTTAGGGTTTGGTGAAATTAGGAAAAAAAAAAAAAAAAACCCAAGTGTAATTCATATTTCAAATTAAGTAATGAGTTTTAATTTTGTCAATTAAAGTCTAATTGTGTTTTTTAAAAATGGTTTCTATGTTAGATTTTCGTCCATTTTACACTAGTAATGAGGGTTGCTAATGATTGGGATCTAAAGACAACAACAATTAAGATTTGGAGGCAATAGTGAATGGTTTTATAAGTTTCAAGAGATGATAATAATTTAAAGAATGTTTGGGACTACCACTCAACTTAATCAATGAAATATAAAACTTTAGCTTGAAAGATATGTGACTGTGTTGTGTTTGGTTCAGTTGTTGAGCTACTCTTAAGGGTGATGGTTGTGGTCAAAGGTATTGGAAGTTGTGGTTTATTAGAGGTGGTGGCCCAACAAGTTTTTCTAAACTATGGTGGATTTGGCCATGGCTGACAATTACTATGGAGTGGTTTGTCTTGAGGGTTTAAGATTGTGTGTGTTTCGGTTTCTTCAATTTTTGTTTTAAGTGTGTATGTGAGGGGTGAGCAATCACTTGAGTCATCCAACTCACTCACTTAGATTGGGTTGATCATAAGAGTTTTGGTCAATTTGACAGTCCCGAACATGTTAAATCTAATGAAACTTTTATCTCATTAGGTTAAGTGTCAGGCTTCCCATTTAGAAAGTTGACAAACTCAACCTATCTAATGGCCCATCCAGTCATCACCACTCACATGTCGTGTTTCTCTTTTAACAAATATCTTGAGAACTTCACCGAATCTTCTCCATATCATGACACCCAAGCACCGTGAATTATATATCACAACAGTAAGATTCCTAGCAAGGATTCAACTTGCAAGTTTGATCGATGATTTATGCCCACCAAATGAGTCAATGACTAATACGTCGATAATGAGTAGTGATTTTAGCTCCCGCAAACTCGATTATGCAATGACGCCTAAAAAATTTACCCTAAACTTGAATCTGAACAATCCATGAACACGTGTGTGTGTGTGTGTGTGTGTGTGTGTGTGTGTGTGTGTTGGGGGGGGGGGGGGGGGGGGGCGGGGGTTGTTAAATAGCCTCTTTTTTATGTTTGGTTTAAGAAGAAAATGTGGGAAAGAAACAAAACTATAGTTATGAATTTAGGATTTGGGGTGGTGTGTTTATGGTTGAGAATGTCATTTTGAGGTATGGGATTTTTAAACTTGTATGGTATTTATTGGTTCATGAGAAAATACTAGTAAATTATCAGATTTCAATATGATATATATATTAAAGAATATTCAATATGGACTTCTTTTTTTCTTTTTGAACCTTGAAAAAACCATATTAAATCTTCTTTTAAAAAATCTTTGATGTCAATATTCAGATAGTAAATACTAAATAATATGTAGTGTGAAAATTGCAATGATAGAGTCATAGAGGCCTAGCATTGCAGTCTTACATGACTTTTTAAAAACTCAAAACCTAATCTGAAAATCTTTGATGTCAAAATTTGGTCGGCTTCTGTTGTCCCACTTATTGTGTATGGCTCAACGGGTCACCAGCAATTTGCATCCATTATTCTCTGTAAAATATATGATATAGTATCATTAATTATTAGTAAATAATAATTGTTCTAACGAAGCAGATTAAAATAAAGGCGATGCTTTGACTTACATGTGTATCGGATAGTGGAAATTCAATGAGCATTTAGATTTGATATCTGCAAACCACCTAACCCAACAAAACAAGAAGACCATTAGACCATGACACCCGATTCCTATTTACTACGCAACCTTCCAAATATTCTGGACAGCACGCAAAAATGTATATTTTGCTGTATATATTGCAATTTGTAAAGCCCCCATAACATGAATTCCCTTTCTGATTTCATTTTTAGGGGACTATATTTTAATTTTTAAAGCTAGCCATGACTAAACCCTCACTATAAATAGAAAAAACAATAATAATCATATGTGTGTGTAACATAAGCATAATTAGTTTTCCAAAGAGAAAATAACATAAGTAAAAGATAGCTCTTTTCCCATTAAAAAAATACCTCTTTTGTATTGAACAAAACTTACATTAAACAAGTAGCTATCAGAGTCAAGTACATTAACTAAGAGAGCAAAAACCTTCCATATTGTAGTTTTGTAAGTGCATATAATAGGATTAGAATGGTGATCAAGAAATAATAAAAACAATGAAATAAATTCTTGAATTGTTTTCGTTTTGGTATTTAAGCTTATGATTTTTCATTCTAATCCCCTACATTTGAGCCCTTTTTAAAAATGGTCTTCTCATATATTTTTGTGAGTGATCTAGCCGTTAAGTGGCAAGTAAGCACGCAATCCATACTTAATCATGACACACCACCCCATTATTTGTATAAATGTTTAGTTATGCCATGTCACCCAAATAAACAAGAGAGAGAGAGAGAGAGAGAGAGAGAGAGAGAGAAAACAACATCCTCTTCTCACCCAACTCCTTCATTTCTAAAAAATCTACACAGACTCCTCAATAATCCCTAATTTACGAGTGCTCTCAACCAATAAATCAAACAAACTATTATTCCATAATTTTGATTGAATTTTAATTTTATTCTACATTTAAACCATGCATTAGATGTTGACACAAGCATAATAAATTCTAATACTATATATAATTCCATATACAAACCAATCATAATAAATGCATACTACCAACAACAACCAGTTTCTCAAAATAAATAAATAAATAAATAACAACAACAACTATAATTATCAAATGTCAAATTTAGATTTAAAAAAAAATCATATTATGTTAAAATTTCTTGGAATTTGCGTGAGTTACCAATTACATGTGCATTTGGATACCACTTATTTTGCTGAAAAGTGAAAACAATAAAAAAAATAATTCATGGTTACTGGTTACACTAAAAAAAAAACTATTTTGTTCATGTCCCATAAACAGTGCACCAGGTGCTGGTCAAAAAAGAAGCCAGGTGCAGACGCAAACTATCCAAAACGCAAACCAAATGGAGCCTACGTTTTTTTTTTTTAGAGAGTTTCAACCTATGGCGTTCGCTCCTGATTAGGGATGGCAATTTAGATCCGGCCAGCGGATACCCGGCCCGGCCCGACCCTAATGGGCCGGATTTTACCCGGCCCGATAAAGAATAGGGTCGGGTATGGGTTTTTAAAAAAAAAAACCCAAAGCGGGTTCGGGTCGGGTCCGAGTTTTATAAAAAAATCCGAAACCCGACCCAAAACCCGCCCCGGATAAAAACCCGGTTATGGAGGATAAGACATTTTGTAAGAATTTCTTAGTCTTTTTCATTTGTTGGTTGGAGGATAAGACATTTTGTAATTTCTTAGACTTGTGGGATTTATTTTGTAGCTTTTTAAGTGATTTGTTGATTTAAAATCTTAGTTGTGATTTATTAATGTATAATTAATAGGTGATTTATCGATTTATGATTAACTTATAATTTGGTTTGATTTGGTTGCCCTATAATGTGGCCTAAATGCCAAATTTTGGCATTTGGACCATGTTAAATGGCTTGAATTTAGGAAAAAAATTTAATGGGCTTCAAAATTTTTTTTTTTTTTTTGTTGGGATGGATTTGGGCTCAAGAAGATAAACGGGGCCCGCGGAGCCCGTGGGGCCCGGCGGGGCGGGTATGGGCTCCGAGAAAAAAACCCGATTAATAATTGGGCCAGGTCCGGGTTTTGGGTCTTGGCTCGCAGATCGGGTCCGGGTATACAAAAACCCGGCCCGAACCCGACCCGTTGCCATTCCTACTCCTGATGATAGCTTTTTATCATCTAACCAAGACACCAATCAATTTTAGTGTAGGCGGGGATTGAACCCCAGATCTCTTATACAACCATCAGAGACTTTACCAGTTGAGCTAATTGGAACCCACGTCTAAAATACTAATCCTGAGTCTTTTTTTTCTTTTTCAAATGAGTGAAATTAAACTAGGCCTAAAATAACAGATAATCTTATAATATAACAACATTATCCAGTTTTCTCAACCCAAAAAAAAAAAAAACATTATCCATTTCTTACTAAAAAGAGAACTTGGGTTTCAATTCCCATCTCAATGTAATAAAAAGAATTCTAAAATGCAAATTTTACTCTCTAAATTTAACTTAAACTCATTTCAATCTTCTAATTTTATTTTTGTTCAATTGAGTTATTTAAATTTCAAATTTATTCAATTCAAGTATTCCGTCAAATTTTATTAAAAAATTTTTATTAAGTATGTAATTAACAAATGAAAATTCGGAAAAAAATTCACTTCATGTAAGAAATATATTTTTCTAATGATAATTTTTTTAATGAACTTGGATAAAAAAACTTGAATTGAATAAATTTGAAACTTAGAAGACTCAATTAAATGAAAATAAAATTAAATGACCAAAATAAATTTCAAAAAAACTTAGAGGTGTAATTTGCAATCTAGGTTAAAAAAAAAAAAAACTAAAATGAATAGTAAAACTCTAGAGAGTTCAAAGTAGTTGAGAGTTTTGTTCAAACCAAAGAAGATAGAAGGCATCGCGGAAGCACACGACACAACAGAGAGACAGAGAGAGAGGCTCTCACTCTGCACTGCACACGTGCCTAAACTAGCTCACAAAAACAAAAAAGATGCAAAATCTGGATCCCTTCTTCAACGGCCAAACCGAAAAAAGCTGGCTCATAATAACACATCACTCCCCACCCTCACACACACATTAGTCCCTCACTTCCTCATAGAAACTATCGCCCAACTCTCTCTCTCTCTCTCTCTCTCTCTCTCTTTCTCTCTCATACACAAGTACATAACAAAACACACAAAATTTTCTTTTCCTTGACGATCTCTACGAAGCTCTCTCTCTTTCTCTCTCTCATTGCTTAATAATTACTCCCCTCATTTCAAACCCTTTCTCTTAACCCTTTCCTGTATCAGATCCTCTCTCTCTCTCTCTCTCTCTCTCTCTCTCTCTCTCAGGATCTCAATTTCCGGTAATTTCTATTTCTCTAATTCTGATTTGGTTTCTGTTATAGCATTCTTGAGCTCTTATTTCGATTCATGTTCACTGTTGTTATTTCTCTTATGTGTGTGTGTGTGTGTTTTTTTTTTTTGTTGTTTTTTTTGTTTTTTTTCCATTTGTTGATTGTATATACTTCAATTTTGTTTAGCTTTATTGCTTTTTAGGCTTACGAAAACTGAGCTCAACTCACTGAATAATATTGATTTTTAGCTATTTATTTATGGATTTAGAATTGTGTAAAGAAAATGTAACTTTCTTTGTCGTTTCCCTTTTAACTGTGAAACTTTGAGAAAACAGTAATCGAATAAAGCATTTACTGTTTAAAAAAGTTATTACGAGAATTTTGAGTTTTTTTTTTTTTTGTTGATAATTTATGGAGCTGTGTTTGAAAATTAGGGAAGCTAATTGAGGGGGAATCAGAGAATGGCTTCGATATCGCATTCTCCAGTGGGATTCGTGGGGACATCAGCTTCGGATCTTCTCCGGAGCTCGAGCAATGGTGTCAATGGCATTCCTCTGAGAAATCTAGGGAGGGCGCGATTTGGCTGCAGCAGCAGCACGACGAGGAGGGATTCCAGGGTCGTGGCGAAGATTAGGAAGGTGAAGAAGCACGACCACCCGTGGCCAGACAATCCGGATCCCAATGTGAAAGGTGGGATCCTTACCCATCTCTCACATTTCAAGCCCTTGCCAGAGAACGAAAAGCCGAGGCCTGTAACTTTGGAATTCGAGAAGCCACTTATCAATCTAGAGAAGAAAATCATTGATGTAAATCTTTTTTTTATTTTTGTGTGGTGGTTGTAGTTTCGTCATTGAGTTGGAATTTTTTATTTTTTCTTAATCAGGGTTTTTCTGTATTCGAGTGCAGGTGCGGAAGATGGCGAATGAAACTGGTTTGGACTTCAGTGATCAGATTATCTCATTGGAGAATAAATATCAGCAGGTTTGATATGCTATGCTGATGAGAAACCTAAGTTACTTAAATTCGAAACATGGCCTAAAATTTTTAATTTTAAATGGTTTATGAATTAAGACCTTGAATTACACGCTTATGTTATTTTTTCCCAACTATTGATGTGGAAATATAGCAGACATTAAAAGTTTTTATAAATTTTGCACTGGGTAGGCTTGCTATTCGTCTCTGCACTCCTTGTTATAGGATCCTATTGCTTGTTCACAAAGTGCCAATGCCACTTTTAAAGTTATCAAGACATCCTTAAGAGTAATGGAATTTTGCTTACTTTTCTTCACTTATTTTTTAGAACCTTAAAAATTTGTTTAAGCATGCAAAATTTTGGGGTGTGAAGCTTGGCTCTTGTATCTCCAAGTCTGAGTTGTAAGCCTCAATGTGGAAGTATGTTTGGTGAACCCAAAAACTAGATAGATCTTATAATGAATTTCGGAAAAGTCTCAATTAGAATTTTTGTTGCCATCCACTTATAGATATATATAACGAGGAGAAGGCAGTATAGATAATGAATAATGCAAGATGATGGACATGTCTTTCACTTTCTTCTTAGCAAGTGTTCCAGGAAGTTGTTGCTCTATTGCATATTTGGAATTCAGTGAAATAGTTTCTGGTTCTGAATTGCTACAATTTATCACTTGTATTGCAGGCTCTAAAGGATTTATATACACGTCTAACACCAATACAGCGGGTGTATATTGCACGGCATCCTAACAGGCCAACTTTCCTTGATCATGTGTTTAACATTACTGAAAAGGTGCAATATTGGAAACTTGTGAACTTGGTGCTTATTGTTTACAGTTTACTAGATTGTTCACCTTTAGGTTTATGAATGCTGAATTAATTACATTGATTAATGTCTTTGGATATACCCCATATGCACAGTTTGTGGAGCTTCATGGAGACCGGAGTGGGTACGATGATCCTGCTATTGTTACTGGTATAGGAACCATAGATGGTAGGAGGTACATGTTCATGGGTCACCAAAAAGGTAGAAACACAAAAGAGAATGTCAAGCGGAACTTTGGGATGCCTACTCCCCATGGGTACGTCAAATAATAAAGACTTGTATGTTCTATTAGTCTCAAGAAATTTTATCAGCAGTAAAATGGAATGTAATATTTGTTTTAACTTATTATGCCAAGTTCCTGGCCAGTCAATGTTTCAGTTTCTGACGCTGACAATTTATATCCAAACAGTTACCGGAAAGCTCTACGCATGATGTATTATGCAGATCACCATGGGTTTCCTATAGTTACTTTCATTGACACTCCGGGGGCTTATGCAGACCTCAAATGCGAAGAACTAGGACAAGTATGTGGACAACTCTGCTGTGAAATTTACATGATTTTCTTTTAATACTGGCCCAACTGATATATATACATGTAACGTACGTGCAGGGTGAAGCCATTGCTAACAATTTAAGGACCATGTTTGGCCTGAAGGTACCCATTGTTTCTATTGTCATCGGGGAAGGTGGTTCTGGTGGTGCCCTTGCCATTGGTTGTGCTAATAAATTGATAATGCTTGAAAATGCAGTTTTCTATGTTGCCAGGTGATTTGAATTTGGCTTTCCTCACATTGCAACTCTTAAAGATTGTGCAAATATAATGTTGGACAAGTTCATGCTTTTCTAGTGTATATTAGATAGGTCTCAAAAGAGGTGGTATGCCAATATGCTGGCTTTATAGGTTATTAATGCAAATCACATTTTTCTTGGAAGGAAGGGGTGGATTTGACCATATATTAGGAATATTCACATTGTCTTTGATTGTTAATTCAGAAGTGCGCCAAGTCCTATGTTAGAGTAGATTAGTAGTTCCCACTTACCAGACCTGTTCCATGTGTTTCCTGTCCTCATCTGCTGTTGTCATTTCTTCAAACGCATAAGCAATCCAATCATTTTAGTAATTTTTTTAGGTTTTGATGATACCTGTCGGTTTCCATTTTACCTATTTTTTTTCTCTCACATGGCAACCCCTGTGATTTCAAACATTGTTGGGCATAAGATATGTTTTTGTCAATATGTTGTTTATTTTTTGGTTAAAATGGTAATGAGTAACGAGATATATGGATGTTTATGTCTGACCTAGAAGTATTAACTCAGTGTAGTTATGGCATGGTGTCAATGCATCATATTGATGCATTATAAACTTGTAAAACTTCCTGTAGTACTGGAAAATTCACTATTTGAGTATGTGGATAACGGGAATAAGACCTTCCATCTGAGTTAAAATTTTGATTACAGATATGAGCAATTTGACATTTAAATGATGGCTTCCAAGTTTTCATGATGCATACCTTTACCTTAACATTAAAATTAATTACTTTGGATTAATGCCATACAAAAATGTACATAGATTCAGAAAGTGTCATCTGTAATAATTGCTTGTGAGGTTGCTGAATATATCCTTTTGCCATTGATAATATAGTCATTTGTAAAATGAGCTGAGTTTCCTTATAAGCATTAGAAGTTGCTAGCATAGTTCTCCATTTTGATTCTCAATTTGAGATGGGCAAAGAGCTGTTTTTGCTAATTGAGGTCATGTTTCTGTTGTCTAATGGTCCTGCCTTATAAAAAAAATAGTTTCATCTTTAGTTTTATTTGGCTACACACCCATGCTTTGGATTCTGTGATGCAGTTTTCTCTTTTTCTTTCCCGTTATGGATACAAGTCCTTCCTAATTCAGTTTGTGCAAAATTGTTTTAATATGTAAATCCCTACGTTCTCATAATTTTCTTTTGTTTTGCTTTATTCTTGTCATGGTTCAGTCCAGAAGCATGTGCGGCAATCTTGTGGAAGAGTGCCAAAGCTGCTCCACAGGTTTATACAGCATTCACTCTTAGGATTTTCTGCCTGTTGTTAATTTAATTTTAATCTATTAAAAGTTTCTTTTGTGCAGGCAGCTGAGACACTAAGGATTACTGCTACCGAATTGTGCAAGCTGCAGATTGCAGATGGTGTTATCCCTGTAAATGATCCCTTCTTTATTCTATGCAGCTGTTTCTCTTCTAGTTCTTACTTTCAGCAACTTTCATCTGTCCTAGTGTAGAAACCATGACCAATTGGCACCTTTTCCAAACAATAAAATGGGATGAAACATGGCTTTTTGCAGGCATATTTGACAAGACTTTTTTTTACTCTATAGGGAAAAAGAGACCTTAGAATCAAGCTCCCCCCCACCCTTCCTCCTGGATGATTTTTCTCTCATTAAAATCACTGGGTCTGATAGAAGTGTAGCATTCATTAATACCCCACAGTCACATATTTTTTTATTTTGTGAAAACTAAAAGAAATTTTTATACTTTGACAGGAGCCTCTCGGTGGTGCACATGCTGATCCAACTTGGACCTCACAACAGATAAAAAATGCAATTAATGAATCAATGGATGTACGTGCTTTTCTCGTAGGAATTCTTAAACGAGAATTAAATATAACCAGTTTTTCTCCTAACAACAATCTTTCTTTTTCAATAGGAGCTTATGAAGATGGACACAGAAGAGCTTCTGAAGCATCGCATGCTTAAGTTTCGAAAAATCGGTGGGTTCCAAGAAGGACTCCCAGTAGATCCTAAAAAGAAAGTCAACATGAAAATGAAAGAAGAACCCATCATCAGGACTTCCAATCTAAATATAGAGGATGAGGTCAAAAAACTTATGCAGAAAAGGTTGAATGCCAAGGAGTCCTCTGTGGAACTTCCAGAGTCAGATGTAAATGAGATGATAGAAAAACTGAAAAGAGAGGTTGACCGTGAATACTCTGAGGCTGTAAAGGCCATGGGTTTGAAGGACAGGCTTGTGTTGTTGCGTGAGGAATTTTCAAAAGTAAATTTGCGGGACCAACTCATGCATCCTGCCCTCAAGGACAAGATTGAAAAACTTAGGGATGAGTTTACCCAGGGTGTCTCTGCGGCTCCTAATTATGAATCCTTGAAGTCTAAACTTGATATGTTGACAGAATTATCAAAAATCAAGAGTACTTCTGAAAAGAACAAAAAGTCTGCCACATTAAAGCAGGCAGTCAATAAGAAGTTTGTTGAAATCATGAATCGGCCTGATATAAAGGAGAAATACAAGGCACTGGAGGCTGCAATTGAAAATTCTGCGGGTCAGGATTTGGATCATGAGCTGAAGGAGGAACTTGTGAAGATGAAGAAAGAGATAGAGTTGGAACTGGCTGGTGCTATCAAATCCCTGGGTTTGGATGTTGAGGTTGTGAAGTCAAAAGCAAAGGAGATCAGTGAACAGATTCCATTGGATGTCAAAGTCAAGGTAGAAGAGCTGAATGAAGAAATTAAGGGAGAAATTGAAAATGTTATCAAGTCAACAGATCTGAAGGACAAGATTGAGCTACTGAAGTTGGAGGTTGCAAAGGCAGGGAAGACACCTGACGTGGCGTCCAAAAATAGAATTGCAGCTTTGGAACAACAAATTAAGCAGGGCCTTGCGGAGGCCATGAATTCTTCAAACCTAAAAGAGAAGCATGAAGAGCTCAAGGCAGAAATTTCCAAAACCATCGAATCTTCTGCAGGATTGGATGGAAGTTTGGAAAGCCAATATCCAAAAGATGGTTCTACATATGATGAACAAGCAGTAGAGATGAATGTGGGTGCGAATCGCTCCTTTGCTTAATGTGAGTTCATCTGTTCTCATTATGTTTTTTGCCCCCCACCAACACCCCCCCCCCCCCCCCCCCTCTCTCTCCCACCAAGCTCTTACTTTTCCCCTCCCCATGATGCACTGTATAAGTCTTGCAACTTTATGGTCAGAATGGCTGGAAATTTTCATGGTTTATTAATTCGTATACATGCCTTTTCTTTTGGTTCTAAAAAGTTCAGATAATACAATCTTGGTAACTCCATTCCTGACTTGAAATGATCTGAATGATAAATTCAGTGGATATATTGGTTGTATAAATTGTATCTTATCTCATTTTCTTTACTCTCCATTAGATTATCATGCTCATTAATTTATGAAATTGTGCAGTATGATATCAATTATTTGCTGATATCTTGTGCTAAAGAAGGTGGATTGGAGACAAATGGAGGTTATTGATAAAACAGTTGAAGCTGCTGTAATTTTAGGAAAGATTTTGACTTTCAGCTGTCTTCAATGCTACCAGCATTTATTGCCATCTCTTGCTCTGGTCCACATGGTTTTGCATTCTCAGAAACACCAAGGGACAGCATAACTGCATATTTTTCAGTCAGAATGCTTCAATTTGTATTACGTTGTTACAATTTAGCATCTCATGTTCCTTTTTTCTCTCCCTTTTTGGTAGAACATTTTAATTGGTAAGCTTTTTTATTTATAGACACACAACTTTGTATAGATTGTGCTGAGTGCAAGGGAGGCTAGAAGAGCTTCTAAATATTTGAAATAAGATGCCGTTTGGTTTTCTTTCGTTTTTGGCTTAATTTCATGTTGTTGCTCTTGATTGCTTTTGTTAACAATTTTGTTGCCATTTTGAGTTGTGGACTAGGTTCTCAGGGACATTACAGTTATATGTAGTTTGGATAAATTAATAGTCCATTTCCGTGAAAGAATCTCATGGCTTTAGTGTTTTAAAGTGAAAGCATCTTTAGGTGAACATTATGAGCACCTTTAGGTCTAAAAATGACTGAAAATTTTCTATTTCTGATTTTTTTTTTTTAATGCTCGACTTTTCAGCATTTGCCAGCATTTATTTGCTACAAACTTATTCCCTTAAATGTAAGGTTAAAAAAAATGTGACTTTAAGCAAATAAGTCAGCTTGTTTGTTTAAACCAAGCTTATTTGCCTAAAATCACTTCTTTCTTTTTAATCTCAACTTTAAGCAAATAAGCTCGCAGTACACTTGCACAGGATATATCGAATGGGTTTCGGATGGTGGTTGCGATTATGTTGTGGTTGGGCTGGCTAATTAATGTCCCTGAGGAGACAGCAGGGCTGGTGGTAGAAGTAATGATTCTGATGCTGCTAGTGTGGGTAGTCAGCCCTAGAGTGGCGCTAACAATGGTGTTAAGAGTGTAGAATCGTTCTGTACTTTCATAGAATCAAGTGGAGGAAGCTGTGGAGCCTCCGAAATTCTTCTCTTTTTGTGCATTAGTCCATCCATATGAAGTTTGCTCGGAGATGCTCGTAATCCTGCTTCTGAAACCACATAAATCTGTAAAAATGCTATTGTTGAAGGAGAACTCACCATGTCTGGCTTTACATTAGAAGATGTTCATGCAATCACCCGGGCTAAAAGAGGAATGAAAGAATGTTCTTCCATGGACTTTGATCCATATAATAGCACCAAGGTAGTCGCTATGATGAAAACTATGAGCTATTTTCCTAGAATGGTCCTAGGGAAAGAGTAATCAAGGAGTACAACATTGAGGTTGACATTACCAGGCAAGGTCTGGGAACAACCTAGCAGAAGGCTAAGAAGTACTAGATGGATGACCAGGCAGCCTATATAACTATTGAATTTTATTAATGTGTACTCTAAGAGCACATGATAGTAAACCAATTTTGAAAAAAATTTATAAAAAATTGAAAAAAAATTTTCAATAAAATTTTTTCAGAAATAAATTTATTAAGCACACGTTCATCGGACCCATAACTAATAGGCCCATCAAAGAGGAGCAATCCGCGACGATTGTGAAGAACCTACTACCAACTTAACGCAAGTACTTGTTTGCCTAATATTTTCCAAAATTCAAGGCCTTCAGTACTTGTTTGCCTAATATTTCGCAAACTTCAAGGCTTTCAGTACTCGTTTGTCTAATATTTTCCAAACTTCGAGGCCTTCAGAAACTCATATAGATATGCACTCAATAACAGAAACTCATGTAGAAGATGCACTCAATAACGGGACAATAAAGACAATAAAAATGAAGACGTAGCAAGGCCCGATAGCCTAAACCCTAGCACATTTCAAATAGAGCAAAAGCATGATGAGTGCATGACATAGGAAGGAAGCACAAAAAATCACATTGAGACTTGTGTGGAAGGTTAATTCCACATATTGATTATCTACAGTCAAAATCACATAATTCCTTCTCAAAAAAAAAAAAAAGTTCTTACATAATTTGCCAAGCAGAGATATTCCAGCACAACTTTTTCTTCGCACTGCATTCAGTGTTTCCATTATTGGGAACAAAATTATAGCAAGGCGCACGAACCAAACAATGAGAAGGAGGCACATTTATAAAATGTAAAACATCAAAAGATAAGCAATTCATCATTGCAATATTAATATCAATGGCTAAATCCAAATCTTTGTTTATGAAGTACTAATAGCAATTACACATCCAAATCCCCATAAACCAAAACAAAAGGAAAAAAGAAAAAAAAAAAAAAACATTTTTGTGTCAATACAAGAAGGGAATTACAGCTTTTCTTCCCTTGGGATAATCCTCCCCGAACTTATCCAAGTACCACCTATGGTTCGCACGTGCCCTAGGCACCAAATTGGCACACGTGTAGAGGAAAAAACCTAGTCCAGCAAAAGACCAAGTCATCACTGCCCAACCAAGCCACTCCACAATCTCCCCAAAATAGTTTGGACAACTCACAAGCTCAAACAAACCTCCTCTTGGCACCCTATAACCTTTACCTTCCTTTTTCAGACCCACCAAAACTCTATCTGACCAAATATTCACTCCCATGCCACCTAAAAACACCACCAACCCAACAAAAAACCTAAACCAGAACCGCCCATCACCTTCATAATCCTTATACTGAGACACCCATCTGGCTTGTACGTAAGCATTCAAAAGATTGAACACAAAAGCCATCATTGCCACTGACACTGGGAAGCCACCATTGTTGGCCTTACTCTTATTATTGTTGTTGTTGTTGTTGTGAAGGCGAAGTGGGTATATGCAAGTTCTGTGGAAATAGTGGAAAAGAAAGGGGGAGATGAGAAAGATAGATTTGGGGTTCGAAGAGTGGGACCCAAAGGGGAAGAGAAGAAGGGTTAGCCATAAAGTGGGGCTTTCCATGAGGATCCAAGCCAAAGGTGGGGACATGGTGGGACCCCAACCTGGACGGTTGTGTTTCCCATATGGGGCTTGAAGGAACCTGAGGGCGATGAAGGTTGGGGGCCCTATGAGATACAGAGTTAGGAGGCTGTAGTGAAAGAGGTTTTGATCTGATGAGACCATTGTTGTGTTTGCGACTTTGTGTTTTGTGCTCTGCGTTTTTTTTTTTTTTTTTTTTTGGGTGATTTTGAGAGTGTGACTGTGAGCGTGAAAGTGGGCTATAAAAAGCTGGTTCCCAATAAAAAGGTGATGTGGTTGAGTTGGATTGGAACGTGTGCTTTTTTGTGCAATTTTCTTTAATTTAATGCTAATTCCTAGGTGGGGACTAAATGACTTTCTTTTCTTGTTAATTAAATAATGATTGGGGCGTAGTTGGCACTTGGCAGTACCACATTGGTAGGTTACATATTTCAAACGAAGTTGCTAATAAAGTACAGAAGTTGCCGTGGGTCTATGCCAAAGTGTGAACGGGGATTTGACTACTCTGGATAAAATCTCTGATAAAATCTAATTAGATTTTATTAATTTTGGTATAAGTATTTTAAATTATTTATTTTCGAAAAGAGTTTAATTTTTTAATTTTAGTGTTAAATGTGAAATTATATTATAAATATTTATCTCAATGAATTATTAGGTGAGAAAATCAAAGACTCTAGAATTAAATAATATACTTTTTTTTTTAAAGGACAATTAATATTTTCAAAGTTTAGAGAAAATTCAATTAAATTTTATAATTAAAATCTAATTTCGGGCCATATGTCCTAAATTATTTATTTTTAAAGAGAATATTATTTTTTAATTTTGGAGTCAAATATGAAATCATATCATAAATATTCATCCAAGTGAGTTATTGCATACAAAATCCAAAATGTCTAGAATTAATGAACATAAAAAAATGTTCAATTTACATTTTCTACCTAATAATATTCTTACAATACTTTTTAAAGAGTTATAAAAAAATAAGAACGACTATCAATAATATTTAAATTATATATGTAATAATTATACTATGCACTAACACTAAGATTACTTTTTGAACCTAACAATAACAACCAGTAACAACCTACCATTTAGAATTTGTTGTAAAAATGTTGTGAAAATATTATGGACATATCATTTCTCATATATTAATAGGTAAAACTTAGATAAAATCGAATTAGAATCTACAATTGAAGTTTAATTTTACGCCATGTGTTCTAAATTATTTATTTTTAGAAAGAATTTTATTTTTTAATTTTGGTGTTAAATGTGGAACCACAAGCAAAATTATTAGCAAAAAAAATAAAGTTGCTCATAAAGTACTGAAGTTGTCGTGGACCACAAGCAACATAACTAGCAAAATTATGAACATAAAAAAATTTAAAAAAATGGACAATTAACATTTTCTACCTAATAATATTCTTACAATACTTTTTAAAGAGTTAAAAAAATTATATAAGAATGACTATCAATAATTTTTAAATTAGAGAGCTACTACGTCCACAATATTTTCATAATATTTTTACAACAAATCATAGGGTTTTTTTGTGTGGAGAAATCATCAACAAATCATAGGTGGTTAGTTGTTATTGGTTCAAATTTGAATCTAACACTAGAATTACTTTTTTGCCCCAACAATAACAACTAGTAACAACATGCTACTTAAAATTTGTTGTGAATATGTTGTGGATATGTAAGAATTATACTATGCATCTTAATGTATATCTCTTAAATATATCTATGCATATGCAAGTTTCGAAGCTATTTTTAGCTTTTAGTTTTTATGTATAGTCTTTTAAAAAGCAATTTTTTCTCCTTTTTCCTCACTTTTTCAAATTTTTTCAAAATACAAGTATACTTTAGCACACTTTCAGCAAAAAATTTTCAACAAAAAGCTAGACAAGTTATTCCTAAATGAACATTTCATGTCATCTTAGAAGAAATTGTTTACAAATTGCCTATAGTTGTGATTAGGTAGTCATGCGTTATTTTCATAACAAACCAAGGTGAAAAATCTCATAGCACAAACCATCAGAATTAATGTGCACAACTTTGTACTCTTTGGTCATATGATATTATAGAGAGCTCAATCCTCAGGGTGAAAAACTTTTATAGTTTTTTCTGTTCTCCAAACAGTACTGTATGAAACTAGGCAGCTAAGCTAACAACGTTAGCTTCAAAATCCATATCTGAGGATCTTTTGGTCTTGTAACCCCCACAGAACTGTCTAACTTTGTAGTTCCCCTTATGATGTAAGAAAAAAACTTTCGTACTCTTTGGTAGAAGGGATCACCAAGAGGAGCATTCAGAGAGAATTACCAGGCACCTGGCAAATAAATCAATGACAGACAACACCTATTTTTTATCTGGTTCATTTTAGTAAAGCCAGAAACTTTGCATCTAAGTAAAAAAAAAATTCATCCACTGTCAAACAACATTGCTTTCAAATAACTAGATCATAATGAACCCTATTAACCTTTCCTACATGTAATATTTATTGACTAACATAGATAATTAGATACAAAAACATTAGCTGATACAACCATATGGTGCTTGAGCTTGAGGCAATCCCCATGGAGTAGGTATCCATACGCCCCCTTGCAATCGCTTATGAGAACCTCATTACAGATGTACTTGTTTTTGTGAAAAATAGTTTCCCCAAAAATTGAAGACTCTCATACAGATAGACTTAACAATCTAAACAAGTAGAAGACAGATAAAGAAACTTTACAGAACCCCAAAACTCCCCACCAACCCCCCCCCCCAAAAAAATTGTTGATAGCTCTTCCAATAACATCATACAATGTAGATTTCTAATGCAGTGTATAGCTAAATGTATCCTCTATCTAGGCAACAACTCGCTCTCAGATTTCCAACAAACAAGGCTGCTTCTGTGAGGCACGACCATCGATTCATCCTTGATCTTTACTTTGAACATTTTCAACTCCATGTGCTTAATCTCATATAAATAGATGCGACCATCATTCTTGGAATTCTCATGCTTAAACATCATTACTTCACCATTCCTTAAACTAGCCAGGGCAACAAGTTTCTGAAAATCTGGCAAAGAATATTCGTATTTGTTGGGTAATGAAGGAATCTTCGAGATTGTATAATTTATAGACTCTGACAGAATACTATGTTTCTTGACCCAAAACTGTGCAGCAAAATCTTTCAAAATCCAAACATCAATTTGAAAATTAGAAAAATTGTACACAAAGGAAAGATATCCACCCATCTCCAACAACGAATATCTTTTCTTGTCAATCTTCTTTCCAAGAGTTGGAAGATACGTTTTCCTGGGTGTTTCATTATTCACATCCATAGAAATAACATATTCCTTCGAACTAACATACCAATGCAAAACCTACCCATGTATTGACACAAGGTCACTCCAATGAAATGTATCAAGGTTAAAAGGCCGGTCATGTGGCTCCTTGAATGGACCAGGAATGCATTTCCAGTTGTTATTGGAACAACCTAAGGTGAAAATCTCATATCCAAAACCATCAGCATAAATGTGAACCACTTTGTACTCTTTGGTAGAAGGGCAAAATCCAAACGCTACTCCACATCTTTTGTGTGGGCAACCCGAAGGGCATTGAGGGAGAATAGCCTTGCCCTTGGTAAGAAAATTGACAACATTTAGCTTCCCTTCAATTTTTGGATCATTAATTAGAAGCAAGCCATTGCAACTAGACCTAATCCTTCCCATTTGAGCCAAACCAAAATTATCTAACTTGAAGTCAAACTCCTTTTCATCCATTCTCAACGATGTTGCTTTGAAATGTGAGCGTTTCTTGACTAGTATCAGCAATTCAGTTTTACTGTGAATAAAATTTTGGGCAATGAACATGTTGCTAGAGAGCATATCATGCCATGACTTGCATAAATACCTGTACTTTTGAAGATATTCAGCTGGAATCTTCACTATGATGCTATAGATGACAAGTTTAGGGAGATTTAGCAGGGAAGTTTTTTTGTCCTTGTGGTATTTCAGGAGGTTCTTCTATTTTGTCTTGTAGTGTGTGTAAATTTCTTTAGAGTCAAAGTTGACATTTTCAAGAAGATTTACCAAAGAAGCTTCTTCTTCTTTTTCATTGCAATATTGCGGGATGTTCCCTTTCAACTCGTACCTCATTTTTGTTTCCCGTGAAAAATTGAATACTGCAATATATGTACAAAGGGTGAATTTATAAAGCAATCTTATGTAAGACCATATAAGCTGAATGCACAATGTATGCAAGTTTACAGGCTAAACTGAAGACAACTCCAATTGGTCTACTAGTCTGCTAAGCAGACCCATCTGGTTCACAATGTAACAACAAAATAGACAATAGAGAACTCTCAACAAAGTGTGGACAAGCAATTAAATCTTAAGAGTACTGGTTAAGCACATTTAATAAAGGAATAGGAAATTTTTGCTAGGGTGATGCAGTCAGTGGCATTAAGGTTATGATCCTTTTTTCTTTCTTTTTTTTAGGTTGATGAATGAAAAAACTTTCCATTAGACAATGTAAAAATTTACAGCATTTACAACCAGTTTAGACACTGCAGCCCCAAAACAGCATAGCACCACGCCCAATAGCTACACAACTAACAAGAATAAAAAACATTAGAGGGGATTCTCCTTGAACAACAGAGGACCCTATTCAAAACAGTATGCTTAACATCTTACACCAAAACAACCTATGTCCAATGTCGGCAGCTATAGCTCGCAATAAATCTTCCTCCGATCTCACTCTCTCATTTTTATATTTGAGCATTCCAATCAAGCCAAAGATGGTAGATGGTCGCTAATTGCTTTATACCCAAGCTAACTTACCAATATTCAGTTGAAAACTATTACCTTTCAACTTCTTTAGATCCCAATCCAGATTTTTTTCATGGCACCAAGACCAAGACTACTGTGGGCATCAGTTGGTTTAACTGGTAAAGTATATTGTTGTCAAATTAAAGAATTAAGATTGAAATTTTGCCTACATTGGGGGAAGGAGGTCATGTCAGACAAAGGTCCAGCAAACTTTATGCCAATATCCATGATCAAAATCAACTAACAATATTGAGGATTAAAATTATACTCACAAATTCTCACAAACTTATAAACCTGAGGTAACCCAAATCCCTAATACACCTTCAGCTGATCTCACAGTAATTAACTCTCTCACTAGACAGAACTTAGTCTTCTAACTCTCACATGTACCAAAGCTACACCACCACCATATGCATTGATGACAAATAACTTTTTATGGAGTGGTTTTTCAAGGATCATATGAGGGTTCTATATATCACATACATAGTAGTACAAATTACACCAAGGACTAACTAAAACTATTCTTGCACTCAGCAAAAAAAAACAAAAAACAAAAAAACAAAACTACTCTGTCTAACAATACCTTGCAAGAGTATTGTAATCATGTCAGTAAATTAATATCTATATCAGTTTTTAATCTGTGAACTTTTATTTTCTTTTCTTTTTTTTCCTTGAACGAAACCAGATATTGAGCAATATACTATATGTCTACATCATTCACCCAAAAAAAAAAAAAAACCCAGAAGAGAGAATTATCCAAAGTACTTTAAGCAAGAGAGAGAGAGAGAGATCATACCTATGGTGAAGCAGCAAAGTGAACTGTTTTTCTTTGATACCAACTCTGTTTAACACATGTTGTAAAATAAAAGCTTTATGTACGAGAAACAGAGTTATAGTTGAAGAAGAAGAACGGAACCGACTTTACGCTCTGTTTGTTTCAGCATCAACGTTTTTTAGAAAATGATTCATTTTCCAAAGAGCATTTTCTGGAAAACTATATCATTTTCCAGTGTTTGGTAACGACTTTGAAAATGAGCTTGAGAACTGGTGTTTGGTATGCAAATTGTTATTTTTATTTTTTATATTTCTTGTGTAATTTAAAACATGTGTATTATGTAAACCAACTAATGTAATCAATATAAATAAAAATAAAAAACCAAGCATGAATTTAGTTTTCATACTAAAATTTTGACAATAGATACAATCAAAATTAGTTGTCAAATTTTCATGATCTTTACCACTCACCTTGCTCATATATATGAACAGAAATGTTCACACACACACACACACACACACACACACACATATATCAACCATTTGTCTATATACATAAAATTGACAAGGAAATACATATTTAATAAGTACAAATAACAATAATTTTTAATTGTCTACTCTTTTTGCTAGTATATTAATTGTCTACTATGGTCAATCACAAGTCTTTAATATTACTCAAAATTATGCATTCATATAATGTATCTACATAATATATCACCACTATATAGTATTTGCATAATGTATCTATCAACGAAAAAGATTATCCTATGTAAAAGCAATTTAGAGCCATATAGGCACTGTGTTTAAAGTTTTCGTCTTTTACTTCATTCATTCATTCTTTCTTCTTTTTTATTTTTTATATTTTCATTTTTTTAGCACCTTTATGTGCAAAAAAAACTTCTACCTGGAATCCATCAAACCAAAAAACTTCTTAAAGAAAAAATAAAATCAAGTTTGAAATTCAAATTAAAGAATTGGGATTTTGGTAGAGAAGAATGAAATAATTACTGCTGCAAATATGTTCTCTTTTGCAAGTTGGTAGAGATGAATAAAATAATTATTGAGCAATGAGAGAAAAAAAATCTACTCAGAGAACTGTGTTATAAAGGGGAACATAAATATGGAGAGAGAGTGAGGAAGAGAGATCTATGGAAGAGGAGAGACCAGAGTTAGTGACAATGAGGGTATGAGGAAAGAAAAAGAAAAGGGAAGAGAGAAAGAGTGAGAGAGCGTACTGTGAGAGAGAGAGAGATTGTTTTCCAAAAAAATTTTTTGGAAAACAACCTATAAAAAACAAGCTTTATTTTTATTAGGATATTTCATCGACTAAAGATAGTTTTCCGTTGACCAGTTTTTTTTGTACTACTAAACACTGAAAAATGTGGAAAACTATCTTTACAGAAAGTTTTCCAGTAAAACAAACAGAGCGTATTTTAATATCCAGATTCAAATGGGCGGAGCTCAACGCTATAAGGGCCCAATTCTGATTTCATCCGAAAATTTGATTTATGGTCTGGTGGGCCAACCAGTCTGACTTTTCTCTTTTGCTTTAAAAAAATGGGAGAAATATTTGGAAACAAATATCTTTTTTTTCTTTTTTTTTTTAATGAGTGACACTTAGAGCATCACCATCGGCTCTTCTATAAAAAATGTCATTTTCACACACTAAAAGTCTACTTTATTATTTTACCACATCATTATACAATACCTCATTCATCACATGTTCTATTCTTTCATTATAAACATTAAAATAATATATACAACAAATTAAAATAATATATTTACTTAAAATCCAGCAATATTCAAACACACAGCCAGTGACAGTCACCACCATCCAAGAACCAACAACCACCGCTACAACCACCACCACAAACTACAACCACAATCACCGGATCCTCCAACAAATTTCAAATCCAAAACCACAACAACAACAAAAAAAAAAAACCTCAAAATCTTCAACAAAACCCCACCATACACAGCACAGCCCGCCACCACCATACCCAAGCACAGCCCACAATCACAATCACATGGAATCTACAGCCAAAGGAAAAAAAAAATTCCCCTTTTTTCTTTTCTATCACTTTCTCTCTACACCTTCTCTATCTCTTTTTTTTTTTTTCTCCACCTAGGCCATTGCCATTGAGATCGTCCGCCGACGTGGAGTTCAACCTTACCGATGAGGCCGTCGCCATGGAGCCGTGGAGATCTCTTATTCTGATCTCCCTCTGTTTTTTTTTTTTGTTTTTTTTTTATTGAAAAATGGAGAGGTGGAGGTTCTGGAGAAAGAAAGAAGAAGAAAAAAAAAGGAAGAGAAGAACTGAGAAGATGAAGTGAGGCGGAGAAAGAAAGAAGAAAAGAAAGAGAGAGAAGAAAGAGTCATAAATGAAGAGAAAGGAAATGAATAAATTAAAATTTTTTTTAGCACATCTGTCCGTACCGTTCCAAAGATGGAATGGTACTGTTCACGTGTGTCAAAATTTATAGGATTTAGAACACCTCATAAGAAGGGTTTTTTGGTGTTTGGTGTGCCAAATGTCAAATATTTAGCATTTGACACACTTAATGGTGACGCTCTTATAGTTCTTTGACAATATTATTTTTATCTTATTTTTCTTGATTTTCATTGTCATATAACACTACGGTATGTAAATACCATCTAAAGTCATTTTAGATGAGATTTTAATTTGAAAATTGTGTAATTTGATTCAATTTGTGCGTATAAATGCTCTTGAGGGATATATGTATCAACTTTGAATAGAAACTAGTGTGTAACTCTGTGCATATGCACGGGTACAATTAAATATAATCACAATTATACTGTCTAAATTATAAATTTCTTAAAAAAAATATTCAAATTATATACGGTATTAGTTTATACTTATAAAGTTAAAATTTAGAATTTAATTAGTTTTAGACTCTTTAATTTTTGCACCCAATAATTCACTTGTTACAAAAATTAAAAACTTAGATGAACACATGGTGAAAAATTGGACTTCAATTGAAATCCAATTTAGAATCTAATTGGATTTGGACTCTTTGATTTTTACACTCAATAATTCACTTGGCACAAAATTAAAAATTAAATGGGACACATAGCACAAAATTGAGAATCCAATTAAAATATAATTGGATTTTCTTTGAATTTTGGCTATTAATAAATATATAAACTAGTCGCAAATTCACGCAATGTGTAGGAATTGTGGGTACTCAGGATTCTCACCTCTCGGGCCAAGGGCTTTTTGCCTTGTAACCTTGTTTGGCTTGACAATAACTGATGGTACACTCCTCTCTTCGGCGCAAGCTTATAAGTGAGAAAGTGGGAGGAGTTCTCTTCGATGTGGGATACAAGGTGTCAAGCCAAACAAGGTTACAAGGCAAAAAGCCCTTGGCCCGAGAGGTGAAAATCCTGAGTACCCACAATAAAAGGATGGTGATGGTACACTCCTTTTATTGTGGGTACTCAGGATTTTCACCTCTCAGGCCAAGGGCTTTTTGCCTTGTAACCTTATTTGGCTTGACACCTTGCATCCCACATCGAAGAGAACTCCTCCTACTTTCTCACTTATAAGCTTGCGCCATGATGAGGAGTGTATCATCAGTTATTCTCGATGTGGGTACACTCCTCACCATGGCGCAAGCTTATAAGTGAGAAAGTGGGGGGAGATATTCTCGATGTGGGACAAAATGTGTCAAGCCAAACAAGGTTACAAGGCAAAAAGCCCTTGGACCGAGAGGTGACAATCCTGAGTACCCACAGGAATAATTAATTATTTTGTATTGAATCTATTGATATAATGTATAATTTTTTTCTCTATAATTTGTTGAAGATAATTTGTTCTCCCTAAAAATTAAATAGCTTCTATTCGGTCTAATTAGGTCTACTTTGGTGCAATTTGGTCCACTCAGTCAATTTTAGTCCCCTTCAATTCATTTTAAACTAATTGGGTCTTAAATTCTTTCTCAAAAAAATTGGGTCTTAAATTGATTCTTTTTGTAGATTGCATTTTAAAGTTTAGCTCAAAAAAAATTCTTAATTTTTGGGTTGAAAAGTATGAAATTTTATTATATTTTGGCTAAACTCTTTAGTTTTGAGTTAAAAAAAACAAAGAAATTAGACATTAGAAATTCGAAATATGATCCCTAAAAATGCAATAAAAATTATAAATATTCAAAAGTATTATTTGGTTCGCATTAGTTTTATTCGGTCCTTTCCGTCCTCTTCAATTCAATTTGGTCTTATTCAGTCCATACTGTTCTATTCGGTCCTATTTAGTCCATTCTGTCCACTAAAGTGTTATTCGGTCCATTTGATCCACATTGGTCCCATTCTATATAGTATCCACTTCGGTTCTTTTTGGTCAATCTTGGTCCTATTCGGTCTACTTTGGTCCACTTCAGTTGAAGTCGGGCTATTCAGTCCACTCTGGTCCTAATCTGTCCATTCATTCTTACTTAGTCCACTTTGCTCTTATTTGGTCTCCTTCAATCCACTTCTTTCCACCTTACTCCTATTCAGTCACTGCCTCTGGCGTGATGTGGACAAATGCTAAGGACAGCAAACCATTCTAAGGTTTAAGAGGTGTTAAATCTGGTGTATTGAATAGTTTATTTCTCAAACTAAAATAAGTTTATGAAAATTTTTGTCCTATATCATGTAAAAAAATTACAATATTTCACTTTTCTTTTGTCATTTTGCTTATGATTGCGTTTTATGCTATAGATCTTCTTAGAGACTTTATTTATCCTCTCTAATGCTAAGATTAACACAATGGATTAATTTGCAAGATGCCATAATGCCACCCTGGTTATATAACGTTGTGAAGTGCAACTTCTCTTTGTTTTGTGATTTTGATAGTGGCCTATGGAAAATTTTTATAGTTAAACTTGATGTTGGTTGCTTCAACATGGATGCAGAGTCTGCAGACATGCAGCTACTGCACTATACCTCTCAATCTACTTCACTCTAATAATGGCAATCCATTCCTGACCAATTTAAGCGAAGTTGTTGGACAAAGTGGCTGGCTTCGGTTATGATTCAAACAAGCATCACCATTCAACAAGGGGACTCTAGGCTAGCTAAATAGTATGAATATCTTGCAGCAGCAACATAAGAAGCAAATTTCAAGCAACGTGGATAAGCATGAGTGTTCCTTTATCCAAGGGAGCTGTTAGTAGTCTATTAGAATTAGAATTTAGCCAATAGGTAGTTTTTTCAGATTGAGTTATTAGTTTATTATTTGTTCTGGGATATTATCAAGTTGATGTTGTATCAATTAGTCCTCTATCTCTATGTCAAGTTGATGTTTACAGGATGAGTGAATTATTTATCTCAAATAGAATGTATTTGATATTATGTTAGATTGCTCAAAGCAAATTCATGATTTATGAATTCCTTAACCAAGCAAAAACCAGTAAAGTTATCACAAGCAATGGCTATCAGTTTCATATGGGCTGGTTTTAGATTTTTAAATAGTCCAGTTAATCAATACCCATATAAACTGCAATCACAACCACTCAACAATGCCAATGCCATTGGAGTGCAAGTTTGGTCCCATGACTCCCATCATTGCTAATACAACCTAGTGTAGATAAACTACAAAAAAATAAAATTATCGAGATCTATTTTTTACAAATTTTGTTCATTTTTTGATCAACCAAACACTTCACATGTGAGTTCTACCCATGAAACCTAAGAATTTATGCAAGAATTTGTAATACATTGGATGTACAAAATAATTTTTCCATACTATGAAGAACTTGATTCAAAGATGTAGATTAAAATAGAAACATAACATGCAGAAGTAACGTTAAAGAGGTTCACCAACATTTTTGCACTTCCTTTCAATTATAGTCATTTACAATCAATATCTCCTTTCCCTCTACCATGATAAAAAAGAGCTAAAAAAAAACTCATACATGATACAATCTTTTCCCTCTATTATGATGATATAAAAAAACAAAAAAAAAACTCATAAAACTAACAAGAGAGTTTGGAGAGTTGAACTTCAGGGGAAAAAAAAGTCTCCCCATCCTCCGTCATTTAGATTCAAATTGACCTCATCATTGTATTTGATAAATAAACCTAAATATTCTATAAAAAAAATAAATCTCCTCAACTCATGCAACTTTACTTTTTCTCCCATGGTCATTCGTAGGGCAACTTCAATTGTTCTAATTTGGGTTTCAATGCTAATCCTATCTGCAAGTAAAAATTCACAATCATCAATTAAAAAGAACTGTGCATGGTTGCTAAAAATATTGTGTGACATCATGTCATATCAACACTAATGGAATTAAACAAGATATGTGATGCAGGAAAATAAAGAGGAAACTAAAAGAACAAAATTAAAAAATAAATCCTAAGAATTATTTTGGTTGTGCTCCTGCATCAAGATGCTTATGCATTAATGGTGCATGTGCTTCTTGTTGTAATTGATTCTAGAATTGTGAACCTCTAATTGCGATTAAGATAAGCACCAAAGTAGAAAACCACATAGAGCAACCAATGAAAGCCAATCAGTATCTCTCATACTTGTAATAAAAATTTTCCCTTAATTTTTTGCATATAGACCTAAAAATAAGCATGATACTACTAATTTTATAAAATGTCAATTATGATGTTCATAAATAAGCTCATGAGTGACAATGAACTATGCTTGATGGACATGACTTACAAAATCCCCTAAGAGATGGATGTGCATCCATAGTAGGCAAAAGTAACAATGAAATTACCAAAAACTTGCACATGAATTTAGAATAAGTCCACCTAAGTTTCTATCATACATGAAACAAAGTAATCAAAACTGTCAAAGAGTTATTACAAGTTTAGCAGCTGAAGCCCATGGCATACTTATATGACACTTTAACCCCACTATCAAACTTTGAGGTCATGGACTGACTAACTGAAAAAAACAAAAAACAAAACAAAAAAACAAAAAACAAAAAGCAAAAAAAATAATAATAATAATGCAGTTGTTGCATAGCAAATTTGTTACACTTAGAGACAGCTTCAACACCGGATTTCACAAAAATAAAAACAGCAGAACCACATAGACATGGATACAAAGCCATAACAAGTGCAGACAAAGCAGAACTCTATGAGGCATTTCAACAAACAACTTTCTATGCCACCAAAAAATAATAATAATAAAAATTGGGACATTGACACTTTGCCTAAATTAAGCACTTTTGATCCCAACCACTCTCAAAAGTTATCTGATCAAATCAAATCCAACAAAAACTAAAACTTTTTTTTTGTTTTTTTTTTTATAGGAAACAAAAACAAAACTATCACTCATATTTAACAATCAATAAAGTTAAACTATAAATCTAATCTGAAACCGATGTTCATGCATTATAGAACCTAAGATTCCAGCAAAGTGCCACTAAAGGAACACCATTAAGGCTTGACCCATTTAATATAACAGAAAAGTAAGGCAACAGGAACTTGACCCAGATAATATTGAGCTAAGATGGAAAAAAAAAAAAAAAAAAAGAGTTCGAATTTACTAAGTAAAAAAACTAAAAGAGTTATCATCTAGCCATGAGATATCCGTAGGCCTGGGCAGGAACAGATGAAGTAGAAATAGAGAAGAAGTGTTGCCAACGTTGTGGTGGAAGAAAGCAGTAGCAAATAGTGATGATGATGAACATGGAGATGGACCATCAAAGAGAGAAAAAAATTTATAAAAAAAAAAGAAGAGAATTTTCAAAATAATGAATCTTGAAAGCTTTACCTTCAAAAATCTCTCACCAACCCGCCCAATTCCCAAATGAAATTTTGAAATTTGCAAATGAGTTAACGGACAGGACTAACGATGTTAAAATCTGTGGGAGCGTTAGAATGATGTGGCAACTAAGTTGTTGTCATTCATTTTTCATGATGTGTCTTCTTTCTATTGGCTGCGACTCCAAGGTCAGCAAGCTGACCTTGTAGTCCTAGACTACCTAATAATTTCCCCTAATTACTAGTGTGTCAATTTTTTTCTAAAATTAATCTTAATGCATCATTTATAATTTTGGTTTAAGTTAGAAGGAGCTTTATATGGAAATGAAACTTTATAATTCCAAATACAAATATCACTCCCTTCAATGGCAATTACACATCATATGTTCTGATTAATTAAGCATGTTATTACACATGGTGCTTCTGCTTACGAAGAAGAATCATAAAATATGAATATAAGAACGAATGTTTGCACACACAAATCCATGGATCTCTCAACTTTATATACAAGAATGTAGTCAAGGGAGTATACACATCACTTATTATTTATTTACATCTCTTACTTTGAATTAAAATGACATATATGTTTATTTATTGACATCATTTAGTACAAATTACAATAACATAAATATCTATTCATTTACATCACTTACAAGCAAATTAAATAACAGAAATACATATTTATTTATATGTTGTAATACAAATTGCAATGAAGAAATACTTACGAATTATGGAAGGAACATATGACTTTGAATTGAGCAACATTTAGACTTTATTGATTGTGACTTGTGTTGAACTCCTGAAATGAAATTTGCAATATATAGTATATAAGCAACTTACAAGAACGATAATACTAGGAAAAATGTATTTACAAAAGATAAATAAATAAATAAAAACTTATTATGTTCATTCAAGTTTTTGGTTGCCAATACCTTGCTTAGAAACACAATGTTACACAAGCAAGATAAAATTCCTCAATAAATTAAATAAGATTAATCTCTTCTTCTCTACTTTTTCCCTTTTTTTTTTTTCTTCTTTTGCTGGGGAAGGTCCCAAGGGGTGGGCAAAAAATAAAGATTTAGAAGACCACTTTACTTTTGGAAATTCAATTTCATGCAAAAAGATATTTTTGGTTTTAATTTACTTTATATCTAATTTGGACAAAGAGGGCTTTGACTTTTTTTATTTAAAAAAAGAAGAAAGAAAAATGGGGTTTGGGTTCATTAAGAATCATAACCAGACCACCGCACACCCTTGGTGCGATGGTGTGGAGAATAAGTGTTTGTGGGGTGTGGGAGTAAGGGCCGGAGTTTTTAAGTCTCCAGGAGGGAGACTCACACACATATACACTTAGATTATGCTAGAATAGAATTTTATCTTGTATAAAAAAAAAAAAGAATCATAACCAGCTTTAGGATTAATTTAAATCAGTAGAGAGAGTAGAGATAGAGACTATAATAGTACAAAAATAACAAGAAGACATATATGCCCTTACCTCATCATCTTCTCCTTGTAAATATATGTCGTCATCTCTCTTTGATTAACTTCCACTATCCTCATCGAAATCGTCATCGAAATCAATGTTTGGTACATGAGCAATCATGTGAATAACTTCTTCTCTGCACTTTCTACTCAACTTAGGACAATCTTCAATCTGAAATTCTCTTAGTGCAGTGAGATCTTGCATCCCCTCTGGGAGAGATGAGAACAAAGGGCAATATTTAATTCTAAGTGTTTGAAGTGATTTCAGATGTGGCAGCCACTCAGGCAAAGCGGTGAAATAAGAACAATCTGTAATCTCTAGGTGTTGTAAAGTGTTGGCAGATGCTTGGAGCCACTGGGGCAAAATTTCCAACTTAGGTAAATTATCAAACTTCATCAATCGGAGGCTTAACTTGAGATCTTGATTCTCTTCTTTATTCGTCAAACTAAGCTCTTCACAATCCTCAATTATCAAGTTCTCTAGGGCAGTTAGGTGTTTGATACTGAGTGACAAAGTGGTCAAACTTGGACATCCTCCAACAATCAACGTTCGAAGATTGGTGAGGCACCCCTCCTCCATCCCTTCAAACACACATCTTAGATTCTTACAATCACCTATCCCCAAAAATCGAAGAGAATCCAAGCAACCTATTGCCTTCTCCGACAAGCAGGTATGCTTTGTTGTAACAACCAAAAACCTGAGGCTGATTATGTCCCTTATACCTTTGGGCAACCGTTCAAGATTGCTGCAATCATCAAGCACTAAAGTTTGCAAATTGTGCAGCTTGCAAATGGAATCTGGAAGTTGCTTGATTATGTGATTATCTGATAAGTCGAGATATCTCAAATGTTTCAAACTTCCGATAGAACTTGGCAACACCTCAAAGGATGATTTGCTCAGATCAAGCACTCGCAAGTACTTAAATCTTGCGATACATGCTTCAAGTAAGGGCGCAGGTTGCTCTATTATGAAAATAATAGTCTGGACTTTGCTCAACTTCTCTAGTGTTGTAACTTCTTGCCCATTCTCCAAAAATGACAGATGACAAACTTCCGCAGCAAGGGTAGACTTCTTGGTTACTACCGAGCACTCACCTTTGGCAATTGAGAGTGCAAGATCATGGACCAAATCATGCATTTTAAAGGTATAATTAAGGCTAATACTTTGCTGAAAATCTTGAAAAAAAGATCTTGACAGCAACTCCTTGATATACAAGTCACCAACATCTTCCAACTCTTGACTTTCATTAGTAGGGGATTGAAGAATTCCATGTGCCATCCAAAATTGAATCAATAGAAGATTATTGAAGTTATAATCCTTAGGAAAAACAGAACAATATGCAAAACATTGCTTCAAGTGAAATGGCAATTGATTGTAACTGAGCTTCAATGCGGGTAAGATGTCACCTTCCTTTTGTTCTAAATTCCATATCTCATTATCTCTAATAGATTTCCAATCATGTTCATCGACTTTTGAATAAAGTAGGCCAGCTAAAGTACTCACTGCCAATGGAACCCCCTTACATATTTTGACAATTTCTCTTCCTATATTTAAGAGGTTTGGATATTGATTTTCTTGTCCTACCTTAAATGCCAATTTCACAAACAAAGACATACAGTCCTCTTCAGGTAGACCTTTTAGATTGTATGTGGTAGCAGTGCCCATAATAGTAGCAACAGAGCTATTCCGTGTTGTCACTAAGATTTTACTTCCTTTACAATCACCAAGCAACAAATTTTCCAATTCAATCCATTTTTTACGATCTTCATTCCAAACGTCATCTAAGACAAGAAGAAATTTCTTGTCTTTTATAAGTTCTCTTAGGTGAATTTGCAACCAATCTAGACTCAAAGTCTCATCAATTTTACCAAGTGCAGATTTAAGGATTTCTTTTATCAACCATATAACATCAAAATCCTCAGATACGCATACCCACATTCTCAATTGAAAATGACCAACTACCAGCTCATCATTATAAACCAACTTGGCAAGTGTGGTCTTCCCCAAACCTCCAATCCCAACCATAGAAATTACATTGACATTTCTGTCAGCATCTTGGTGCATCAAAAGATCTAGAATCTGTTTTTTGGCATCATCCCTACCAATGACATTCCGAGGATGAACAAAGGAGTGGGTCATCTCCCTCCTTTCCTGCATACTTAACTTTCTATCTACAAGTCCTTGAGCAAGATTGAATTTATCTTTCTCAGCTGCAATTTCATCTACCCTCTTCCTAATACCTTTAATTTTATGTGCCATTTCAAAACTGACTGCAAGTGGATTAGAACTAGAAAAGAAATTACTCACCTTTTTGCTAGTGCTCCCGTTTTTCTTCATGACTTCCTTCTGCAGAACTATGTATTGAAATTCATCCAGCACATTCTCGGCATCTTTAAGAACGTCTTTGAGCTTCCCTAGCCAAACACTCAGCCTTTGGTCACTTGCTTGCTTCTTCTCAGCATCCAAGAGTACGGCTTTGATGGCTTCGACAGTGCCCTCAAGCTTTGTCAGATCACTTTTGACGCCCCATGCCGAGCTGATCTCTTGGAAAGTACAGGATCCAAGCAGCTCCAGGACCTTCACTGCGATTCCATAGCCAATTTCAGCCATGTTCTTGCTAAATACTAAAGAGCAAAGACAATGGAATGGGAAGATGAATGACTGTGCTTAGTTGCAGGAATGGTAAAGTGTAGAACATGAAAACAACAAAGCAAAGAGATTTTTATTGGAGTTGGTGAGAGACTTTAAAAGTCTTTTACGCGTGGTTGGACGGTGTGGCCGTGTGGGGACGGAGCACTGTACCGCGCATGTGCAGACATTATATATATATATATATATATATATATATATATATATATATAGTCTCTATTCATTTATGATTATTGGTATAGTTTTTTTTTTTTTTTTTTTGCTGAGAATTTATTGGTATAGTATTTATTAACCACTGTTCACCAACTTAGATATTTCTTAGCTACCAGATATAGTTAGTTTCAAAAAAAAAAAAAAAAAGTTACCAGATATAGTTTGTATGTTATGAGTAATTCTCTCTCCATATATTTTTTTTCTTTTTTTCTTTTTTGGAGACCATATGCTCTTTTCATTTTGGTAGCGTCCATTTTCACAGTCCTAATATTTATAGTATAAATTTTGCTACAGCTATTAAAATAATTATGGGTGATTCAAAGTTATGTATATAAAGTCTTCATATTTTGCTAAAGATTGCTAAGATTAAATGTGGATATTTCAATCGTTGTCACAATTTGAAATACTAATCTTTATACTCCTTCATACAATTTTGAATTTTTTTAAATTTCTTGGGTAAATTTATTTATAAAATAATTGTGGCCTTATTACCTGTGGGTACTCAGGATTTTCACCTCTCGGGCCAAGGGTTTTTTGCCTTGTAACCTTGTTTGGCTTGACACCTTGTATCCCACATCGAAGAGAACTCCTCCCACTTATAAGTGAGAAAGTAGGAGGAGTTCTCTTCGATGTGGGATACAAGGTGTCAAGCCAAACAAGGTTACAAGGCAAAAAGCCCTTAGCCCGAGAGGTGAAAATCCTGAGTACCCACACTACCTGTTTCATAAATGTATTATTATATATGTTTTAAAGAGTAAGTTACTAATTCTTTTTAAAAAAAAATTATTTTCTCCATAACTAGTATTAATTAGTATTATATAAATTATTGATTAAGAATCAATTTACTAATTTGGTCCATTGACTATTAGCCATCAGCATTATCTCTAAATTCTTAAAAATAAGTCAATTACATTCTTGATAGTTATGTTAAAAATGAAAATGATTAACATAAAGGCATACATTCAACCCACCAATCTGACAAATTTAACCCAATCCAACTTAATATGTCATTCCAAATTTGGGGGGGGGGGGGGGGGTTGGTGGGTTAATAGGTTAAATTGTAAAAAACAAAAAACAAAAAACAAAAAAAGAGTTGGATAAGATTCAGATTAGCAAAATTTTTTATACAAAAAAATTTAACTCAATCTATACTATTAATAAATCGAAAAAACATATGCAACTTTTAAAAAATATATATATTTTTTGATTTTATATATATTTGTTGGTTTGATATGTCTAGATATTTTACTATTTAGTTTTGATGAACTTGTGGGTTCTACCTAGCTCAACTGATAAAGTCTCTGATGGTTGAATAATAAATCTGGGGTTCAATCCCCGTCTATATCAAAAACTAAGTAGTGTATTGGTCTGATGATAATGAGCTATTATTAGGAGCGGACACCATAGGTTGAAACTTTCTCTAAAAAAAAAAAAAGTTTTGATGAACTTGAACTACTTGACTTAATTTTGCTAATTAATTCATACGCAGCTTAGAAAAATTATGCACAAGATAAAGACTTTTCTATGAAATACAAAGAGAAAAAGGCATAAGACTTTTTTTTAACACTTTTAAGAGAAGAAGTGTATTCTTAAGAGGCAAAATTGGATGGATAAATTAGTAAAAAAAAATAGTATCTTTATATAGCATACACTATGACCTCCTTTTCTTTATTGAAAAAGTTTAAAGTGAGGTTTATATAAGTGCACAAATAAGATTTAAGTGATGATGGTATATAAGTTAATAAAGTTTTTTTTTTTAATTTTTTTAATTTTTAGATTCCTCAAGGCTCAAGTTGATTGGGCTGGGTTTTATTTTATATTTTAATTCCAGCCGAACCCTATCGATTCCACTTAGCTCATTTTCAATATTTTTTTTGTAAAATTGAGTTAAAATTAGAACCAATAACAACTAACCACCTATGATTTTGTTGTAAAAATATTGTAAAATTGTTATGGACGTAGCACCTCTTAAATTGTATAGACACACAGCTCCTCAACTTAACCGTTATATGTGTGATAGAAGATGGGTTTGAGAGAGAGAGAGATGGAAATTGAAATTAAAATTGGAGAAAAAATGGCTTTCAATGTCGGGGCACATGACACTCCATCAGAGACCCCCTCAAATTGCCGTCGAAGTCCGCATTCCCTTCTCCTCAGCCAGCCACCACCTCCAACCCCAACTCTCCTTTAAACGACTAGTGGTAGCTTTGAACCAATGTTAGTTTTTTTATTAGTGTATATTATGGTGACTAGCTAACAAATTTTTACCTTGATTTGTTTAATGATTCAAAAGTTAAAAATATAGCAGTATTTTTGAATTCAATACAAGTAAAAGTCATGACTCATGAGTCAAAACTAAAATTTGTGGGTGTATTTTGCATCATTAAATTTGGTTGAATTGAGTTAATTTTAGAGTTATCAAGGTAAAGAAGTTGGGCTGGGTTTTTATTTTATATTTTAATTCCAGCCCATTTTCAAATTTTTTTTTTGCAGTACTTAATCTACCGGTAGCTCCACTACCAAGGAAATAGCCACCACCACCAAAATGCAATAAGTTAAAAGAGTTTAAAAAAAGTGACATTCTTGATTCTTCCTTCCAAAACGGCAAAACCATACAACATGACACATGTTATTGTTTGTGTGATAGATTATGGGATTGAAATTGAAATTGGGTTTCAACGCCGGTGTTGTGGTTGAAGTCCGCATTCCCTTCTTCTCCGCCAAAAAAGAAAGACTTGGCCAACCCTAACAAACATCATCAAGATTGCATCGCCATTAATGCCCACAGCAAAACCTCTGTTCACAAGGTTTGTTATTAGTCAATATAGTGTGCTAACAACCACGGTCACCTCGAGTTCTTTGTCCGACTCGGACACTCTGCGCGTGTCCTCTTTGTTTTGTGTTAGGGGGATTTTTTTTTTTTTTTAATTTTAAAAATTCATTGATCATTTCATCAAAATCTGTTAGCCAATGATGCAATTTAAACATTCATTTTAAATTTCAAATTTTACTAAAAACGTTGTCATTTCATTGATCTTATTGTTTGATAATTATATATATTTTTTGAGAAATAACATGTTTACAACAAATCTTAATTGGCAGGTTGTTACTAGTTGTTATTGTTAGATGCAAAAAGGTAATCATAGTATTTGGTTAAAATTTAAACCAATAACAACAAACCACCTGTGATTTATTATAAAAATATTGTGAACGAAACATCTAATTAAACATGTTGACTAGCTCATTTTAAACTGTTTAATTTGCTAAAAGATTTGGACCGAATTATTAGCTCATTTTCACAAAATGAAGTACTAAATTTATTAAGAATAAATCTTAAGGACTAATTTGACAATTGAGGTAGATGTCAAGAGACTAAAATTGAACTTTAGCATTTTTTTTTTTAAAAAATTTAAAAAAGATTCATTTGATTTTAGACATGTTTTTAAAAATTTTGACAGTAATTATTTATTTCTAAAACTTAAACTAAACATAAAATATGTCTATAGATATGAAGATATATTAGTCATTTAACATATTCTTTGTTGTATAAATCCTGTCCTAATTTGTCAAGAGTTATGGTGTTTTTGTGTCCGGTCCTATATTATCTGTTTCAATGTCTGTGTCAGTGTCAATCAGTGTCTTTGTCCACTCTCTCTAATATTTCAGAATGTGTGTGGTGATGATGTTGTTTTATCATGGTTCATGTACCCAAAGCTTCTCGAGCTAGTGGAGTTCAAGTCGAAGGAAGTGATTTCGTGGGAACCTACTCTACTTATTTTCATGATTGGCATTCTTAACACTGCCAAGTTGGTTTTAATTATTTCAATCCATCAAATTGCATCGTCTTACTTTCCTGGTAAGCTGTTACTATGTTATGCTAGATTATGTTTGAATGTCATTGTCTTTAAATGGAACTATGGGGAAGTTTATTAAATTTTATTCAACAATAACTGCTTTTGTTTTGTTTCATGGTGCAGGAGAAGATGAAGTGTGCTACTGTCGTCTCACTGCCTGGTGTTAGTCAAGATATTGCTGGATACAAGGTGAAGAGATTCTGTATTTTATGGTTTATTACCTTAGAAAGTAAAGAGAGACTGAAAGTCTAGTTTCACGTGTCTTTCACAGATATAGTTGATGTTGTTGCTTTTATGAGAAGCAAACTGATTGCAATGAATTTATTTCTGACTTAATTGGTTGATTGCCCCTACCCCCCAACCAGTTTTGCTAACTGTCTTACTAATTCTTATTTTTTATTTTTTTACTTTTGATTCTCTTTTTTAGCTGGCAAGCATCTGTAGGTTTACATGATTAGGAAAATAAACTATCTGGCTTAGGTATCTGGTTTTATTGCCAAATTGTGGTCTATGGTGTTTGGTTTATTTGGAGTTTGTTGGGTGATGTTGAAGAATGTTGTTGAGTTGTTAGCTTGCTGGTCTGGTCGATTTTGTTGTCATCGGAATGGGAATTTGTGGATGGTTCCCCCCCGCATTGTTTGATGTGGTGCTTATGGAGAGAGAGGAATGATTGGAATTTTGAGGATACAAAGAGAGCTATGCCTGATCTCAAATTATTTATCTTTAGAATCTTGTTGGACTGGATGTCAGCTTTGCATAGTCAGCCATTATGTTGTGTTTTTGATTTGATAGATTCATTTGTATAATTCGGCCAATTTTTTTGATATCAACAAAATTGCATTACTTATATTAAAAAAAAAAGGTTTGTAACAATCTAGTTTGGGACTAGCTTATAAGCTAGTTTTTTGTTTTTTAGCTTTTATTTACAATTTTTTAAAGCCTCACATTTTCTTACTTTTTCAAAGTACAAGTATATTTAGCATATTTTTGACAATAATTTTTCAGCAAAAAATTAATAAGTTATTCCCAAACTTACAGTAAATCAGTTGCATAAACTTTATTTAAAGACATGTTTTTAAGGTCAAGCTAAATCATCAATCATTTGCCTCTTTCCTTTTCTTTTTAAAGTCTTATTTTATATTCTATCTACTGTTTCCTTTCTCCCTCTGTTGTTGATCTGCTGTTGAATTCTTTTGGTTCAACATCTATGTATGTTTAAATGCTGACGTTGAATTGTTAAGCTGCAGATTGCACATCAGCCTAGCACATATGTCCTAGAAACTCCGGGTGTATTGGTTCCAAGTATCCCTGACATAGAGACAGAACTGAAGCTGGCTCTTGCAGGTATCATGCTCTTGCAAATAATTTCTCTTTAGTTTCTTGTTAGATTTCTTACAGTACACATGTGAATGTGCACAAACATATACACACAGCTACCTGCATGCTTTTTTAGTTTTAGATGTGCTAATCTTGCTTGAAAGATCAGTGTTGTAAACATTCAAAAATGAGTGAGTCTACAATCACGATTAAGAGAAGTCATAGACTACTCAACCTGAGCTGATTTGGTTGCAATAACGAAATTGGATTCAGCTTACCAAATCCTTAAATGCACGTGAAGGTTTTGTAAAAGATTCAATGGTAGGTGAGGAGCGAATTGCACAATATTTGCTGGCAGTTTTAAATACTCAAGGGACTCCCCTTCATTGGAAGCACTTGAACAATAGGAGACTGGAAGGGATTCAATAGGATTCTACGGAAAAACATGGGTACAATCTTAAAGAACAAATGCTTGAACATATTAATCCATGGATCTCTCAACTTTATACACAAGAATGTAGTTAGGGTAGTATACACGTAACACATTTATTTATTTACACATCTTACTTTGAATTACAATGACTTAAATGTTTATTTTTACATAAAATACAAAATGCAAAATAACATATTCATATATTTATTTACATCACTTAAAAGCAAATTAAATAAAGGAAGTATATATTTATTTACATCTTGTAATCCAAATTGTAATGAAGAAATGCTTACGAATTATGGAAGAAACTTGTGACTTTGAATTGAGCAACATCTAGATTCTATTGGTTGTGACTTGTGTTGAATTCCTGAAATGAAATTTGTAGTTATATAGTATATTGGAAACTAGCAGTGAGGATAATACTGTAAAAAATTATTATACAAAAGAAAAATAAATAAATAAAAATTTAATATGTTCATTTAAGATTTTATGTGTCAATATCTTGCTGCCCAAACTTCGAAACACAATGTTCTGTATGTTTCTTCTTCTTCTTCTCTCTCTCTCTCTCTCTCTCTCTCTCTCTCTCTCTCTTCTTCGGAACCAGTGTAGAGAATATAAATATTTAGAAGACCGGTTTAGTTTTGGAAATTCAATTTCATCCAAAAAAATATCGTTGGTTTTAATTTAATTTGAATCTAATTTGGACAAAGAGGGCTTTAGCTAATTTTTTATTTATTTATTATATTTGTATATAAATGAAATAGGGGGTTTGGGTTCATAGCAAACAAAAAAAAGAAAGTTGTAAAGACTATCTATAATAATAGGACAAAAATACTAATAAGAAGACAAATCTGCCCTTACCTCATCATCTTCTCTTGGTAAATTTATGCTACCCTCATCAAGAACAATCTGTGGTAAATGTGCGATCTTCTCTACAATTTCTACTCAAATCAGGACGACAAAAAATCAACAATTCTGTTAGTGCCTCCATTCCCTCCGGGATAGATGACAACTTAGGACAATTGTCAATCCAAAGTGTCTGAAGTGATTTCAGACGTGGCAGCCAATCTGGCAAAGCCGTTAAATTTTCACATCCTCCAATCCATAGCAGCTGTAAAGTGTTTGCAGATCCTTGGAGCCATTGGGGCAAAACCTCCAACTTTGGTAAATGGAAAAACATTAAATTTTGGAGGCTCAACTTGAGATCTTGATTGTCTTCTTCTCCCGCTACCTCCATCAAACTAAGCTCTTTACAATCCCTAATTATCAGGGTCTCTAGGGCAGTTAGGTGTTTGATACTCAGTGTCAAAGAGGTCAAACTTGGACAATTTCCAACCACCAATATTCGAAGATAGGTGAGGCGCCCCTCCTCCATTCCTTCAAACACACATTTTAGATTCACACATCTCCATATCCACAAAGATCGAAGAGAACTCAAGCAACCTACTGCATTCTCCGACAAGGAGGTATGCTTTGTTGTAACAACAAAAAGCCTGAGCTTGATTATGTCCTCTATACCTTTTGGCAACCGTTCAAGATTGTGGCAATTTTCAAGCAGTAATGTTTGCAAACTATGCAGCTTGCAAATGGAATCTGGAAGTTGCTTGATTATGTAATTAAATGATAGGTCGAGATATCTCAAATGTTTCAAACTTCCGATTGAACTTGGCAACACCTCAAATGATGAATTTTTCAGATCAAGCACCCGCAAATACTTAAATCCTGAGAAGCATGTTTCAAGTAAGGACATGGATTGGTCTGTTTGGAAAATAATAGTCTGCACTTTGCTCAACTTCTCTAATTGTGTTGTAACTTCTTGCCCATATTCTAAAAATGATAGGTGACACACTTCTGCAGCAAGGGCAGACTTCTTGGTCACTACTGAACACTCTCTTTTGGCAATTGAGAGTGCGAGATCATTGATAAGATCATGCATTTTAAAGGTAAAATACAGGATATTTTCTTGTTCAACATCTTGAAAGAAAGATCTCGACAACAACTCCTTGATATACAAGTTGCCAACATCTTCCAACTCTAGATTTTCATCCTTAGGTGATTGAAGAATTCCATGTGCCATCCAAAATTGAATCAAGAGAAGATTATTGAATACAAAATTCTTTGGGAAAATGGAACAATATGCAAAACATGGCTTTAAGTGAAATGGCAATTGATTGTAACTGAGCTTCAATGCAGGTAAGATGCCACTCTCCTTTTGATTTAAATTCCATATCTCATTATCTCTAATAGATATCCACTCATGTTCATCAACTTTTGAATAGAGTAGGCAGGCTAAAGTATTCACTGCCAATGGAATCCCTCTACATTTTTTGACGATTTCTTTTCCAATTTCTAAGAGGTTTGGATATTGTTCTTCTTCTCCTTCCTTAAATGCCAATTTCACAAACAAAGACAAACAATCCTTTTGGGATAGACCATCTAAATTGTAAGACTCTACAGTGCTCATAATAGTAGCAATAGAGCTATTCCGTGTTGTCACTATGATTTTACTTCCATTGCAACCGCCAAGTAACAAATTTTTCAATTCAATCCATTTTATTTGATCCTCATTCGAAACATCATCTAAGACAAGAAGAAATTTCTTATCTTTTATATGTTCTCTTAAACACATTTGCAACTGAACTATGCTCAAATTCTCATCAATACCAACTACTGATTTGAGGATTTCTGTTATCAATCTTTTAACATCAAAATCCTCAGATACACACACCCACATTTTCGATTGAAAATGTCTAACCACCTGTTCATCATTATACACCAACTTGGCAATTGTGGTCTTCCCCAAACCTCCAATCCCAACTATGGGAATTACACTAACATTTCCGTCAACATCATGCTGCATCAAAAGATTTATCATCTTTTTTTTGTCATCATCCCTACCAATGACATTTGGAGAAGGAATAAAGGGCTGGGTCATGTCCCTCCTGTGCATTGTTGTCTTCCTATCTTCAAGTCGTGCATCAAGATTGAATTTAGCCTTAAGAGCTGAAATATCATCTACCCTCTCCCTAATATGCTTAATTTTACGTGCCATTTCAAAACGGAATACAAGTGGATTTGAACCAGAAAAGAAATAACGCACCTTTTTGCGAGTGCTCCTGCATCTCTTCATTACTTCCTTCTGCAGAATTTGATATTGAAATTCATCCAGGACATTCTCCGCATCATTAAGGACATCTTTGAGCTGTCCTAGCCAATGGTTCAGCCTATGGTCACTTTCTTGCTTCTCCTCAGCATCTAAGAGTACGGCCTTAATGGCTAACCCGGTGCTCTCAAGCTTTTTCAGATCGCTTTGAACGCCCCATGCTGAGCTGAGCTCCTCGTAAATAAGGGATCCAAGCAGCTCCACGATCTTCCCTGCAATGCAATAGGCATTTTGAGCCATGTTCTTGTGGTGGTGGGATGGAAATGAATTTGATGGTTAAGTGAATCAATGCCTTTTAAGTATTAGCAGTTGTTTTTATTATAGAGCAATTCTGAGAGGGCAGATTTAATTGCAAATAAGTGAAGCGAAATTGTACGTTGGTGGATTTATTGCACCATGGATCCTGACTTGACTTGGCACACAATTCCTTTTAGGCCGTAGGCAAAGCATGGAATAGGAATGACTCAAGCATTGAGACAGAATCATTTTCCTTTAGGTGTAAGTAAATTAACTATTTGATACATACTCTAGTTGAGAATAGATTTGGTGGAATCTCATTATTTGTTTGAAAGAAAAAAGAGGGGGCTAGATAGAATCTGTGACATACTATGCAAAGAATGATGCATTTCTTTCCAATGTTGGCTGGTACAGGGGATATTCTTTGAGTTGATAAGGGATGTTGGCTAACGATATTCTCTCTTAAATTGAATATATGTATCCATACTAGTACTATGGATTACAACTGGCTTGGAATGGGGATTAGAATTGGATTCCTAGCTAGCAATTCAATGTATTACATCAGAGAACAATTCATATTGTCCACTTCTAACAAATTAAATCAATGATTGCAAGTGTCTACTTACTCAAACAATGGTAATTTTAATCATTTAACCACACAATTCTAACATGCTTAATTTGAAACAAATGATTAGTAAGTTTAGAGGAAAATGATCTTTCTTTTTCTTTTTTCTTTTTAAATTTTAAATTTATTTAGCTTCACTTGATGGCTTTTTAGAAAGGATGAGAAGCTTTTTTTATTTTTTGTGGCTGTAATGTTCTTTTGTTAATACTTTAAAAAAAATGAAGAATTGTTGAAAGAGTGAATGACAATAATTTAAGGTAGGGATAAATGAGCAAACAACACAACCTTGTTCTAGGGTGGTTGAGATGATATCAAGGTAAGCAAAAAAAATGTTATTTGATTTATAAGAAGTAAATAAGAGAAAACTTACAAGGAACCCTATAGACAATACATAAATTGGGGAAGACTAAATTCATACTCTTACAAAAACTAGTAAAATCATAATAACCAAACACCAAATCAAACCTTCTACTTCTTCCTCTCCTCTATTTCTAAGTCATATATGGCTGCTTATTGAAATCAATTCTTTTCTAAAAATTCTTTATCCAAGAAAGAAAATAAGAGAGAAAAAGAGATAGATAGAGTCAGAGACATAATTCTACTGCTTAATTAAGATTTAAACTTGTCTATCTATTGTTCTATACATCTCTATAGAAATAATAAAAGGGATATCAAAAAGACATTAGCATTTATATTTAGGGAAAGTGATTAAAGATGTGATGTGGGTATAGCGTTTTCTTTTTCATTTCTGTTGAGGAAGTGCTAGCCAGAGAGAGCTCAAAGCTCAGAGATGATGGAAGTACTCTGCAATTGCCAGAAAGCACCTTACAGCTTGACAGGTTGTGAGGATTTGATGCAGCCTGTGGATCGTTTGGTGCCTCAGATTATCTGCCTGTAAGTTTATTCATTTTTTTATTTATTCAAGAAATGTTGCATAGAATACATCAATACAAGAAAATATGTATATTATGTAGAATCTAGAACTGACTTTAAGAGAAGAAAAAGCACTATTTGGTTTATTAAACTTTAAATTTGCATAGTTTTCCAGGGCACATGAGTTGGACCTTAGCGCAGCCAGTATAGTTTGCTTGTCAAATTGGCTATAGAATAGAATTGTGAGAATGTGTCAATTTTATGGTAAATTGTGGACATGTATAATTATTCTTGGTAAAATATACATGTCATATATAATTATATATAGACACATTTTTTAGACATTTGACAAGAACAAACTATACCCTTTTAATTTTTCTTTTTGTTCTTTTCTAAATCATTCAGAACATTAGAAAGCCTTTTTTTCCCTGTAATGAATTTATCTTAATTAACACAAAGGAGTTACTATCTCTATTTGTCACATATGTAGGTCATATATTTCAAATTGAAACAATAATGATGATAGTGTACTAGGTCCAAACCAGGGAAAACAATACCACTATAAGTCAACTTATGACTAAATGGTCATGCTTAGGTGATTGATTTGCTAATAGGTGATTTGCCCTTGGATTTTTGTATTTTTATGGGTATAATTGGAATCTCACATTTTTGCCTAAACTGCCTTAACTGTCTCAGAGAGTTTGCCAAGGACAGTGTCCGCCTTGTTAAGCGCTGCCACAAGTTCGATTGCAAAGGTATCTCTCTCTCTCATAAGTTCAACATGCACTTGATGATATTCGTCCATTTTTGTGAGTAGTACTAATTGCATGCAATTCTCTGATTAAAGTAAATACTTATTTGGATGATTCAGGATTGGTTTCTAGAATTATCGTCATCTCGTTTAATTATGAATTAATTTCATGTATTGCTCGACATGAATGGAGGCCATTAGATTAGAGTCATTGTTTGTCAATTTGACAAAATCCAAACTTCAATTTTAGTCAAATTTCAATTTCATCACTCCACTATTGATTGGGACAATATTGTCCCCCAACTTCCAAAAATCTAAGTAAATCTAATCTAATACTATATATAAAAGCAGAAGCCTTTAAGGAGGTGCTGCCACGTTAGGAAAAAAGACCACTTAAAATGCTGCCACGTTTACAATTGATTCTTTAAAATACTGCAAGGTGCGTTTGGAAAGGCTCACTTAAAACACTGTGTGGGAGCCTCTTGGTATAAAAAGAAACTAACCACTTAAAACAAAAAACAAAAAGAAAGATTGTTACACGGAGAAAGGAGAGAGAGATGAGGCGCGCCGAAGACCCTAACACACAAAGAGACTGAGACCGAGACCGAGACCTAGAGATCCCAACAATGGTGACACTCAAATGCACACCTAAAGAAAGCCATCAACACCGTTACCATAAGATGGAGAGATACAGAGATAGAGAGAGATAGTCCATAAGGCACGTAGGAGTAGAGATTGAGAAAGAGAAAACTAAGTGTCATTAACACGTTACCATCAGATCGTCGGAACTACCATCAGTAAAGGTTTTCTTTTCTTTCTTTCTTAGATCTGGGTATGAGATTGGTTGGATTGAATTTATTTAAGTATTTGGATTACACTAGGTTTTGATTTTTTTTGGGGGGTTTTCATTGTAAAGAAACAGGATTTTTTTTTTTTTTTTTCAGATTATAGAAATCACTCAAAAATATTGGTTTTAGTTTGGGTACTTCTGTACCTAATCTTAACCAAATCGTTGGGATTAAATAAGTATAGGATTGAATGTTGCATTGATATTTATTTTAGGTTCTTTTGCTGTATACCCATAATCAGTAAAGTTTTTGTTTTTTTCCTTTTCTTTTTCAAATCTGGGGATTGAATATGATTTAGGTTTGAATTTTTTGGTTGGATTGCTTTAGATTTAGTTATTTGAGTTAAAAACTTAAAATGCAATTGAAACTCGAAAGTTTTGAGATACAGAGATATGAGAGACAGAGTTCATAGGGTGCCAAGAGATAAATATGTAAGGCTGGCCATAACCATCAGTTTTTCCTCTACCATCCATTCCCTCACCAGACTTAGACCACCGGAACCCCAATCGCAAAGAGAAACAGTTCACAAGGGGCACATCGGAACGAGAGAGACTCAAAGTTCTAAGGAAAAAAAATCAGTTCTAATTCTTATTTTTCAGATTTGCATATTCCTTTTTTTTTTGTTAATGCTATTGTTCTCTTCTTTCTTTCCTCTTATTCTCTGAATTCTATTTGGTTTTTCTGTTCTTTCTTACTTTTTATTCTTGGTCTGCAACCATTCTATGGCAGTTTCTGTTGAAAGGTAGAACCGCAGTTGCTGTTAAAAACAGTTTCAGTATCAAACAGGAAAAATTTGGGGCTTTTAGAATAATGACTTAGAGATTTGAGATTTTAAAGTAGAGAAAGAAAAATCAGAGTCTTCACACACAGTCAGATTGCCAAAATAGTTACCTGTAAAGTTCTGTTTTTAATTTTTAAAATCTTTGAAATACTTTGGTTTGATAGGAGCACATTGCATTAGAAGAAATTTTTGAAGAACAAAGTGGATTTTTAACAGAAAATGCTGAAGCCCAACTGAAGATTTTTGGCAAAAACAAGTTTGAAGAGAAGCCAGGAAGCACCACAGTTTTGAAAATTTATAATTTGCATTTTTTTTTTTTAGAATAATTTTCATAAGTTCATGATTTGTTTTTGAAGCAACTTGAAGATTTAATTGTGCTAACTAGCTTGGCTCTCGATTAAAATTTATCTTTATACTATTATAAGTGACAACGTGTGCTAATTAAAAAGTAAGAGCTGGCAAAAGCAAATTTGAAGAGAAGCCAGGAAGCACCACAGTTTTGAAATTTTCTAATTTGCATTTTTTTATAGAATATTTTTCATAAGTTAATGATTTGTTTTTGAAGCAATTTGAAGATTTAATTGCACTAACTAGCTTGGCTCTTGATTAAAATTTAACTTTATACTATTATAAGCAACAACATGTACTAATTAAAAAGCAAGTGTTGGGTGTTTTTTTATTTGATGAATTGCCTTGAATGTGTTTGATTATGGTTGTCAATCGGCCTTAAATGCATTAAAAATTATTTAAAACACCGTCTTATATTTTTATAGATTACAGAGATTACTAAAAAAGATTCACCCTAAAGTGTTCAAAATAGAAATCTTAAAGATTTCTTTTGGATCAAATAAGCTTTCTTTCAAAATTTTATTTTAGTTTTTCTTTTTGGTTATGTTATACATCTTTAATTATTGGTTTTTTGTTTCTGTAATGGACTCTGTGTCGAGGCTTCTGTACAAAGTGTTGTATTCTCTTAATTAATTTGGAATGTGTTGCGGTTTTCTTAATTAATTTGGATCGTGATGTGATTTTCTTAAAATTGTATATTTCTCACAAAAGCCACTGTTTTCAGTGATATCCAGTTTCCATGAAGAAGAAGGAGATAGAAGTAGTGAAAGTAGAATTAGTGTTGCCAACCCACCTTTGTTTCAAGAAAATCCAAAGGCAGGCACTAGAAACATCTGAAGCAAATCTTTCAGGTCGAGAATTAGAAGAATTTCCCTCCTTAAGAACCACCTGTAAGTTCTTGGAATGAAAGAAAATGTGGGGAATCTTTTCTTTCATTGGCTTTCCTTCATTTTCGGAAAAGCATATATATTAATTATTAGAAGGAATGATGAGAATGCACTATGCTAAACTTTTTATTACTCATGGTAGAAAGTGGTACTTGCTAAACGAGCCGACTATGGCTTTATATATTATATTAAATAGCTCAGGATTTATATTTAAATTATATTATTTTACTGTGGAAGTTGTCTACTGATTCAAGTACTCAAATTCTCTATTTTACCAATGTAAATTAGAGAAAACAGAATTGATGGAAACAGTCCACTTCTTTTACTTCAAGTTAGCAGTTAGGACTTCTATCGCTACAATGTTGTTTTGATTTTTTTTAATATGTTTTTAGTATGTAATGAACAATTGAAGTTTTATCATCATGGGTTTTATTTGGATGCCACAATATTGATTGTAAATTTGTGACTATTAAGACTTGATTTTACACAAATCTTTGAGTTTTTCCTGTTGGGTGATTTCACAAATGTTAGAATTGAAAAGAGTTGAAAAATAAGGATATAGAAAATTTGGATTTGGGAGAAACCTGAAACAAGAATGACAGGCCTAAAAGGAAGCAACTGAAGCACATATCGTGACTTCATTAACAATTAATTGATGACGTAAATTTTTGCCTTAAAAATTTATCCTTTTCCATATTTACCAATAAAAGTTGTCTTCCTAATTTATCAGTTAAGAGTACTCTTTGCAACGGTGGCTGGAATCTACAAACAAACACTTCTTAAAAATGTGACAACCAAAAGTCTTGATTGGTTCTGCAGTTATAAGTGTCAAGAACCTGGATGATAGCAACTGGTATGGTCCCAATAAGTACTTGGAAGATTCATTAGTTTCACATGTTCCCTCTCTCTTTTTCTCTCTAAAAAAAATTGGTTAATTCAGTTTAAATTTATATAATTTCCTACTAATATAGAGTGTGCTTTAAAATTGCAGAATCTGTAGCAATGTATAGATCTTCTAAAGTTAGATATGCGACTATTATGTACCTCTCTACAAGGTAATATATTTACTTCCCATTGTGATCCATACAGCAATGGCCGCACCAGCTTAAGCTCTAACATAAAATCATGTCAAGCCAAAGGCGTTAAGGTTATTCTTTCAATTGGAGGAGGGGCAGGGAGTTACTACCTCACCTCTTCTGAGGAAGCTAGACAAGTTGCTATTTATCTTTGGAATAACTTCTTGGGTGGACAATCCTCCTCTCACCTGCTCGGCAACGCTGTTCTGGATGGAATTGACTTTGATATTGAAGGAGGTTCCAACCAACATTGGGATGACTTAGCAAGATACCTCTCTGGATACAGCAATAAGGGTAAGAAGGTGTACTTAACCGCAGCTCCGCAGTGTCCTTTTCCGGATGCTTGGGTTGGAGGTGCCCTTAAGACAGGTTTGTTTGACTATGTCTGGGTCCAATTCTACAATAACCCCTCTTGCCAGTACAGTACTGGTAGTATTAGCAATCTTGAAGATGCATGGAAGCAGTGGACTTCAAATATCCCTGCTACCAAGATTTTTTTAGGACTACCTGCTGCTCCTGCGGCAGCTGGAAGTGGTTTCATTCTTGTAGTTGATCTCACCTCTCAAGTGCTTCCAGCTATTAAAAATTCTCACAAGTATGGAGGTGTTATGCTGTGGTCCAAGTATTACGGTGATCAATCTGGATACAGTTCGGCCATCAAGAGCCATGTCTAAATATTAAGATCACTATATGAGATTCCTATTTAAGTAACTTCCTAGATGGAGGGTTTGTATCTTCCATTAGTGTTATGTTGTCTGGATGTATGATTTATAAATATTATGTATAAAAACTTAAAGAATTGTGTGTTTTTGGTACATGTTCCCTACTTCCCTTTGGTTTTTCTTGCAGTCTTGCCTCCGATCTTGATGACATGCTTGATTAACATAGATGATTAGATACAAAAACATAGGCGGATACAACCATGGGGTGCTTAAGGCAATCCCCATAAACCATGCCCCTTGCAACCGCTGAGAAGAACCTCATTACAAATGTACTTGTTTTTTTTAAAAAAATAGGTTCCTCAAAAGTTTAAGACTCATACATTAGACTCAACTATCTAAACGGGTGGAAGACAGAAATGTATGGGATTAGTATCTTCTGCTTTAATATCATGTTAAATTACTAATTTTTCCAAAAGTATAAGCTGCTAGGAAATGATAAATTTAATCATAATTTTAACAGGTCTAAACTAATTTTCCAATGCAAAACCTGCCCAGATATTGACTTGAGTCTCTCAAATAGTTTTCTAGGTCCAAGGGCTAGACATCTAACTCCTAGAATGGCACAGGAATGCGTTATTTTCATAACAACCTAAGGTGAAGATCTCACGGTAAAAACCATCAAAATAAATGTGCACAACTTTCTACCCTTTTGTCATGAACTCATGATATTATAGAAAGCTCAATGCTGAGGCCTCTGGGTGTAAAATTTGGCCTTGTAACCCTTTCAGAACTCTAACTTTATAGTTCTCCATTTGATGTTACAAAAAAACCTTTGTGCTCTTTGGAAAAAGGGATCACCAAGAAGAGAATTTAGAGAGAGTTATATGGACGTGGGAAAAAAAATCCATGATCGACAGCACCCTTTTCTTCTCTGGATCATTTTAGTAAAGCCAGAAACATTGCATCTGAATAAAGCTCTTTTCCATTCATAGTCAACCAACATTGTTTTCAAATAAGTAGATCATAATGAACCCATCAACCTTTCCAATATGTAATATTCATTAACATAGATAATTAAATACAAAAACATAAGTTAATACAACCATTTGGTGCTTGAGGCAATCCCCATAGATTAAGTATGCCCCTTGCAACCACTAAGAAGAACCTCATTACAGATGTACTTGTTTTTGTGAAAAATAGTTTCCCCAAAAGTTGAAGACTCTCAAACATCAGACTTTAAGCCATTCCATTAACATCATACAATGTAGCAATCTAATGTAGTGTATACCTAGATGTATTCTCTAGGCAACAACTCACTCTTAGTTTTCCAACAAATGAGGATGCTTCTGTGAGGTACGACCTTCGATTGACCCCTGATCTTCAATACAAACCTTTTCAACTCCATGTCCTTAATGTCATATAGATAGATGCAACCATAATTCGTGTTAGTCTTATGCTTAAACATGTTTCTTGAACCAAACCTGTGCAGTAAAATCTTTCAAAATCCAAACATCAATTTGTATATTAGAGACATTATACACAACGGAAAGATACCCAGCCATCTCCAACAAAGAATATCTTTTCCTGTCAACCCCTCTCCAAGAGTTGGAAGATAAGTTTTCCTTGGTGTTTCATCATTCACATCCATAGAAATAACATATTCCTTTGAACTAACATCCCAATGCTAAACCTGCCCATATATTGACACAGGGTCTCTCCAACGAAATGTATCAAGGTTAAAAGGCCGCTCAAATGGCACTTCGAATGGACCAGGAATGCATTTCTATTTGTTATCGGAACAACCTAAGGTGAAAATCTCATATCCAAAACCATCAGCATACATGTGCACCACTTTGTACTCTTTGGTAGAAGGGCTAAATCCCAATGCTACTCCACATTTTTTATGTGGGCAGCCGGAAGGGCATTGAGGGAGTTTAACCATGCACTTGGTAAGAAAATTGATGACATTTAGCTTCCCTTCAATTTTTGAATCATGAATTAGAACCAAGCCATTGCAACTAGACCTAATACATCACATTCTCATTCCAGCAAAATCAAGTTTATCTTACTTGAAGTCAAGTTCTTTTTCATCCATTCTCAATGATATTGCTTTCAAATGCGGGTATGTCTTGACTATTATCAGCAATTCGGTAATACTGTGAATAAAATTCTGGGCAATGAACTTTTTGCTAGAGATTATTTCATTCCATAATTTGCATACATACCTGTACTTTTGAAGATATTCGGCTGGAATCTTCATTATAATGTTATAGATGACAAGTTCAGGAAAATTCGGGAGGGGATTTTGCTTTGCCTTGTGGTATTTCAGGAGGTTCTTCTCTTTCAACTTGTAGTGTGTAAAAATTTCTTCAGAGTCAAAGATGAAATTTTCATAAAGAATTGCAGAAGGATTTTCTTTTTCTTCTTCTTCTTCTTCTTCATTGCAGTATTGCAGGATGTTCTTCTTCCCTTTCAACTCGTACCTCATATTTGTTTCTCCTGAAAAATTGAATACTGCAATCAGATATGTACAAAGGGGGAATTTCTAAAAGCAATCTTATATTAGAAATATAAACTAAATGCACAATGTATGCAAGTTTACAGCAAAACTGAAGACAACTCCAATTGCTCTACTCGTCTGCTAAGAACTAAGCAAATCCATCTGATTCACAATGCAACAACAAGATAGACTGGCTTACAACAGTTTACTCTCAATAAAGTGTGGACAAGCGATTAAATCTTAGAAGTGGTCTTTAAGCACATTTAATTAGGGAATAGGTAATTCTTGCAAGGGCGATGCAATAAGTGGCATAGAGGTTGTGATCATTTTTTTCCTTTTTCATTTTTTTCTTTTTGATGAACGAAAAAACTTTCAATTAGACAATGTAAATATTTACATTTACAACTAGTTCAGCCACTACAGCCCCAAAACAGCACACCACCATGCCCAATAGTCCCAAATATTGAGCAATATACTATATGTCCATATCATTCACCAAAAAAAAAAAATACCCAGAAGAGAAAATTATCCAAAAGCACTTTAAGCAAGAGAGAGAGAGAGAGAGAGAGATCATACCTATAGTGAAGCAGCAAAGTGAACTGTTTTCTTTGATATCAACTCTGTTTAACACACATGTGGCATGACTGTCGTAAAATAAAAGCTTTATATACGAAACAGAGTTATAGTTGAAGAAGAAGAACGGAACCGACTTTATTTTCATATCCAGATTCAGATGGGCCGAGGTCAACACTATAAGGGCCCAATTTTGATTTCATCCGAAAATTCGATTTATGGTCTGGTGGGCCTACCAGTCTGACTTTTCGCTTCTGCTTAAAAAAAATAGAGAAATATTTAGAAGCAAATATCTTCTTCTTTTTTTCTTTTTTTAAATGACACTTAAGTCCTTTGATAATATTACTTTTATATTATTTTTCTTGATTTTCATTGTCATATAATACTATGGTATGTAAATACCATCTAAAGTCATTTTAGATGAGATTTTAATTTGAAAATTGTGTAATTTGATTCAATTTGTGCATATAAATGATCCTAAGGGATATATTTTTCAACTTTTAATAGAAACTAGTTGCAGATCTACGCAACGCATAGGAATAAATAATTATTTTGTATTGATATAATATATAATTTTTTCTCTATAATTTGTTGAAGATAATTTGTTCTCTCTAAAAATTAAACAGTTTCTATTCAATCCAATTAGGTCTACTTTGGTGCAATTTGGTCCACTTGGTCAATCTCAGTCCCCTTCTATTCATTTTATACTAATTATGCCTTAAATTAATTCTTTTGTAGATTTCCTTTTCAAGTTTAGCTAAAAAAAATTTCTTAATTTTTGGGTTGAAAAGTATGAAATTTTATTATATTTGGGCTAAAGTCTTTAGTTTTGAGTTAAAAAATACAAAGAAATTAGAAATCCGAGTCCTAAAAATGAAATAAAAATGATAAATATTCAAAAGTGTTATTCGGTCCACATTGGTTCTATTCAGTCCATTCCGTCCTCTTTAGTCCAATTTGGTCTTATTTGGTCCATAAGGTTCTATTCGGTCCTATTTAGTCCATTTTATCCACTAAGTATTATTTGGTCCATTCGGCCTTATTCAGTCCTATTTGGTCCTTTCCGACCACATTGGTCCCATTCTGTCCAGTGTCCACTTCGGTTCTATTTGGTTAACATTGGTCCTATTCGGTCTACTTCAGTCCTATTCGGGCAATTCAATCCACTCTGATCCTAATCTGTCCATTCATTCTTATTCGATCCACTTTGCTCTTATTCGGTCTCCTTCGGCCCACATCGGTCATATTCGGTCCACTTCGGTCCACCTTGCTCCAATTCAGTCACTGCCTCTAGCGTGATGTGGACAAACACTTAGGACAACAAACCATTCTAAGGTTTAAGAAAATCCAATCTAGCACCATTGTCAGAATACTTTGATTAATCTTCAAAGATATATACATATACACACGCACATTGACATAAAGACATTTAGATAACTCCAAATCAAAGTTCAGGATATGGAACTTACAGTTAGCTAATGTTGGAGACAAACAAGATGTGACAAAATCAACCCTTCAACCACACCAAAAAAAAAAAAAAAAACTTACTCACAAAAACCAAGAAATGTGACGATGTCAAAAGAATATGACAAATGAGGAGGACAATAATAGTCTCCAATCTACAATTCCGTGGGATTCAGATCCTCTAGAGTTCCTAGGGTACTCTACCTGTAGATTTCATTAAATCCTAACCGTTCTTTAATGATTTAATGGTTTAAATTCTGCCATGTCAGCATTTCATTAATAATATTCTTGAAATAATAAAATAATGTTGAAAACAAAACAATTAAGATTATTATTAATGAAATGCTGACATGGCAGAATTTAAACCATTAAATCATTAAAGAACGGTTAGGATTTAATGAAATCTACAGGTAGAGTACCCTAGGAACTCTAGAAGATCTGAATCCAATTCCGTGTACGTGTAATAAAGATTATTAAGATTAGGAAATTAAAGTAACCCTTTAGCCACGCATTCCTTAATTATCGTTATTAGGCCATCAATCACCTATAAAAAGCATGCATTACTTACTCAATTTGCATATATAGTCAAGCAAAGTATAAACAGTGCTAACTAAAAACTCTACACAACTTCAAAATGGCATTCAAGTCACCAATTTCAGTAGCTTTACTCTGCTAAGTAGTGCTAGCAATATTGGCAATGGTTCCAATGCTGGTGGAATAGCTATATATTGGGGTCAAAATGGGAACGAAGGCACTTTGGCAGAGACTTGTGCCACAGGAAACTATGCCTTTGTGAATGTAGCTTTTCTATCCACCTTTGGAAATGGTCAGACTCCCATGATTAACCTTGCTGGCCATTGTGATCCATACAGCAATGGCTGCACCAGCTTAAGCTCTGACATAAAATCATGTCAAGCCAAAGGCATTGAGGTTATTCTTTCAATTGGAGGAGGGGCAGGGAGTTACTACCTCACCTCTTCTGAGGATGCTAGACAAGTTGCTAGTTATCTTTGGAATAACTTCTTGGGTGGGTAATCCTCATCTCGCCCGCTTGGTGACACTGTTCTGGATGGAATTGACTTTGATATTGAAGGAGGCTCCAACCAACATTGGGATGACTTAGCAAGATACCTATCCGGATACAGCAATAAGGGTAAGTAGGTGTACTTAACCGCGGCTCCGCAATGTCCTTTTCCAGATGCTTGGGTTGGAGGTGCCCTTAAGACAGGTTTGTTTGACTATGTCTGGGTCCAATTCTACAATAACCCCCCTTGCCAATACACTCCTGATAGTATTAGCAATCTTGAAGATGCATGGAAGCAGTGGACTTCAGATATCCCTTCTACCAAGATTTTCTTAGGACTATCTGCTGCTCCTGCGGCAGCTGGAAGTGGCTTCATTCCTGTAGTTGATCTCACCTCCCAAGTGCTTCCAGGGATTAAAAATTCTCACTAGTATAGAGGTGTTATATATGCTGTGGTCCAAGTATTACGACGATCGATCTGGATACAGTTCTGCCATCAAAGGCCATGTCTAAATATCAAGATCACTATTTGAGATTCCTATTTAAGTAACTTCCTAGATGGAGGGTTTATCTATCTTCCATTAGTGTTCTGTAGTATGGATGTATGATTTATAAATATTATGTATGAAAACTTGGAGAATTGTGTGTTTTTGGTACATGTTCCCTCCTTCTCTTTGGTTGTCTTGCAGTCTTGCCCTCCTATCTTGATGACATGCTTGATTAACGCCCTCCATATTCCAAAACTTCATTTACTATGACCACTGATTTTTAAGACAGTTATTCATTTGTTTTAACATCATTACGTTTAAATAAATTGTATGAGGTTGATTATACATTTAAGCAATATATATATATATATAATTAATTATTCAAATTATTCATTTTCTTTTAGAGATTATCATGATAATCAAAACTCCTATCAAACTTATACTAAATATGTATAATTTATTATCTAAAATTTTTTGTAGAGAGAAATAGACTACTTGTGATGGGGAACTAAAAAATACAACACCAAAACGTATAAACCCAAATAGAGTTTTAAAAATCACAATGATTCATCAATATATAATAGAATTGCAAGAAAGAATAAAAAAATCAAGAGAGAGAATAACCAATTTTTCAAGAGAGAATAATAAAAAATTATAGAAAATAATATGAGAAGAAAAAATAAATAAATACCAATTTATCCAAGTCATGTTATGTAATAAAATAACATTATATTTTTATATACTATCTTTATAGTACAATATGATAACATCTATGAAATCAAAGAGAATAAAAAATATAACAAATTAAAAACACAAAAATTAATCACGTCAACCTGAAGTAGAGGTGCCAAAAAAAATCCACCAAAAATGATAAAAAAAAAAATTGAGAGAGAGAGAGAGAGAAATAATCTTTTGTGTGCGGAAAAACTATGTATAGAATGAGAAAAAGAATTGTAAATTTATAGTAAAAGGTGGGGAATAAAAAAAACCAAAAATAAAAGAAGATAAATGGATAGAGGAAAAGTGATATTAAGATAGATAGTAGTGGAGAGATGAAAATGTAAAAATGAGGTGAAAGGTTAGAGAAAATATAACAATAAGTTGGAAAATTAAGAAGAAGAAAAATGAGTTTAAAAAAAGAGAGAGAATGTTGAAAATGGGTTGATGATGTGGTCGTTGATGAGATTTAACAAAAGCGTAACAATAATAAATACTATGTTTTAGCTTTTAGATATAAATATAGATAATGAATCGACAAAGGAGCTTTATAATGAATAACTAGCGTTATGTGCATGTTTACATACTCTTCGATATTAATAAATATATAATAAATAAATATTTATTTTAAGCTATAAGTGTAAACACAAATGGTCATTGTTTATATATAAAATGTGCATCATAATTTTATGAATTTGTAATTTTTTGCGTACTTATAGTTTTTTATTTATTTTTAATCAATATATTATTTTGATAAGGTGTTTTTTTTTTCTTTTTCTCTTATTAATCTAAGAGTGTTTGTGTAATTGTTAGTGGGAATAGAATTTGAAGATAATTTTAAATTTCAAGATTTACCTTTTGTGTTATTAAAAATTCACTAGGCAAAGCTTGTCTCTACCTCTTTCGCAAAGCTTTACTCCTAACTCTCACACACGCTCACACAAACACAGAAAAAATATATCACCACTCTTTTTATAAGAGGGGACACACCTCCTAATTAGGGCACTTCCTAATTATTTTTTCAGACGATGTGAAATTCTAAAAGAAATAAAAAATTGTCTAAACTTCTCCTATCATGGGCTGGACTCAACAGATCACCAAGAAGAACATTCAGAGAGAGTTATCATGCAGCTGGCAAAAAAATCAATGACAGGGAGCACCTCTTTCTTCCCTGGGACATTTAGTAAAGCCAGAAACATTGCACCTAAAAGTAAAGCTCTTTTTCATCCGTTGTCAACCAACATTGCTCTCAAATAAGTAGATCATAATTGAACCCTATTAACCTTTAAAATTCATTGTCTATACAAAAACATAGGCGGATACAACCATGGGATGCTTGAGGCAATCCCCATAGACTATGCCCCTTGCAACTGCTGAGAAGAACCTCATTACAGATGTACTTGTTTTTGAAAAAAAATAGGTTCCCCAAAAGTTTAAGACTCATACATTAGACTCAACTATCTAAACGAGTAGAAGATAGAGAAATGTATGGGATTCTCCCAAAAGCATAAACTGCTAGGAAATGACAAGTTTAATCATTTAACCATAATTTAATAGGTCTAAACTAATTTTCCAATACAAAACCTGCCCAGATAAGGACTTGAGTCTCTCAAATAGTTTTTTAGGTCCAAGGGCTAGACATCTAACTCCTAGAATGGCACAGGAATGCGTTATTTTCATACCAACCTAAGGTGAAAATCTCATGGTAAAAACCATCAAAATAAATGTGCACAACTTTCTACCCTTTTGTCATGGACTCATGATATTATAGAAAACTAAATGCTTAGGCCTCTGGGTGTAGAATTTGGCCTTGTAACCCTTTCAGAACCCTCTAACTTTGTAGTTCTCCTTTTGATGTAACAAAAAAAAACCTTGTGCTCTTTGGAAAAAGGTATCACCAAGAAGAGAATTCAAAAAGAGTTGCCATGCACCTGGGGAAAAAAATCCATGATGGACAGCACCCCTTTCTTCTCTGGGTTATTTTAGTAAAGCCAGAAACATTGCCACTGAATAAAGCTCTTTTTCATTTATTGTCAACCAACATTGCTTTCAAATAAGTAGATCGTAATGACCACCGCACACCCTTGGTGCGATGGTCGCTCTACAGGTATAAGTGCTTGTGAGGTGTGAGAGGCAAGGGTCGGGGTTCAAGTCTCCAGGAGGAAGCTTCATACACATATACACTTAGATTTGACTAGAGTAAAAATTTTATCTTGTATTAAAAAAAAAAAAGTAGATCATAATGAACCCCATCAACCTTTCCAATATGTAATCTTCATTAATTAACATAGATAATTAAACACAAAAACATAAGTTGATACAACCATATGGTTCTTGAGGCCATGAGGCATACCCATAGATTAAGTATGCCCCTTGCAACCACTAATAAGAACCTCAATACAGATGTACTTGTTTTTGTGAAAAATAGTTTCCCCAAAAGTTGAAGCCTCTCAAACATCAAACTTTAAGCTAATGTAGTATATACCTAGATGTATTCTCTAGGCAACAACTCACTCTTAGTTTTCCAACAAATGAGGCTGCTTCTGTGAGGCACGACCTTCAATTGACCCCTGATATTCAATGCAAACCTTTTCAACTCCATGTGCTTAATGTCATATAGATAGATGCAACCATAATTCATGTTAGTCTTATGCTTAAACATGATTACTTCACCATTCCTTAAACTAGACAGGACAACAAGTTTGCAAAAATCTAGCAAAGAATGTTTGCATTTGTTGGGTAATGAAGGAATATTTAAAGTTGTACAATTTACTGACCCTGCAAGAATGTTTCTTGAACCAAACCTGTGCAACACTTTCAAAATCCAAACATCAATTTGTATATTAGAGACATTGTACACAATGGAAAGTTATCCACCCATCTCCAACAAAGAATATCTTTTCCTGTCAATCTCCTCTCCAAGAGTTAGAAGATACGTTTTCCTTGGTGTTTCATCATTCACATCCATAGAAATAACATATTCCTTTGAACTAACATACCAATGCAAAACCTGCCCCTATAATGACACAGGGTCACTCCAACGAAATTTATCAAGGTTAAAAGGCCGCTCAAATGGCACTTTGAATGGACCAGGAATGCATTTCCATTTGTTATCAGAACAACCTAAGGTGAAAATCTCATATCCAAAACCATCAGTGTACATGTGCACCACTTTGTACTCTTTGGTAGAAGGGTTAAATCCCAGTGCTATTGTGGGCAACCGGAAGGGCATTGAGGGAGTTTAACCATGCACTTGGTAAGAAAATTGATGACATTTAGCTTCCCTTCAGTTTTTGAATCATGAATTAGAACCAAGCCATTGCAACTAGACCTAATACATCCCATTCTCATTCCAGCAAAATCAAGTTTATCTAACTTGAAGTCAAGCTCTTTTGCAACCATTCTCAACGATATTGCTTTCAAACGCGGGTATGTCTTGACTGTTATCAGCAATTCGGTAATACTTTGAATGAAATCTGGGCAATGAACTTTTTGCTAGAGATTATTTCATTCCATAATTTGCATACATACCTGTACTTTTGAAGATATTCGGCTGGAATCTTCATTATAATGTTATAGATGACAAGTTCAGGAAAATTCGGGAGGGGATTTTGTTTTGCCTTGTGGTATTTCAGGAGGTTCTTCTCTTTCGTCTTGTAGTGTGTAAAAATTTCTTTAGAGTCAAAGATGAAATTTTCATAAAGAATTGCAAAAGGATTTTCTTCTTCTTCTTCTTCTTCTTCTTCTTCTTCTTCATTGCAGTATTACAGGGTTTTCTTCTTCCCTTTCAACTCGTACCTCATTTTTGTTTCTCCTGAAAAATTGGATACTGCAATCAGATATGTACAAAGGGGGAATTTCTAAAAGCAATCTTATATTAGAAATATAAACTGAATGCACAATGTATGCAAGTTTACAGCAAAACTGAAAACAACTCTGATTGCTTAACTAGTCTGCGAAGCACTAAGCAGATCCATCTGGTTCACAATGCAACAACAAGATAAATTGGCTTACAACAGTTTACTCTCAACAAAGTGTGGTCAAGCAATTAAATCTTACAAGTGGTCTTTAAGCACATTTAATTAGGGAATAGGTAATTCTTGCAAGGGTGATGCAATCAGTGGCATTGAGGTTGTGATCTTTTTTTTCCTTTTTCTTTTTTTCGTTTTGATGAACGAAAAAACTTTCAATTAGACAATGTAAATATTTACATTTACAACCAGTCCAAACACTGCAGCCCCAAAACAGCACAACACCATGCCCAATAGCTTCACAACTAACAAGAATAAAAAATAGAATGCTTAACATCTTACACCAAAGCAACCTATATCTAATGTCAGCAGCTATAGCTTGCATCAAATCTTCCTCAGATTCGGCTCTCCCATTTTATATTAGAGCATTCCAATCAAGCCAAAGATGGTAGATGGTCCTAATATACCCAAGCTCACTGAGCAATAGTCATTTGAAAACTATTACCTTCCAACTTCTTAAGATCCCAATCCAGCTTTTTTTTCATGGCACCAAGACCAAGACTATTGTGGGGTAGTTGATTGAACTAGTATATATTGTTGTCAAATAAAAAACTCAAGATTGAATCTTGCCTATATTGGGGGAAGGGGATCAGGTTAGACAAAGGTTCAGCAAACTTTATGCGTGTATCCACGAGCAAAATCAACAAACAATAATTAGGATTACATTTATACTCACAAATTGTCACAAATTTATAAACATAAGCTAATACCCACAGCTGACCTCACACTAATAAACTCTTACACTATACAGAACTTATTCTTCTAACTCACACGCACCAAAGCCACCCCACCACTTTATGTATAGAGGTTGTTTATTTCCTTATCGAAGTAAGATTGCCACTTTTAATATGATCAATGCGCCTCCTCACTCCATAGTATTCTACTAATCAATCTAAGATTCCGAAATCAACTAGGAAACATCTAAACTATTCCCATATTGACTATACTTCTCCTTTTTTTCAAAAGACCTATGGACTATATAACTAATTAATATATATATATATATATATAGAGAGAGAGAGAGAGAGAGAGAGAGAGAGAGAGTGTGTGTGTGTGTGTGTGTGTGTGTGTTTGAGAGAGAGACAACAATTATCAAAAAAGTACACACAAAATTGTGGTTTGATGGTAAAGAATGAACTCTTCTTCGTGTTATTGATGATAAATTTTTTTTAATGGAGTGGTTTTTCCAGGATCATATGAAGGTTCTATAACATCAAGCACAAACTAAAACTACTCTGTCACTTAGCCAAAAAAAAAAAAAACCAAACTACTGTGTCTAACAATGCCTTGCATGTATAAACAGACCTTCATCCATAACCTATCTTGTCCTCCACGTATGCGTGTATAAGAAAAGTTCTTGCGCTACACGTTTGACCCTAGTCGAGAAGATTCCTATAAGGAAAAGAGCTCTAGGTGATACGTAAAATCCACAGATTACTCTCCTAGAAGAAAAGTACTTCCTCACCAAGGTGCTTATTTTGGCCTCACACTACTATATATACCCCAAAACCCTCATAAACCAAGATACGCCTAATTCACTTTAGCTCTAGCGCTTTAGGGTTGCGAATAAGAAAGAAGCCCTAACTTGACCTTCCAAGGGTTTTTGGCCGGCATCACACCGGTGCCCTTTGTTTGGTCTTGTCTTTTGTTGTGCAGGTGTTGTTTCGAGTCAAGTGAGGGTCACGCAACAACTGGTGGATTTTTCTCACCATCAAATGATATTCTTAAAAACTAATTCATTTTTTTGTACATGTTTAATATCAAACTAGACAGTTTTTGTATACTCCTTGGAATTTAATAGAGTTTCTAACAAAAATATAGTTTAAAAGATGATAAGTTCCCCTAAAAAATATCTTGCAAATATATATCTGTAAAAGTTGTTAATTTTATATACAACATATTTCTAAATTATGACTTACTCTAATATCAAAATATTAATGTTTATATATATTTGTATGTGTGTTTACGCATGTGTGTGATAGTTTATCTTAACTCGTAACTACTATATATTAGTACCAAACTTTGACCCTCCAAACAAAAAATCTTAGCTCTGTCCTTGCATACAACACTATGGTTCCTATAATAAAATAATTAAAAAAAATGGAATGTATTTATTACCATCTATGAGGTCTTTTATTTGAAAATTGTGTAAGATGACTCAATTTGTTTTTTTTTTTTTTTTTTTTTCCAGAATAGAAATTCTACTCAAGGCTAATCTAAGGTTGTATGTGTGTAAAATCTTCTCCTAGAGACTTGAATCCCTACCCTTATCCCCCATACCTCATAAACACTTATATTTGTGGAGTGTTTATGAGGTAGTAGACTCAATTTGTAATGGTACATAAATGGTCCTAAGGGTATGTTCAACTTTAATCAGAAATAAATGTGCTCATAGTTAATTTTCAAAATAACAATATGGTGTTCTCTATCTTACTTTTGTCGTTGGCAATTTAAAGCACAACTTTAATCAGAAATAAATGTGCTCACAGTTAAATTGCAAAATAACAATTTGGTGTTCTCTATTTTACTTTTGTCGTTGGCAATTTAAAGCAAATTATATATGTAGATTATTTGCTGCCTCATACGCTGAGAACTTGAAGAATATTTGTGTTTGGTTAGAGAAGTAGCCTGTTCAATTAATGCAACGGTAGTTTCAGATGTATCTGTAACTTTTTTATCAAAAATAAATTTCTAATCTTTATCAAAAAAATAAAAAATAACACATGATGTACATTTATTATGGGAGGGATAAAGTGCAAGATAAAGCCTAATAATAATGAATAACTAGTCTTTTAAAACGCATTACTCGCATGTTTAGCTACTCCTCTCTCTCTTTTTCGTACTCCTCTTTATTAGTAAAAATATAATAATTTTTCAAGTTGTAAACACAAATAGTCATAATTTATATATAAAGTGATTAAATGAGCATCATAATTTAACCTTCTTTTTATACAAGATAAAAATTATTTCCTAATCTAATCTCATGAAGGTGTCATTTCAAGCAACACCTTGTGGACAAGGTGTTTTGAAGGTAAAAGAAATGATATGAACTCCTATATAGATAATAATTGTTGTAATATTGCATTTAATTAGTTAGTTGGTTAGTTAGTTACAATTCCAAGCATTTTAACCACATTTAACACATGTTAGAATTATTAATACACATGCGGAATAATAGGACCATTAGGATAAGGCCATGCGGACCAATAGAATAGTTTTATGGTTCTATATAAATACCTATTTGCAACTATATAGGGAGACTCAGACACAAGGGAGTTAATATGTACCGTTTCGGGTTTACCGTTATTTTTTATATTTATAAATATATATATATATGTGTATGTGTGTGTATATATATATTATAATAAATATAAAAGTTTACCATAAAACATTACCTTAATTTAGAACAATTATTCATGATTTTAGACTTTAGTATCAATTAAAAGAAAATAAAAAACACAATATAAAAAATAAAAAACTTAATTATTCATTTCATACTAAGAAATAAATAATACTAATAAGTTAATGCAAATAAATTGCCATTCTGCCATTGAAAAATTCAAAAATTACAAAACTTTAAAAAAAAAAAAAGCTTTTTTTTTTGTGTGCCGACCGATACGTTCGGTACCGGCCGATATTGCCCAAAATCAGCTGGTATGACCGGTACATGGCCGATACGGCTGGTATTTAAATTGGTACAAAGCGTTAGCGTTTCGATACCAATATACATACTAATATGCTACATACCGGCCAGTAAGGTATTGACTACCTTCCTCAAACACCATTTACAAGGAGCTAGTCAACTCAGGTTTATCTTTAGCTTTACACGAACATTTGATTCAATATGAAAAATTGTTAGTCTCTTCTTTTGATTGTATTAGTTTTGCCCATGTTCGTTGACAAGGAAATAATGCAGCCCATGTGTTGGCTAGATGGACAATTAATTTGCTCAATTTAATTGTTTGGATGGAAGATGTACCACCAGACATTCTTCATGTTGTTGAGGTTGATTTAGCCTATTTGATTAATTAAAAGAGCAGGTTTCATTCTCAAAGCATACACGTCTATAAAACACCTTCCTAGATATTTAAACCTTGACCCTTGCCCCGTATACCCCAAAAGCATTTAACCTCTTTTATTCAATATTTTATTTTGACAATGTAACTTTTTTTTTTAATGTGAGGGTGCATATGGAGTTGTTAGTAAGAGTAGAATTTGTCAATTTGATAGATAATTTTAAATTTCTCAATTTAACTTTAGTAGAGTTTTAACTTAAGTAAATTAACTATCTTAATAGTTTTTTTTTTTTTTTGAGATTAACTATCTTAATAGTTAATGAGTCATCACATTAACACATTAATTTTATGACATAAAATACATCCATACATATATAATTTGAGTCACTTGGTTTAAGCATATGCCCCTATGATGAATGGATCAATTAAAAACATATGTGAATACAAAAAATATTTTAATAATAATAGCGCCAGCGATGGAGCTTGCACGTCCGCGTCAGCCCCTCTTTCTCTCTCAATAGTCTAAGTTTATTAAATGGTGTTTCACTAATTTTGATTTTAAGATTTAATTTGTTATTCATCAAAAAAAGGAGATTTAATTTGTTATTACCTTTTTAAAATTGAAGATATTCTAAGGTTTAAATGAATTACAAATAAAGTCAAAGTGAAATTTTACCTAAACGATTTCTTTCTATGAGCGAATCCCAATTATATATAACTGCAAATTGAAGTCAACATATTTAGCCCAAAAAATAAGAAATAGAAGAAGATTGAAGTTAACATGGTCAAAGTAGAGCAGTTACCCAACAACAAGTCTTAGAGTCCCACGTCCATATACGAAAGTATTTTCACTTTTTCAGTTTCCACTCGGCATGAAAAGGACAGCAAAGGTATCATTCTCTCAACTCAACTAGGTAGCTTCCTCAGAATTGATCGAAAATCTTTTGTGTGCCTCATGATATGTCTCAACGTGCACCTTGTTTCTTATTAAAATGTCAATTACTCGTATCACCACTATCTTTGTCTCTTTCTTTTTCCCTCCGTTTAAATTTTGTGTGCGTTTAGATAAAACTTATTTTACTGAAAACTGAAAATAATAAAAAAATAATTTTTGGTTATTGTTCAAACTCACAAAACACAGTTCATTTATCTTGATGCACTGTTCACAAAATACTATTCATTTAACTTGATGTACTGTTCATGATACTGTTCATTTAACTTAATATACTGTTTATGTCCCATGAACAGTGATGTACTGTTCATGGTACTATTTATTTAACTTGATGTACTGTTCATGTCCCATGAACAGTGCACCAGGAGCTGGTAAAACAAAAAAAAAGAAGCCAAACGCAGACACATCTGTCCAAAGCGCAAACCAAACGGACACTTAGAGTCTGAAATCTGCTTATTTTGCGAAAATTTAAAACTTTTTATTAAAAGTACTATAGTTAAAGGTTAAAGTTAGTTGAAATAATACAGTAGGATCCATAAATAATACCAAAAAATATAGTGAGACCCATAAATAGTAACAAAAATAAGTTAAATAGTAAAATAAGCTGATTTTTTGATTTGGACGCACACTTATTATCTATTTATTTTCTAAACAAATGAGATTCTATTTTTTTTTTTTTTTTTTAAAAGTAATTACACAACAGTAAGTTAGTAACAAAAGGGAAAAAAAAAAGTGAATTTTAAAATATTTTTGGATAAACTATATATTTGGTCTTTATCCTTTATACAATTGTGTCAATTTGATCTTTAACTTTCAGTGTCTTGTCAATTTAATCTCTACTGTTATCTCTTAGAATGAAATTGAATGGCTAAAATAAAAAATTAGTTTATTACCACATCAAAATAAACTAATTATTTTTATTTTGGTCGTTTTTCACATCATCAATTTTCATTTAAGAGTTAATGGCATGAGCTAAATTGACACAACACTGAAAGATTAGGAATCAAATTGACACAGTTAAAAAATTATAGACTAAATTAAAATATAATGTAAAGGATATGAATCAAATACGTAATTTACCCAATATTTTTTCATGATTACTAAGGTGCTGTTTTGTGATTGATTCACAATAGCCAGATTGAGAATTTTCTTATTTTCGGTATAGATAGTAAGGCAAAAAGCTAAAAACTAACTTATTTCCAAAAAAAAAAAATGATACTATAGATAATGTAAGGCCCATAAACGGTACATAAAATAAATAAATAAAACTAACTTATAATCAAATGCGAATGCGGATATAAAACTTCGACAAGTTTAGGGAATAAATCGAAGAAAAGAATGGTATCTATAGAATTGCTTTGAACATTTTAACATTCTTTCGGTGTGATTAACCCAAAAAGAAAATTCTTAAACTGGTTGAAAACAAACTGGGACCATTCTTTAAAGTACATAAACAAAACTAGACAAAGACAACAAATAAAAAATGATATCTTGGGGGAAAAAAATTCTAGGAGTCTTTGCATAAAGATATCCTCAAAATTCCAGGACCTTTTGCAGAAAGTCTTGCCAATAATATGGAACAACTTACACGACACGCACGCTCTCTGTGACTGTGATGCCCATAATATGTATGCATACGGCCAAAGCTAAGCTCGTCTACTAGTTTCCACTTTTCCACATTGCTTTTTACTGTGAGCCCTGTGAGTGTGAGCTTCGTAAGACTTAAGAAGAGCTCCTTAGTCCTTTGTCCTTTGTCCTTAAGGGGAGTGGGTGATTGATGAGTGACCCGTGAATGTTGATGCGAGTTCGAAGTATGGAAACTTAGCACGCACGGCAATTCGGTGAGCGTGTCCAATTTGGTTTTGTGGGTCCATAATACAAATCATTTCTTTAATTTTTATACTTTACTCTATATTCTAGTATTCTACTAATTAGGGGAGTTGAAAGAACGTTTATAAAGAAAATAACAGTGATGTATATCTAAAATGATTTAACTCTTAGATATATAGCACAAAATTTAAATCTCTATAACTTACACTTATTTTTCAATGTGGGTGTGTTAAAATACTTAGTATTCTAAAAAAAATAAAATAGTATTCTACTAACTATGGCATTTGTGTATAATTTTAATTATTGCTATTTGTAATTAGATCAAAACATTAATTAATTTTTGGTGTAGGTAAAGATTGAACTTAGATCTCTTATTCAACTATTACCAATTGAGCTAATTTGAACCCATTTGCGGTGTAGTATTTAATATTTGATTAAATACAATTTTTTATTTAGACTTTTATGAGAAGAGTTTTATATATTTTGCATTTCCATTAGAAATATATAAGATTGAATTATTTTGTGTCGTCTTAAAAATAATATAAAATAAAAATAAAAACTAAAAAGCATCTATTTCAACGTGGGTAGTCCACTTTATGCTCCACTAATCACAACTTATTAGATGTCATATATTTTTTCAAATTATAATATAACCAAAGTATACTAATAAAAAATCAAACACATGACATGTTGTATTTAGTAGAGGATAAAGTGAAGACTTTAAAAAAAATATATAAATAAGGATATTCAGACCTCTTCAAGTATCTGATTATTTACTTGGGCATGTGTAGTCTCCCTGTCTCACACACATCGAGTTATTACACAAAGAAATCCCTTGGGGATGGTTCCAAGGTGTTGGCAAGAAGTTTTGAACTAAGGATCTCGCGGATATCATGAGTCTTTAGGAATCATTAAGTCAATTCCTTGAGGTTTAAAATGAACACTCTTAGTGAGATAAACAATTGTTATTCAATAAATGAATATTTGTTTTTGTTTTTTAATTAATGAAATATCAATTTATAAGTATTTTATAATAAAATTTGTAATATTCTTAGCACAACTCTTGTGAGAAAATAAGTCAAAATGTGCACGGTTAAAATCTTTGATACCATGTTAGAATTAGAAAAGCCATACTATTGTATTTGACAATGAAAATTGCACATGAAACTGTTTTATATATAAAGTAATATGAATGCAGTACTATTATATAGAAAGACATATATGTAGTACAAGTAATATGAGTGACAAATAAGTTATAATGGTTTAGCAAAAAAAAAAACAAATAAGTTATAACGGGCCTAGAGTTTAATGGGCTTGTGCACGAACATGCACAATTATTTTAACAAAAAACAAGATTCTAAAATTTAAAAAAAAAAATTAACCAAAAAAAAAACACGCACATAAATGTATTGAATTTGGACACATCAAAAGTTATTGACAAGCATTAATTTTTTTAGATATGAGCTATATGCACTGTATTTTCATAACAAATCATAGGTGATAAGATGTTATTGGTTATAATTTAAACTTACAATTATTTTTTTTTTCCCCATCAATAACAACCTATGACAACCTACTACTTAAGATTTGTTGTAAAAATATTATAAAAAATATTATAGACATAACATTTTTTAATCGAAAAGTGCACATGTTTGTAATTGAATATTTATTATTTTTTAACTTGTATGTATATTAATTGCCTCTTAATGATGTTAATTCTATGCTCGCTTTAGTGCTGTTAAAATGTTGTTTTGACTTATTATAATTTGACTAATAATAGAACCAATTCGAGGGCGAAAGGCTTATTGGCAAACTAAAAAATAAATATAATTAAGCTTTTGAGAATTAAAAAAACATGGTGAACCATGAAACCTGCCTTCTGTTTAGAAGTCAATCATCATTGACAAAAAGAAAACAGAAAGAGACAAGAAGTTGGGCATGTCATGATCGAATGGCAAATAGCAATGATATATAAAACAAGAATAGTGTTATTATTGTTTTATTTTTTATTTTGATAGAGAATAGTGTTATTATTAATATTACTATTTTTCACGAAGTGTTATTATTTGTTAAAACAAAAATATTGTTACTCTTCTTTGGAGACTTCTCACTAGAGAGGGCTCTGACTTATGACCATTGAGGTTGGTTATAGTGCAAACTTCCATATAACATTAAAATTATAGAGGGTTCTAATCATAAATGAACTTTGAAGGGTATCTACTATCTACCACTCCTTATTTTTTTTTCTTTGTGTCTTTTAAAATATTCCCCTAAATTGGATGAAAATTTTGATAGAGAGAGAGATTCAACTTATATTAAAAAAAAAATTTAAATGGTCAAATATAACCTTTAATGTCAATTTACATTATATATATTTCTTTAAAATTAGCAAATGAATGTCATAATTGTCAATTACATGGCCACTCCCCTTTCCCCCAACTTAATTTATAAAACATTCAAACAAACCCACTTAAGAAAGAAAAAAAAAATCAAACAAATGGGAGGGATATTTATTCTCGTTCCCTCAATTTTAAAATTTTCCATATAAGGAGAAGAGGTAGCCATACCCTCATCAATTTCTTTTTTAAACATGACTTGTTAGGGAGGGCAACGAGAAGACAATTCATCACTTAATCACATAACAAGTTTTACATGGTACAACATCCAATTTCGATATTGGCCAAGCTAGTCATGTACAGCCACTAAACCCTCCTATATTCACTCAAAAAAATTATAACTACTTGCAGCACATTCTAAAAATGAGATATATTATTTTATTAAGAAAATGTTGAGAAAAAGAAGAAGAAGAGGAGTAGAGATTAATTATTTGGCTAGGTTTATCTTCACCCTATATTGAATATCAAGCACATGATGTCATCACCCCCAATTCAATATTCCCCACTCGAATAACTTGAGGTTAATTAAAAATGAAAAAAAGATTAAACTCCAATTTTTTACATTTTCACTTTTACTTTTCTTTTTGAATATCTAACACATGATGTCACCACCCCCGATTCAATCTTCCCCACTCAAATAACTTGAGGTTAATTAAAAATAAAAAAAAGATTCAACTCCAATTTTTTACATTTTCACTTTTACTTTTCTTTTTAAGTCTAGCTAATGAATACCTTAAGTGCGTAAGTTAAAATATTAATAAATATTAAATTATAAACTGTAATGCACACTTCTCAAAAACTAAAAAATACACTTTTGACTTTGTTTTTTTTTTTAAATATATGAAAATATTATTTAATAATAAAATGTTAAATGCATCTTACCTGCGTTGCTAACAAAATCATTTCTTTCTATTTTTAATTTTTTTTGATAAATCTTTTGTTTTTGTCTTTTAATTTTTTTAATCCCATGGTATATATATAAAGTTAGTAACTCCAAAATTGTGTATTTCCTCTCCCCCCCTCTCTCTCTCTCTCTCTCTCTCTCTCTGTCTGTTTCTCTCTCTCTCTCTCTAGGGATTGATTAGTTATAAAGAACCTATTAACTTCTTTCTCCAATTCAACAAACCCCTCTCTCTCTCTCTCTCAATTTCTCGCTCTCTCTGACTAGCTAGGGTTTCGTCTCTCACTGGCAACGAAGGACACCAAAGGTACTACAATTTCTAGGGTTTTTCCTTCTCTCCACGCCCACAATTTAACAACCTTCCTTCATTTTTTTTTTTCTCTGATCGTGGAAACCTCAATTTGAATTTTCTGCGCAACAAATTTCAGCTTCCGAGCTGGATCGTCGTTCCGGCCAGAATTTCGTCGTCGATTGCATTCAGGTTTTTGCTTCTCTACTTTGATTGTTTCAAAGCAAACTTTTAAACTTTTTCCATTTTTTTTTGGTTTTGGTTTGAAATTCGCTTTAGCTAGGGTTTAGCTGCATGTCTTTCTGAACTTTCGTGCTGTTTGGGTAGTGAGAAAATGCGTGGAATGAAAGACGAAAAGTTACTTTTGAAATATTTTGGGTTTTTCTTTTTTTTGTTTGCTTGGAGTTTTGGAAAACTATAATTTGCGTAGGATTGGTGTTACTTAATTATGATTTCCATGTTCAATTAAATAAATACTATTGCAACTATTTCATACTTACTGCTTCAGCTGAACTTAATGGTTGCTATAAAGATTCCCTTAAGATTTTTATTTTTATTTCTCATTGCTGGTTGGTATTTTTTATTTTTGGGACGTGGGGTTTATGCAAAGTACAATGCAAATGATGCAGATAATGAGCTCGTAATTCCCGCGAGAGAATTGCGGGCATTTGGATGTTGAATGATTGTTTCCATGGATTTGAATGCCTCACCGGTACCTGAAGAAGATGAAGACGTTTTTGGGCAGCATATAGAAGAATACACAGCACCAGAAGAACGTATAGAGTCTGCAGTTGATATAGCGCGCCGGGTACTTTTCTTTTTTCTCTCTTTTGACTTAGCTGCCCCCTTTTTCCAGAGAAGAATTTGTTAGCTGTCAGTCATTATAATTGGATGAATTTTCTCAGTTTACTTATTTTAGTTATTGATCTAAATCTAGCTCCCCATGAAGATAGTTTGGTAATCCCACATGTATGAAGTCTTTTTGTGAAGGTTTTGTGTAGTTTAGATATGAGCTCTTTTCTAGTGGAGTCAAGTTATTTCTAATACAAATATCTAGTATCACCACCCTATGTTGAGTGGTTAAGCCATCTTTTGGTATCACCCTACAATATTTGCAACATCCATTTTTTCCACTTTTTAAGTAAGGATAAAATTGTTGTCCCACCCTCCTTTTTTTTGTTTTTTTGTTTTGATAAATAAGTGCAGTTCATAGAGGATGTACTCAGTGTACAAAGTCCCACTTTTGTGGGGTATAGGAAAGGTGGGAGAGGTCATGGTAGGCAGCTTTACTGTATATGGAAAGTATACAATAAAAAAATGACAACACAAGTGAAAATAAAGATATCTATTACATTCTATCTCTATTTGATTTGTTTTTATTTGTTTCTAGTACATTCTGTTCATCATCATGAACATGACATACTTTTTTTAATGAAGATATCTATTACCTATAAAAAAAAAAGTGAAAATAAAGAACATAGAATGAAAAGAGCAAAGTCACATCAACAGCAGGGGCTTAAAGGATCTAGGAACTTAATCATAGAAAACATGGATAGAGTAAATGACTGCAATTACCATTTGAATAAAGTCTTCAAAAAGAGAAACTTGAGCTTTGGCAAAGATAGCTCCTCCCCCTCAAATGTACAGTGATTTTGTTCCATCCAAATACACCGCATAAGACACGTCAGAGTTGTCCTCCATGCTTGTACTCGTCCACGAACTCCCTGAACTCCACCCGAAGACTCCAACATAGCATCGACAAAAATTGGCATAACCCAAGCCAACCCGACTCGACAAAATAAGAAAGAAAGCACACAAATCAAAAACAAGAGGACAATGCAGCAACAGATGACCAATAACAAAGCCCCTATTACTAGTATTATTTTTGTGATCGATAATTTGCCTAGGGCTGCATCAGACTAATGTTGTCCCACCCTTAAAGGTACCAGTACTTTGTTTGAGAGTTCATAGAGGAATGGAATGAGGAAATTATAAAGGAATGAAATGTGTTTAAGTAATAGAAAGGAATGAAGAATAAATGAATGGAATGGAATGAAATGAAATTAAGTATCTTGTTTGAATGTTCTCAAATAAAGGAATGGAAGGTAAATAACGTTGTTTGGGAGTAGCATAGAGGGAAAGGAATAGAGCATTTTAGGACAATATTACTATTAGACCCTTATTTTAAACTAAAGGGCTAAATAAACTCGTTTAAAACCCCCCACTATCTTTTCCAACATGAACATTCAGGTCTCCTCTAATAAATTTTTTTCCTCATTCGGTAACCCGCGAATCAATTCATCCATGTCCTCCCAAAATTTATGCTTAATGGATTCCTTTAATTTTATTTGAGGATTGTACACACTAACTATGTTAATTGTCTCTTCTCCTAGGGCAAGTTTTATTAACATAATTATACCACTAATCCTCCTAACCTGAAGAAATATTCTCTCCTTATATCGAGTTATTAAAAAAAGATTGTCTAGTAATGTATACCCTAATTTATATCATGTACGTTCAATTTCTATAGATTTTTCACCTACCCACTTAGTCTCTTGAAGACACAATATGTTTATTCTCCTCCTAATAATTGTATCTATTGCTTCTATTAGTTTCCTGGTTAAAGAACCTATATTCCGAGTGCCTAAACAAATCTTACTTTATTGGACCTACTTTTTTACCCGCACTAGTCCACCAAAGTTATGCCTTTGTATTGTGCCACTTACAGGGAACACCCTAGCTAACCCTTGTCTACTTTTCACTGTATATGGGGTTTGATGCAGCACATTGTTGACTTGCTAGTTGGGATGCCCCAACAAACATTTTGCTTACAGGGAATGCCCTAGCTAACCCTTGCCAACTTTTCACTGCATCCAAGGGACTCATGTAGCGCGTTGTTAGTAGGAGCCCAACAAGCAACTATAATGGATCCATCCATAAAATAGTGGCTAAATTTTATTGGAACTATACCATTTATGGAATTAAACCCATGAATATGCTCAGTTCCAGTGGTTGAACCACAAGTTAAATTATGCACACCATAAGAATGCAGAAGATCCTAGTTATGTTTTGGCCCCCTGTACATGGGGACTTAGAATAGCATGGTGGAAGAAAGTTTCCCTCTTTTTCATATGCATTGATAACAGGTGTAAATTTAATATTTTAGTTGTTTTAAGTTTTAACCTAACAAACTTTGTTTTTGATGAAATTGGATGCTATAACTCCTGGTTTAAGTAGTATTGTGCTCTCTCTCTCTCTCATACACACACACATGCATGCACGCACCAAGAGATAAGCATTGAAGTAGGTATCTGTGTGCCAGAATTTATTTATGATGGCTGATCTAGCGCGCTTCTCATGTTAGGAGCGTGATGAAAGACGCAAGCGATTGAAAAGAGAACGTCCAGATGACAGACCAGTCCATGTATCTCAACCAGTTGCATATGATCAGTTTTATCATACAAAAAACGTTAAAATTTATGATAAAAGCAGGCTTCCCCCTGGTAAGTTCTTTTGTTTTGTTTTGTTTATTTTTTTCAGAGGCCCGGGTGGGGGGTGGGATTTGCATAGAGTTAATTGTCAATAGTGCAATTCTACTGTTTAGTTTGGTGGAATTGTGTTGTTTCCTAGAGTAATTTTGTCATTCTTTTGGGCATTAGAGTTCCTTGGCAATTTGTATTCTCTCCCTCTCCCTCTCTCTCTCTCTCTGTCTCTTATAGATGATAAAATTTTGAGAAGAGGGGATTTGTTATGCACACAGTTCATATGGTTTTGGACCACTCAAACAACAATCTTAAGAATCTAGTTTTAAGCGCCTTGACATTTGACTCCACATTGTTGAATATTCAATTGTTTATGAATTTCGTAAACACCCAATTACACCTGAAAGTTTCTAATGTGCAATAAAAAATGAAAGTGCCAAGAGCCTTGCAATTCAATTGGCATTTCCTCATATTTTTGGTGGAGATGTTTAGGATTGAAATCTTTCTTCTCCCATTATAACTATTGATTATTGAATTATTGAAAAAATAAAGAAGCAAAAGAAGCAATTGACGTGTACGTGGACCAAACTTCAGCTATAGTTGAATGGAATTCTAATATTTCCAACATATATGATATTTATATATATTTTTTGATGACGAACGTATATGATCATTATTGATCATGAAGTATGTATGAAATTTGTAATGTGAAACAAGGGCAGAGCCAGGCGGCAATTGCCCCTTTCCCCCTCCTGCAAAATATTTGAAGTTAATGGTTTTGTTTAGATTTCCCCCTTCTCCCCAATTATAATTTGATTTTTTTTTGGTTTTCATATTTTCATATGAATTTATTTTATATATTTCTTGTTGATATATTAAAATTACCATACTTATAATCAGTACGTTATTATCTCTTCTATTAGTCAAAATTCATTCAATAATAATGGGAAGAAAAATTTACCTATTCTATCAATGTCTTTTATGCTATGATTGGTTGCGGTGGGGAGAGGATGGGAAAATGGGAGAAGGAAGAGGAAGATGTGATTTTCCATTTTTTGGTTGGAGTGAGATGGGGGAGGATAGAAATTGGGGCGGAGGAAGTTTTCCACCCAGGCCCACTATTTCTCCTTCCAAATTGGGAAGAAAAAGGGAAAGAAAATGGCATTAAGAAGAAAAGTACAAAATTACCCCCAATTTTTTATTCTACTTTTGATAATAAGGGCATAGTAGTAATTTAATCTCTATCCTTTTACTTTTGCATAAGTGTAATTTTGACTTAGAAAAAAACTAAAAAAAGGCTTATTCGTGAAGATCATTTGTAACATATAAACACAATGTAATGAATAAGCTATCATTTTATGTGTTTTGACTTTTGACACTAAAATACACTTAACATACTCATGTGTGTGCACACACGTGTATATGTGTATATAAATTTTGCCTTCCTAAAAGCCAAATCCTGGCTCTGCCACTAATATGAAAACTATACAATGATCACTTAGATTGCTTGTAATGGAAGGGAAAAAGCATTGTAATGGGCAGCATCTTGTTTTGGTGGGATGTGTGCCAATTTTTCATTTAGTCATAATGTGAAATACGTATATTGGAAAAAAATGATTCCATTTCTCTTGGGAACTTGAGAGTTTTTGTAGCGTTCATATGATCTAAGTGATTGTCATTGTTGAGAGTTGGTCTTATTTGGCTATTATCTCGCTCGTATTTCTCCTGACAATCATAGGTTAGCCAAGAATCCAAAAAAGAGAAAGAAAAAGGTCCCATATACTACAAATACATTTTACAGACGCAAGGAATGAATTTTTTTATTATTAAATTATTTGGTTTATATTAGAAGTTTTTATTTTGCCTGCCATCTCCCTTGCCTTTTTTAACTGTTTTTTTCTTCATATTGCAGGTTGGTTGGAATGCCCTGCTGCTGGTCAGGAAGTATGTGGTGTCATGATTCCTTCTAAGGTTCCACTTGGTGAATCTTACAATGACAATGTTCCTCCTGGTAAAAGATACTCATTTAAGCAAGTGATTCATCAACAAAGAGTTTTAGGAAGAAAAGTAAGTAATCCTAGGTTTTGAAGGTTTTTTTTTTTTTTTTTATGATTCATCGCATCTTCTATGAATTTTTCAAAGGTGGGAACTCTCTTCATTTAGGAAGGGAAGAATATTGTGTTTAACTTAGAAATAGCTCTTGAACTTGGAACTTCTTGTTGATGCGCTTTATATCTCTGTCAAAACATTTGAGCATATTACATCCAGGCTGTTTTTCTTTTAACAAAAAAGAAAGAGATAAATGAAACATGCATGTTCCTGTTAGAAAATAACATAAAAGAATTGTTTTTTTTAATAAACTTTTTATAACAATTTTTTTGGGTGGAGGGATTTGTTTGCATGGTATCTAAGTTTTTTTCACTTATTTTTCAGCTTGGTTTGGTGATTGATTTGACAAATACTACTCGTTACTATCCAGCAACAGATTTGAAGAAAGAGGGCATCAAGCATGTTAAGGTATCAGTGGATTGCAATATAGTTCCTGTTTTCTGTTTACGACCTCTAATTGAGTGTTTGAACTCTTCTTTTTTACTTTTGTTTTGGGTGATTTATTATTGAATGGTTCTTATTTCTCCCCCTCAAATTGTTTTGTGGTCTAGATTCAATGCAAGGGGCGGGATTCTGTACCTGACAATGCTTCTGTAAATAACTTTGTCTATGAGGTATTGTTTCTTCTTCTTCCTCCCTTTTTGTTTTTTTTTTGGGTAAAGTACCAAAGTATGAGGTATTGTTTCTTCTTTTAAACATCCGTCTGTATCTGACTGCTCTGTAGTTTGATGTATTATATATAATTCTATTGGTTTATTCTTTTAATAAATATTTTGCTCATGTATCATTTAATGAGTTGAAACACAAGTAGTATGTACGCATATAGCAGCAATAAGAAACAAAGGTGGTCCTTTGTTTTGTTTTTCATGTGCACACATGTGCACCAAAGTTTATCTCAAGCATTAGTCATCTTTTTTTGGATGGGTGACCTTCTGGGGTGGTCCTTTGGTTTGTTTTTCATGTGCACATTTGTGCACCAAATTTTATCTCAAGCATTAATCATCTTTCTTTGGATGGGTGACCTCCTGGGTAGTCCTTGTTTTGGTTTTCATGTGCACCCATTTCTTTAATTATAATAAAAATCATCTTCTCTTGGATTGTCAAATTTTCCCAATTGGAATCACCCATGGAAGACTGGCCAATGCTTTTGTCTGGAATTATTAGTGTCCATATGGCTTATATGTTAAGCAATTGCTTTTGAAGCCTTATATGTGGTGTGTGTGTGTGCATATGTATGAATTCTTTATCTGTAATGTACCTTTTCTTTTCAGGTCTCACAATTCGTCTCTCGCCAGAAACACTCAAAGAAGTATATTCTTGTCCATTGTACACATGGGCATAATCGCACTGGATATATGATTGTTCATTATATTATGCGCTCACTTCAAGCTTCTGTCACCCAGGTCTGTTGTTTATTGATCTTTGAAACTTGGATAAGCATGTTAATTGAGTTTTAATATTTTCTAAATGTGTTCTTTTTTTTGGGGGGTGCTTTGACTATTCTGCAGGCAATCAAAATGTTTGCTGACACACGTCCTCCGGGAATTTACAAACCAGACTATATTGATGCACTGTATACATTTTATCATGAAAAGAAGCCTGAGATGGTTGTTTGCCCTCCAACTCCAGAGTGGAAAAGATCTTCTGATCTTGATCTTAATGGTGAAGCGGTGCCAGATGATGATGATGATGGAGTTTCGGCTGCTCCCTTGCATGTATGCATTGTTTTGAAAGTATAGTTTGGTGATAGTTTCTGAAATTATTTTCACTATATGGTTGGTGTGATCCCAATGAAAGCTGCTGCTTGTGGTGGTAAATGATAATTTTAGCCTTGAGAGTCATTTGCCTGTTGTTTTGAAAAAAAAGCCTGTTTGTGCACATAAAATCAACTGCCCTAGATACACTGAAAATTAGATTGTTTTCTCAAGTCAGGTCTATAATCTAGCTATAATTTACAGCTGGGGGTTAATATCCTCCTCTAACATCTTTACTAGGCCTCAGATATGGTCAAGTGATCTGATTTAAGATTTGAAGAAAAGTTCAGTTTTGCACTTTGATAAGTTTCAACATTATTCTTAGGCTCCCTCTACACAGCATAAAAATCTAATTTTTATTTAGTTACTCCTATCTGGTATAATTTTGTTGGGTTGCTCTAATAGTCCTATGTCTTGAAACTAAACAGACCTCACTACTGAGTATAAAGGGAAGTTAGGTTATATCTTGTAAAAATTTCTACAAGAAAATTGTTTGAAGTTAAAATGCTTTATTGATAAACAAACTATGGCTAGAAATTTAATGTTAAGTTTGTACATGACTGTATTTTCTTATTGCAAGTTGTCTTATTCTTTATTGATACACTTGTGTGGAACTTTGTTAAGGTACCCCCCCATTAGATTGTTATCTGAGATGGCATATGTGGTAGCTACTCTTATTGATAATTTGATGGAACCAGCAACAGTTTGCTTTTTTTGTATCGGTTTTTGCATGCTCTTCATTTACCTTACATATGCTTGGTTTTTGGTTTTAACAAACCTTTTATTTGTTTCAGGAGGCCCATGAGATAGATGTAGAGATGACCAATGATGATGTATTAGGAGATGAGATACCTAGGGACCAGCAAGATGCAATGCGTCATTTCTGCTATCAGACACTTCGGTTGGGTGTTGGGGTAGGCTCTTTAAACTCCTCTCTAATTTGTCATGTCTGCAGTATTACACCGTTGTATTTAAGATAGAGAAATCTTAGTTTGCATTGTTTCTCTAATTTTTATTGTAATATTTGGTACATAATTTGATTTGCAAGTCAAATGATATTTATGTTGCTATAGGTTCTTCCAGCACACTAACTCCAGTCTTTTAATAATTATTTCAGATCACTCAGACATCTCTTATATAATATTTTGCTACTTTTTGTCGTTGCCTTTGCTGCTTCGTTCATATTTGCTTGAGCTTCTACAAGCAAATATTTCCATAGTGTTGTTTTAATATTCTTTTCAGTCCATTAAGACGTTTCTCACGTACTTGCTAATTGGTTGTGTTGTGTTTTTCCCAATTCATGTATTTAAATGTTTAATAGCCATTCTGACTGATTTTTCCTTTAATTTCAGGCAAGAGGAAACACACAATTTCCAGGGTCACACCCAGTTTCTCTTAACAAGTTCAGTTACCTGAATCTGTAGTAAAAGTTAATTTCTGTTGTTCTTTTCTGTTGTATTAATTTAGCATTTTGCGGCTACTTGTGCCTCAATCATTGGTATGCTTTCTGTGTTCAACTGTCACATTTATGAAGTAGGCAGAAGTTTTTCTTGGAAAGAATGGTTTGTTGTTATTTGTCTTTTTGAGTTTCAAGTTTAGGTATGCAAGATTATTGATATGTGTAGGAGAAAACTTAGAATTAATGATGCAGGGAACAAAATTTTTGAGTCCAAACCATTGTAGGACAAAGAATTTGAGGAGAAATTGATAAATTAGGGTGTCTTGGTATGAATTTTGTGGTGGAAAAGGCTGGAAAAATACTAGGCACTCGGGGTTGGAATTAGGGTAAGGAAGGGATTTGTTTGAAGGTGAAATAAAGGGGAAAATTCAAGTTCACAGGTTGCTGTTCTGGGGCTTTGAATAGTAGCTCAAGAAGAGTGTTTTTGATTAGTGTAGCTCAAGAACAGTGTGTGGTTTAAGGGCCAATACCTTGCTAATCTTACCCATTCATCTATTATTATAAAATATATATTAAATAAGACAATATCCTATGTTAACAGTTAAGATTAACTAGGTATGGTACATACAAGAAAAAGTTTGTCTTTGTTTATCAGCAGGAAAAAAAGAAGGAATTGGCCACATTTTTTACTAGCTCTTCGATAAATATATCAGTCAGTTTATATTTGTAGAATTTTGAGATAAAAATCATTGATAAATACATTTTAAATTTCTTGTCACGTTCTGATTTAACTTAAGAGGTATCATTCTTGTGGAGTTGCCTTTCCATGTTATTTGGAGCTCAGTGAAGACAGAGCGCTTGCTATGGTTTTCATTTACCAATCTCTCAAGATTTTTTTTGACCAAGTGCGTGAATTAATCAGCCCAGATGTTCTATGCATGGTTGAACAAGGACCAAATTATATATTGGACATTTTAAATAAGCCTGCCGTCTATATTGCTGTGGTTGTTTTAGGTGTATTCACAACAACAACAAAGCCTTAGCCATATGCTTGGTCACATAATAAATTAGTCAGGGTCAGCTACATGTATTTTTTTCCATCTTCTATTCTATCTGAAGTCATATGCTCAGTCACTTAATTGATGTCCTTTTTTACTATTACTATTAATGTTATTTTTGGTCTTTCTCTACCCTTTTTCGTTTCCTCAACTTGTTACTGGTGCATCAGTCACTCTCCTTTGAACTGAGGATATAATAGTGTGACTAAATTTTACACCGGTTGTCAACCCATCACAAGCATCCTTTTCGAGCTTAGGACTGGCGGTGAACAAAATATATGACATTGATCCTTATTTGGCCAACTGAATCATTAAAAAAATGTTGCATCCAAATTCCTCTCCTTAATTCTTGTCTATTGTGTAGGACTGCAGTCATCTTTCCCTTTTTATTGGGGGTAGAGGTGAAGGTATGGGGGAAGGGAATTAACCTTGAAATTAAGTTTAATATGATTCCCTGAATGTACTTATAAAAAAAAATGATTGCCTGAATGTGACTTTGCTATTATCTTTTTAATATCCTTATGTGGTTGTTTTGATTTGCTGCTTTTATTTAAATAGCAAAACGGACAGTTATTGCAATGTTCAAAGAGAATTAGAGAGATAAGAAGAAAAGATAGAGAATGAAGAAAGGAATGGAACTTGGAGCTGATCCTTTGAACATGACTAAACGTATTGGGCCTTTCTTGTATTACTAGGATTGAGAGACTCTGGACTCACTGTTTTAGAATAACCTAATAAAAATAGAATAGACTGTCAAAAAAATTTAGAGAATACTCCTAAAACTCTTGAAAACTTCGAGTTTAAGCTTATTTTGGAAACACAGTGATAATACTAACATGAAATTTGCACAAATTTTGCAAAAGTTACATTTCTGTCACGAAGTTCAAATTGCTCATCACTACTGTACTATTTAATTAACTGGTTTTACCAAAGACTCCTTGTGGCATGACATTTGAAACCATGTGAACCTCATCTCTATCAGATATCATGTGTTCCCTATGGATTTGGAATTTCAAACATGGTTAAAGTCAGAATTACAATTCGCACACCAGCCATTCCCTTTTTTCATGGCTGCCATCACTTTGCTTCAATAAGGAGTAGTGAATGGCTACTGTGCTAATTGTAATTTCTGATTTTAACCATGTACTAGAGTCACTGAATGTTTGTGAAAAGCTGAATGCTAGTCAAACACCAGTGTGCAGTGCGTGAACTAGAGTCACTATGGTTGTTGGCATTGCAGTGAATGTGGTACTAGAAACTGATTTTTACTGATTATCTGAAAGATTTTGTTAAGAAAATAGTAGCTCTTGTTTTCTTGCATGGCATTGTAGTTTTACAGATCAGCAAGGCAACTTTCTATTGCAGTTGATTGTAGAAGTTCATTTCCATTCGGTGCTCCCCTTGATTGTGGTTTCATCATGCGTCTGACTGAGTTCCATTTTATGGCATTCAGGGACAATCTGCAACTGTTAAGGCAACGTTATTATTATGCCACATGGAAAGCTGACGGGACACGATATATGATGCTAATAACCGTGGATGGATGTTACTTAATTGATAGGAATTTTAATTTTCGACGGGTCCAGATGAGGTTTCCTTGCAGAAACACAACTGATGTATGCATGCATATATCTCTGCTGTTTCAATGCCCCATGTGTTCAATGTTAAATATGTCTTCTTTTTATTGATGTGATCCTGTCTGACATTTTCCTATTTTTTGCTTTTTTCTTTTTTGTGTGTAAGGGTTTAGCGGACAAGACTCATCACTATACGTTACTTGATGGGGAGATGATAATTGATAAAATTCCTGATACAAATAAGAAAGAGAGAAGATATCTTATCTATGATATGATGGCAATCAATCAAGTTTCTATAATAGAGGTTGGATTTACAGTATTTATATTAAAAAAACATACTAAATGTCTCATTCTCATTGTGCAGGAAAACCTTTATTTCAGTATTTAGGTTTTCACTATATATGATATATTGCTTGCATAAATCCCTATGCGAATTACTACTTGGTTACCATGCTTTCTCACCCTTTGACATGATTGTTGTTCTCAAATCCTTTTTCCATAAGCACTGCTGTGTATGCAGTTCATGGCAAAGAAGATTATCAGTTCCTTATGTAGTACTGATTTTTTTAATTTTTTTTTAAAGCCTTATTATCTTCCACCAACAACATGTGGATCAGTGATCCCTCTATTTGTTTGGTTCATGTACAATATTCAGCCACCCAACATGGGGCAGCTATTATCTCCAGTACTCTGGTCTGTAATATGAATTCTTCCTTTAGTTTCATGGTGACCAATATTCACTAAAATTTGCTTGGGAATCAGGACTTATCTCACAGCCTCTAATATATCCTTCTTATTGGTTCATCTTGAATTAAATAACTCATACTAATAGATTGTTTTTCTGTTTGCCTATCCCTCTTCTTGTCCTCAATTGGTGCCAATTTTGCTTATTATGAATATATTCATTTTCTCAAATCATTGATTATATTGGCCATCATGCATTTGCCTTTCTCCTTTTGCTTATATTCATATATTCCTTTTTCTGGTTCTGGAAAATCATATATTCTTAAATCTTCCTCTTATAAATTAATTTTCCTTAATCTTGACTTAAGATCTATCTCATTTGCTATTCTTGTAACATGCCTGCTGAAGTTGATATTTGAATGGATATTATAGGATTTCTTTCTGGGTCACAAAAAGAAATGATAAGTGGATATTATTTATATTTAAACAATTGTGTAAGATATGTAAGCTATTCTCCTGGATTTATATCCTCCACTGTTCTCATTATGATATATTTTGTTGTCAAGTTGTTGAAGTTTCCCATTTGGCTTAGATTTTGGGACAGACAAATGTGCTTTATTAGTAATACAGCTAACAGAATAGTCAACATTGTATTCCTGACGGTGAAATGGCCTAAGCTGTTTTTGATCCCATGTGTCGTTAATCCACTTTACTTATTTCTTTACAAGTAAAATTAAGTGCATACTTCTTCTGGATTTGTTCTTCCCCTCCTCCCCCTTTCCCTCTCTGTTGATGCATTGATTATATGGTATTATGAATGAAACAGCGGCCTTTCTATGAACGTTGGAAAATGCTTGAGAAAGAAGTGATTGAACCTCGGAATTATGAACGCGTCAATCTTTACCAATGTAGGAATCCTTATTATAGATACGACCTTGAACCTTTTAGGGTATGTATTATTTGACTGTCGAAATTCAATTATATTTTCATTTATCTCTTTTCTGCTGTTTTCTTTTGGGTAAGTACTGCTGGATTAGTTGTTGATTTGTTTAAATGTTTGTCAGGTGAGGAGGAAAGACTTTTGGTTGCTCTCTACTGTTACCAAGGTGTTGAAGGAGTTCATTCCAAAGCTTTCTCATGAATCAGATGGTCTTATTTTTCAGGTTGTTGAGGATTGAAAATAGTGATAAAATTATGGGATTCAAACATCATTTATAATTGTCTGATTTATGAGGTTTAACTTTCCTAGAAATTAATTTTTTTTTTGGAGAAAATCTATTTGTTCAACATTATGTATTGCTCGGTGACATAAAGATAGTGATGCAGGATAGTCTAGGCTTGACCACCTAGAATGGTCCCATGCTTAACCCTAATCTTTGCTACCTGAGGGTTGTTTGGAATCACCACCAAACATAAAAGTATTTTCACGATGAAATCTTTGATTGATAATTATAGTCTCACTACAAATAAACCATCTGTAGCTTTTATAGAGCTTCCAAGAAATAAAGAGATAAACATAACTACTAAATCCTAGCTGAACCTAAACTACTAATCACCATCTAAGAACGTGAAATTTAACTCCCATCATAACTCAAACTGAATAAATAAAGCTTCAAATATGAAAAAATCCAATGAAAATCCAAAATAAAATATTGAAATAATTTCTGTTTGTGCTTCCGCATCAGATAAGCTTTCAACTATTACCTTGTATTCAGTGCCATAAGGATGACCTTTCACCTACTACATAGCATGTTTCTACTTAAGTATTAGAAGGCCCTGAGGTCACCACCAGTACATCAGAGGTTTACAGAGACCTGAACCCTCTGAGCTAGCTAGCCCTCTTTCTGGTGCCTGCATACTTAATGCTATGTAGAAGGCTTGTCCTTCGTCATTTGGGGGAAGAGCACTGTGGTTTATACAATAAACAAGTGTTTGTACCTTTTTTTTTAGTTTTTACAAAATTTATTACTGATAATTTTTTTCCAGGGTTGGGATGATCCTTATATTCCTCGCACACATGAAGGCCTCTTGAAGTGGAAATTTGCTCACATGAACTCAGTTGACTTTCTCTTCGAGGTTGTACTAACAAATTAATTAGTTTTAGCTATTGATTTGGTTATCTCTCTCTTTTCTCTCTATGTTGACTCCAGGCCTTAGTATATGAAGCCACTTTTGTGTACAGGTGGATGATGATCATGAGCTTCTTTTTGTGCATGAACGAGGGAAGAAGAGACTGATGGAAGGGAGTCGGGTTGCATTCAAAGGTTAATGCATGCCACACACACCTCTCTTTTTCATTAACTCATCTTGCAAAACTATCTATTTCTGAAACAGATGTGGATTGCTCCTAAAATATTGGCACAAATCAGTACTCAGATTTCACTTATGAGATTTATATAAAATATTGACTAAATTGCACTTTACACCCTTTAAATTTGGGGTTGATGTAATTTGGGTCTCTCTAAGTTACAATTTTTTCAGTCTCACCCTCAAACTTCTGAAACATGTTCAATGTGGTCCTTCTGTCCAAACCCATAATCTGGGATGCCATTGAACACCATAAATGATGTAGTTTAGTATTTTTCCAACATTTAATAATAAAAAGTGGCTAATAAATTTTCTTTCATTTTTTTATTTATAACTTCTCTGCCTTTTCATTTCCCTCTCCTCCCTCACCTCTCCTTCAAACGCAATAGCATATACACACAAACACTCAAGATCCACGCATGTCTCGGCCCCACCTTCCTCCATATCTAGCTAACAGCGACCCAACTAAATCTCTGTAGCTCTCTAGCATCACATCTCCCCTTTCCTCTTTTAAATTGTGTTCTCTTTTTGTCTCTTTGGTCAAACATATCAAAATGGAAAGAAATTTTGGCATGAGAAGTGGCTGAACATTACAATGCAAGAACGAATCAGACTGGCAACTGAGAAGCACAACCAAAGCCCCACCCAATCCATCAGGCGGCAGCTTTGTGATACCAAATCACTCTCTCCCATACTAAAGAGATTGGAAAAAAAATATGGGAGAAGAAGGAGATCAGTGGCAGCAGTGAAGGAGAATATGGCAGCCTAATGGGTTTTGTTCAATGTTATCCTTCCCTCCAAAATGACATTACCCCAAACTTTGATAAGTGTAGTTTGGCCTAAAAGATTTTTGAGAACAGATGGGATTTTTTTTTCTTGTTTACTTAAGCACCTAGATAAATTATATAAAAATGTAACTGTGACTGGATAATACTACCTTACCTTCAAAGGGGCTAAGAATTGGCATTGATGCATTTTATTGTCCTGTAGGTTGAGATTTCTGTCAAATTCTTAATATCTTTGACAGCCTGTTTATTTTTCCTGTAGGTTTTGGTTGTGCTTAGTTGATCTCTCCATGTACCTTGTTATGTTGCAAAAAACTGTAATCTAGCTTAATATATTGAAAACTGGAAAAGATTAGAAATTCACATGATTTACCTCTTGCTTAGTGTTAGTGATTGAAACTTCCAAGTCATGTGGCATGATATCATCTCTTACCTGTTTCTGTTTTTTCTTTCTTTTAATTTTCCTATTTCTTGGATGATTAGTTAGTATTGTTGATCTATTGTTTTGATTGTCTGTTTTGAATATACAGTTATGCAATTTTTTGCACCAAAAAAGTAAAAAGAAGTAAAAACAACAAAGGGCTGTGATTTAACCAGAGCGATCTCATTTTTTGGATGCTTTTGTGCTGCATCTCTTATTTGCATCTGAATATTCGTGGATTTCTAATCCAATTTCGAGAGTTATCAAGTAATTTTTAAGCCTGGTTATGATTTCGCTATTAGGCACATTGTTGAATATGCTTTAATTTTCTCTTTCATTTCTTTATGCTTATTCTTATTTAGATATAAATATAGGTAATATATTCTCTTTGTTATAATTTCTTACATTCCCAAGGTTAAAAAACTTGCAGATGGTTCAGATCCTTCTTTATATTCGGGAAAGATTATTGAGTGTTCGTGGGATTCTGAAACTGAGGAATGGATCTTTATGCGAATCAGAACAGATAAATCAACTCCGAATGATCTCAATACTTACAGGAAGGTTGTGCTTGTCACTAAATTTTGTACAATTTCTCATTCATATCAATTTTAGCCAACTGAACTTACTAAAGTTGCTTGCTTGTTTTAAAAACAGGTGCTTCGGAGCATAAGAGACAATATCACAGAGGAAATTTTGTTGAATGAGATTCAAGAGATCCTTCGCTTGCCCATGTATGCTGACAGGATACGGAATGATAGCAAAGCCCACCATCAAACAAATCCAGCACGACGGAGGTGATGGATGGAGTTATCGGGAATTGATGTCCACAATGCCTCCAAGGTAGGAGAAGCAGATACTGAAGTATGGCTTCAATGCCTACATGCACAAGTCATTGCAAGTTTTATTGGAGTTCGGTATGTACTTGGGCATCAGCAAATTGCTCCTTGAGATATGTATAATTAGCTACACTCACGATTATCTTTTATTGTGTGCTGTGCTGGTAAGTTGTATGATCCAGTTGGTACACTTGATAGTCCTCAACATCAGGCCTGGAATTATTTCTTTCAGTTGTCCGGATCAGGAGAGTTAGGGATAGATTCACCATGTATATTATTATCATATTCTTGTTATATGTAGTGATTGCTAAGTTTTCACAAGGTAGCCATTTTTAAGAACCTCATTTCCTTGAAAAAGAAGAAGTCACTATATGTGAATATCTCTTTGGGTAACTGTAAAGGAGTTCCACCTTTCTCCTCACTCTTTTTATCGAGTAGTATCTAATGGAGTCAGTCACTGTATGCAGTGGTTCCTTCATAGCAAGACGGCTCCACAGAAGCTTGGGGCCATGTGCTGTGACAGAGCTGATGCATACTGTAGCTCCATAAGATAAATTTCCCTTTTCATATATAACAAGTTTAGAGTTGGAGCAATTTTCACAAAATATATTACAATTGTCTTAGGCAACGGAGTTAGGGGAAAAAAAAGGGCAAAAACAATGAGCTTGGATTATTGGGCTTCCATTTGTTATGCATTAAGAAAGTATTTCTATTTGTTTTTAGTCCGTTAAGTTTGAAGTTTTAATTATAATCGTGTATTGTAGTTTCTATATGAATGCAGCTGGTTTTTGTATATATATTTTTGTAATACTAAGATGACATGAGACCAAGAGCTTTGTAGATCGATCAGGGTTCAAATCCAACATTCTATTTCTATTACTAAAGCTTCAAAAGATTTACATTACTAAGATAGTTTTTTTTTTATTTTAATTATTTTATTGAAAAATAAACGTGTTCAACAGTCTATATCCATTACTATGTTTCAAATAATTTATCAATAATAAAGATAGTTTATTTTAGATAAAAATTTCTTACTTAATTCAAGAAATTTAAAATATTCCTCAAATTAAAATTTTTGATTTCAGAAGTTTCTCGAATTATATAGTAGGTTATCGGGTACAATTTCCTAGGTTTAATATATTAGGCTCCTTAATTAAATACAGATATATAGTTGCATCGATCAATGAGTACAAATGGTGTCAATTTTATTCAAGGAGAATTAAATTAAATTAGTTATATGTTTGAATTTAATGAAAGACCCTAATATAGGGCACCTAAAGAATGTTCCTACGTTTTATGGTTTTACCCTTTAAAATCCTACAAGAAAATTTTCAGTTTCCAAAAGTTAGAAAACTTTAAAATAAATTTTATGATTTATAAAAAAATAAAGTACTAATTCAATTATAATATCATATTTCAAAAGTTTTAATACTTTTTAAATAGGTAAGGATAAATTTCAATTTAACCCCTTGTGGTTTAATACAATCACAATTCAATAAAATATCAATTGCTATGTTTGACTCCTAAAAGTTTCAATTAATATGAACCTGTCAAGGCTTCATAAAAATTAATAGATTTTTGTAGTTTTTGAACAAATAAATTACCGTCCCCTTGGTTTGACCCAATAGCTATTTAGTTCTACAATTTTTTTTCAATTGTTACAACTTTACCCATAAAGTTTGGATTAGAAGTCGTTAGATAGAACCCTAATGATTTTATTTTAATCTATAATTTATGAGTTCGAATGTTACAATGGAAAGTTTGTCGACTAAATTGTGCTAGGGTCAAATCACAAGTATGTAAATTGTAATTTGAGTAGTAATAATTACACATTGTTTGTATGATACACCATTGAATTTTTTTTTTTTAAACACGATTTCAATTATAATTGGAAAATCGTGTTTTCAAGACACAATTTCAAATAAAGTATGTACGACATTATATAACTTAATGTGTATAACAATAATTAGAGTTGTAATTCTACCTAAAATTTATTATTTAGTTGAATTTATCTATCTTTTTTTATCATAATATAAGTTGTCTCAACGAATCTTGTTTGTACCAAGTAGCTTAACAAATGTACATATCGCTCAATTTATGTGTTTTTTGACATAGTTTTTTTTTTATAAAATATTTAGGTCATTCTATTCCAAATTTTAATATTCAAGTTGCATGTGACTCATCAAGATGGTTATAGAAAAAGAAAAAGAAAAAGAAAGAAAGATAGCTTACTCTATAGTTTGAAGAAATTTAAAATAAACCTATTATTTTGTTAGATAATTTAAATTATCTACCATATTTTGTTAATAAAAACTTGGTACTTTTTGGCGTCACGGTATGTCCTTTCACCATATTATTTCTAGATATTCTTTTTATCTTTACAATCTTTTTAATAGTTTAATTTTAATGATTTTAATAATTTTGTAATTAATCAAGCATAATTACTTGTTTCAAACTGTTTATTCCTTTCACTAATTGTGTGGACCTTTTTTACAAGTGTTGGGCTGGGCCGCCCGCCGCTACACTAGGCCCAAAAGTTTTCTGGATCAGGGAGTTAGGACCGATCCAATAACAACCCTCCTTCATCCGGTTTGTGCACAAACGATGAGTCCAAGTCCTAGGGAAGATGCTGCAAAGTGGGATTATTCCTTGTTTCTGCCGCAGGTCTAACTTCTCTGCTATGCAGTAAAACTGTCTGCCGTGCAATAAAATTGTTTGCTGCAGAAGCCGTCTGTTGTGCATTAAAGTTGCCTGCTGTAAGGCCTTCTGCTATGCAATAAAGCTGTCTGTTGTGAAGTTAAGCTTTCTGCTGTGCTAATAAAGCTGTTTGTCGTGCAGTTAAACTTTCTGCTGTATTAATAGAGCTTTCTGCTGTAAAGCCTCTTGTTGTGCAATAAAGCTGCCCGTCGTGTAGTAAAACTATCTACTGTGCATTTAAGCCTTCTGTCGTGTAGTAAAGCCTTATGAAGTATGAGTGACTACTCTTCATTTTTGCTGCAGAAAAACTTTTCTACTTTCTACACATAAACAAATTTAAAACCCAAGGAAAATACCAATCGAGCAAACGTTAGGTTACATGGGCTAGCATATTCTCAAATATATACATAAACATATTCATAAATATACTTATATAGGTGCACAGAATGTGAGAAACAAAATATATGTATATATGTACTTGTGGCAGGATAATGGGTTCAAAGTAAAGCACGTAACAACAAATATGGAAGAAAGTTTCGGCAGCAAAGAATTAGATAGCATAATAGTTAACACGGTAAATATAATAAAAAGTTACTACAGCAGAATAACAAGTACAACAAGTAAAGATGCCACAGCAGGACAACCGATGCGGCAAATGTCATAAAAAAACATGCTCAGCAGATATAAGTTATAATGAGAGAAAACAAATATATTTGCAATCGAAATCAAATACTGAATCTTCCCATAGAATAAGTAAACCAAGAAGGAACCCAAACCCCAACTTGAACCACCTTGCCGTAGGCTTCTGCCATAAAAGTTGTGCATTTTGGAGAATAGGCCTAAATGGCTACTAGCTATCATTTTTTTGGAGACTTCAAAGAGTGGGTTTGCTAAGAGGGAGGGAAAATATGGTCTATTGATGCATGCTCCTATTCCTGTCGCGTTTTCTCTCTTCTTTTTACCACTTTCTTTCTTTCTCTCCGTTCTATTTTTTTTTTTTAACTCTTAGTTTCTTTACTACTCTCTTGACGTAAATTGTTTTTCTCCTTTGGGTCTTTTCCTTTAGGCGTTTCCTCTCTTGGGTCCCCTTCTCATTGGGTCTCCTGTACTTACTGCCTCCCTCTAGGTTCCCCCCTTCTTTTTCATCCATGGCTACCTCCTTTTATAGTGATCAAATTCAATGAGATTTCTCCCTTTTACCCTTAGGGCTTCACCAATTGTTTTTGGTTCGTTGTGGGCATCCATTCAAGACTACCCATTGACCCATTGGTTGCCCAGACCACTGCCATTGCTCAGTTTGTTTGCCACACCATTACTCATTTCACGACAAAACTCATTTTTGTTTGTTCTTGTTGTATACCTCTACTTCTTGGGCTATCTCACTACCTAGCTCTATGGCATGCATTAGATAGTCCCAACCATTTATTACTTCTTTTGTGTAAAATACCATCCCAGCAAAGTATACTCCCAAAAGAAGTTATGGCAGGAAACCAAATATAAACCCCATTTTCCCCCCACCACCAAACCACGCCCTCTGAATCTCCTTGACCGTGGGCCCACCTCCCTTGTATTGGTTGGGTACAGGTTGGTGGTGTCCCGACCTTTTTGTGCTTGCTCCTTTGTCTTCTTTCGTTCCCACGTCATTCCTGCCGTAGCAGATTAATTATGTTTCGTCCTGCTGTGTGTTTTTTGTCTTATTTTTTCATGCGTTCCTGCTGCATTTGTCATTTTTTTTTGTTTAACTTTTCTTTTCTTCATGTGATTCCTGCTGCTGACACTTCCTGCCGTTCCTTATCGTGCTTCTTCATATTAGCTTTCACGCCTATCTTCTTTATCCAAAAGGATTTGGGCCTTTATGGGCCAAATAATGTTGATTGGATCAAAGGGTCTTGGGCCCAATTTATCTTCATCTGCCGAAACCATTCTGCCAGAAAACTGTATTCTGCGGCAGAGCTGTATTCTGCAGCAGATTCGTATTCTGCGGCAGATTTGTATTGTTGCAGCTTACTTTCCAATGCATTTCTTTCTTTGGACCTCTCTTGCTCTTTGGTCTTCTTGGTGGGCTATTTGGGCCTTACTTTTCATTGGGCTTTCCTTCTCATGAATTTGCAAAAATGGGCATCAACACTAATTAATCTAATAGTTTCAATCAAAATTAAAGCACTTGGTAGTTCAAATTAGAGTAAATCGTGCTTTAAAAAGTTTGAATTTATAAAGTCTAAATCAAAACTAATATTTTTTTTCAAAGCTTTACACAACTACCATAGAGTCATTAGCACATCTCCAAATTTATTTTTTAAATTTTACCCCAAAAAAAAAGAAAAAGAAAGCAACAGTTGCTCTTTGCAGTCTCAAAGAGTTACAAAAAAAGAGAGTATATATAATAATCTAATAAATTCTATTGTATAGTTGGACTTGCGTTGCATTTCTCTTGCTTCACTGTACCCGTCACCGGAGCGAGTTTCTCTGACCGATCACCAAACCCAAATTCGTAATTTCACCAACACCAAGGTCCATTTCCGATTTCGCATTAGCTAACCGTTTATACGCATTAAAAAAAAAAACACGTTTCGAAACCTTTTCGTTTTTTCTCTTCAGCTCACAACTCTCTCTCTCTCTCTCTCTCAGAGTCTCACATCGCAGAGAGAGATCGCTTAGAACCCTAGCTAGGGTTTATCACACAATTTTTTTTGGCTAGGGTTTTGAAAATTTCTCAGTTTTGAGTACCTGAAAATTGTATATATATGAGATCCTTGGCGACGAAGTCGTATTTCTTGATTTACTTAATTCTCTGCTCGTCTTTGAGCTCCATTCATGGCGCGGAGGAAGCAGCGAAGAAGAACAAGTTTCGTGAACGAGAGGCCACCGACGATGCACTTGCTTACCCCGATATGTAAGTCTCTTTCATTTCTTTTTTCATTTCCTCAATTTACACTTCTGATTTCAATTTCGATTTCGATTTCTGATTTAGTCACTGAGATTTGTATGAAATTGAAATTGTGATTGTTAGAGATGAGGATGCTTTGTTGAATACACAGTGCCCTAGGAATTTGGAACTAAGGTGGCAAACTGAAGTTAGTTCTAGTATATACGCGACCCCTTTGATCGCCGATATCAACAGGTAATAGATGTTTCTCTATTTGTATGTTATCTGCTCAATTCGTGTTTTGGTACATAATTTCTTTTCAACTTTTCCATGTTTTAAGAACTTGTAATTGATTTGAATTAGTGGGCTGTAGCGCAAATGGTGTACTCGGGGATTATAGGTTCAACAACAACAATAATAAAGCCTTGGTCTTAAAATTTTGGTGTCTGCTATAGATCCTCAATAGACTTATCATTTATCAATGTTGGGTACATGTTTTTTTTCCCTGCCATTATATAATACTGTCCAAAATTATACTCCCCATAGTTGAGGGTTCGGCTGTGGAGCTAAAATTGTGTATCTTACACACAATGTTGGATTGGGTGGCCGCCCTTAGTGGCCATTCCTTTTCTTACTTAGAGGAATTTCTAAATGAGAGATGCTACATCCACAACATTTTTACAACAAATCACAGTTGGTTAGTTGTTATTGGTTCAAATTTGAACCTAACACTAAGATTACTATTTTGCCCCAACAATAACAACCAATAACAACCTACCACTTAGGATTTATTGTAAAAATGTTGTGAAAATGTTGTGAACATATCATTTCTCTTTCTAAATCTATGTAATTTTGATTGACTTTTGTTTTGTTTTATGACTTTTATCATTAGTACACTGCCTGTGTACTTGGGGTTCTTGTACTTTTCCTTTTTTTTTTTTAAATGAAGCATTATTACTATATATATATCTATGTATATGCCCCGTCACCTCCTTAACCAGCGCATGCTTTTTATTACTACTTAATCAATGGTACCCTAAATTTTCCTCTAAATTGGTGTATTATTCTCTCTTTTCTGCACAAGACCAAACTATCCGAATAATTCTCCTTCATATTTTCAACAATAGGAGCCACCTCTGCCTTTTTTCTCTATCTTTGAACAAATTTCTTCATTACTTATCTAATGTTTCCTTGTATTTCTAGTTATTTATCTTAACATTCTCATTTTAATTACGCTAATTTTATAAACATGTTACTTAGTTAATAGCCTACATTCATCATCGGAGCCTTGTAGCTCAGTTGTTTGGCACCTCTTGGTGTTTCCAACAAAGTCATCCAGGATTCACATCTCCCAACCCCAAACTATTGAATTATCAAAACAATTAAGCACTGGAGTGTAGCCGATCTTATTGTAGTCTTGTAAAAACTTCTATTTAACTTAATAGTAATTGTGCAATCACACAATATTCCTAATGCACTTCTCCGCTTTATCAACCCTTTTCTTATTCTATAACTCACATCCTCTTGGATCTCTTCATCCTTGTGAATTATTTATTAAAAAAAAAATGAAATCCAATATAAGGAAACACTCATGTTTTGGTATCTCTTGACCATCAAGTTCTTTTTTTTTTTTTTTTGTGAATTTATTTTTATTGATGTACATCTTTGTCTCTACTTTTACTATACTTACACAATTACGCTCCATGTACTTTATTTTAGTACATCTTAACCTAAAGCTTTTATATTTTAAAGCATTTTTCCAATTTCATGTTAACTTTATGTTTAGCTTAATCCACTAAAAGTGTGCTATCTGCAAAAAACATACAACGGGATATTATGTCTTGAATCAATCTAGTAAGCTTATCCATAGCCAGTACAAAGAGACTTATGCTAATCTTTGATGCAACCTACTATGATAGGAAACTGACTTGTGATGCCTCTACTTGTTCCCATACTAGTTACAGCTATATCATACATATTTTAAACAACTTAATAAACTTGAACCCCATTATTTCTAAAACACACTATATAACCTTTCTACGTACCCTATCATACATTCTCTCTTGGTCAATTAAAACTATTTAAATATCTTTATGGGTTCAAAAATATATATTTTATTAAAAAAAAAAAGAGCTGGGAGGTCCTCGGTGAAACACCAGTAGATCTGAAGTGTCTCGGTTTCTATCTGTTTGTTTTGTTGACTGCAATGTCTGTGTTTTGCTCTGCAGTGATGGAAAGCTTGATATAGTGGTTCCATCTTTTGTTCATTACCTTGAAGTTCTAGAAGGTTCTGATGGAGACAAAATGCCAGGTACTAAATGTTCTCTTTTTAGCTGGAGAGATGATTGTAGAATTTCTGCTAGCCGTTCTATTACTTTAAAGTCGGTGTATATGATAAATGGTTCTTTTACCTTCCTGGGAAATGTTTAGAGGAGGTAATTGGAGGATAGTATTTGTATGAATCTCAGGAGTGCATGAAAAATATGTAAAAAATAACAATCTTTACTAATTCTGGATTGGGTTTGGTTTAGTTAATATGTAACATAGTTCCGAAATGATTTGTCAGGTTGGCCTGCTTTCCATCAGTCTACTGTGCATGCCAGTCCTCTCCTGTATGATATTGACAAGGATGGTGTAAGAGAGATAGCTTTGGCAACCTACAATGGTGAAGTGCTCTTTTTCAGGTAATTGTTCACAGTTATGATTGTATCTTTTGTGGTCGTATGCCTAATTACCTACTCTGACATCAATTTATGTATATTATATTTAGAGTGTCAGGGTACATGATGGCAGATAAAATAGAGATACCTCGTAGAAGAGTTCGTAAAAATTGGCATGTGGGTTTGAATTCTGACACGGTGGACAGATCACATCCAGATGTTACAGATGAACTGCTTGTTATGGAGGCAGCTGCTAAGATGTCCAGTAATTTATTCTTACATTCATAATTTTATATCTGCTCAATTACTTCTTCTTTATTTATTATTTTTTTTAGGGGGGTTGGGGAGGGGGATAATGCCTGACTTAATAAAATGCTGTATTCGTTTCTTTCTTCTAACAAGAACTGACTATATTTGTACATGGTAAATGTGTAGAAACAAATGGGAGTAAACTTGAGTTGAAAGTTCCAGTAACTAAATCGACAGAAAGTCATCCTGGCATGGTGAACACATCCAATCCAGAGAATGAAAGAAAAATGAATGGAAATCAGAGCAGTACACCTCCATTGAACACTTCAGATACAACGTTGACAGAAAGTCATGTTGGCATGGTGAATGTGTCGAATGTAGAGAATGAGCAGAAATTGAATGAAAGTAAAATAGAATCTAACATCAAGCTGCCTACGAGTGTAGATAATTCTTCTACAAACACTGGGTCAGGAGAAACTGCACAGAATGGGATGAACACTGGGTCAGGAGAAACTGCACAGAATGGGACGAATACTGGGTCAGGAGAAACTGCACAGAATGGGACAAACACTAGGAGACGGCTTCTGGAAGATAATTCAAAAGGATCACATGACAGTGACTCTAAATCATCAGATAATAGTAATGAGGATCCTCATGTTGCAACTGTGAAAAATGATGAAGGTTTGGAAGCAGATGCTGATTCATCCTTCGAATTATTCCGTGAGAGTGATGAGCTAGGTGATGAGTACAGTTATGATTATGATGATTATGTTGATGATTCTATGTGGGGAGAGGAGGAATGGACTGAAAGGGTACATGAGACAGTGGAGGATTATGTGCACATTGACTCACACATCTTGTGCACTCCAGTGAGTCTAAAATTGAAAATTTGATTATTATTATTTTAAATTTTACTGATGAGCCTTGTTGGTAGGTTTAGGTAAACTTATCAAAAAAATTTCTTCTTTTTATTCCTGTCAGGTCATAGCAGACATTGATAATGATGGGGTATCAGAAATGATAGTTGCTGTTTCTTATTTCTTTGATCAAGAGTGAGTTCTCTTTCATCTTCTCTTTTTTATTGAAACTATTGTCTACCACCAATTTAGATGAAATTGAGCAATATAATCAATTGCCACCAGTTTGTAGTTTGTAGTTTGCAGTTTGCCATTACCACTAACATTTCTGTCTCAATCATTAAAGGGCCTGTCTGCTTGTTGTGTAACATTTATTATGTCTAAACTTGGTGTGGACATCAGATTAATGCTGATTGATTTGGTCCAGACTATGTAATTTTAATTCTCTGATTTTTGAGTAATAGTTATGGAAACAAAAAACACATTTTAGATGTTTTCAAGTTATGGAAACAGAGTTATGATGGCATTTTCGTAATTAAACACACACTGAGGGACCCACTAGTCTTGTCAAGTCAGATATACCTTTTCTCTCCCACCGGTCACTCTCTCTCTCTTTTTTTCTTTTTTTCATTTTTTTTCCCACTTTTCTTTCTTTTTGTCTCTCTTCTTTTTTCTTTCTTTTTCCCCTTTTCGCCTTTCTCATCTCAGTTAGTTCTTTTTCTTTTTTTTTTTCCTTCCGCTTTGCCTTTCTCATTTTCAGTTCGTTCTTTCTTCTTCTTTTTTCTTCCTTTTCGCCTTTCTCATCTCAGACCCATAAAAAAAATATCAACGATTGGGGCAACGAATTGGTTTTTGTGGGTTTGGGAATTTTCTGGGTGCTTCAAGGATGCTAATGAATTTTTTGGGTTTGTGCTTCAAGCTCTGAACCGAAGTGGTTGTTGTGGGTATTGGGGGTTGAAGGAAAAAAGAAGAAAGAAAAAAAAAAGGGAATGCTTGGTTTTGGGAGATCGTTGCAGGTCCGAGCTTCTAATATCAGCCGCGGGGTTGAAGTCTCTGGTTTTGGGAGAGTATTGGGGGCTGAAGGGAAAAGGAAATGAAAAGTGAGTGATATGAAATGATGAAATAATGTGAGGCGGGTAGGCTAACAGGAATGCCAAACATAGTGCTTAGGTATGGGTCCCACAAAAAGTAGAAAAAATTGAGTGATAATAAGCTGAAAACATGTGCCAAACGGTGGGTATAGGAAATTGGGGTATTTTAAGAGATGAGTGATGAGTGACAAAAATTGAGTGAGGAATGATGAGTGATGAAAAAAAAAAAAAAACCAAACAGCCCCTTAGTATTAGATGATTATTAATATTATTCTGAGATTATTCATGCAAAATTTGCATTGTATTTGGTGGTGAATCCAAGAAACCCTTAGGTGGTGAAACCTAAGGCTTACTGTGGGACTAATCTAGGTGGGAAGACTAGGTTGTCTTGCATCACACTCTTGCAACCCCTCTATACCACATCAAAACTCTACTAAGCATTTTTATTATTGGAATAATTGCTAAAGAGCATGTATTAAACCAAGTGTCCAACTTGTCTTGAAAATATTATGTATCCACTACCAATTATTTGAACAAAGATTGTGAAGCTGACTCCAATTAGTTAGGGTTCCTGTTTAGTTAGTCATTTTCTGTTACATGTTTGCAGTTGTGGCCTTTGTAGGCTTGAGGTTTTCATATTTCATACACATGAATAGAGCTTTATTACTAGTAAGTTATTAAACCAAGCTTGGGTTGGGTTCAAACAATGATTGACCAATTTCTCAACCATGACCACCCCAAAAAATGGCTGGATTGGAATATTAATTCCAAGCTCCACTGATGTCTAGAATCTTCAATCTAAACTTTTCAGTTGGTAAGGTTGAAAGTTGAGCTTACCTTTTTTATTTATTTATTTATTTATTTATTTTTTAAGAGTTGAAGAGTTGGGCTGCCAATGAGCTCTAGCTCAACTGGCATCTCCTCCTCTTATAAGTACTAGGTGGAGGGTGAAGTGGTTCAAGACCCATTGGGTGTGTGTATAACTGACCAATCAAAAAAAGGTTGAATAGTTGGGCTGGTTTTATTCTCCTTGATTGCAGATCAACCTTTTGCATGGGAAGATATGATCTTCAATATGTTATACTAACACCACTTATCATTCACTCATCATTGCAAATGTAGACCAAGTGATCAACAGTATCTATAGGCTTTTTCTCCACATTTGCATGATATACTTCACGTTTCTCTGTTTCCTTTTCCTATGTAGCTAGTTTTAAGGGTTTTTTATTTATTGATTTAAATGATGTCTTGCTTTGTAGTGCTTTTAGTACTGACTTTTGGACTGCTTATTAACTGATTGATGTGAAAGTAATTAGCCACCTTGTAAGTTGGCAGGTATTATGCTGACTCTGAACATTTGAAGGAATTGGGCGGTATTGATATTGGAAAATATGTAGCTGCTGATATTGTTGCTATCAATCTTGATACGAAGCAAGTTAAGTGGACTACAGAGCTAGATCTAAGTACAGATACTGGAGACTTCCGTGCCTATATATACTCTTCTCCAACTGTTGCTGATTTAGATGGTGATGGGTATATGGATATTCTTGTTGGAACCTCCTTTGGCTTGTTCTATGTCATGGATCATCATGGTAATATTCCTATACTGACTTTCTATCTTGTGATATGTGTTTAGGATTAGAGCACATGCTTTTCTATTTAAATTTGTAGTTTGCTCTTGATTTTTAACTCAGATGTTATGACTTGCTGTTAGCTATAGAGCGGCAGTAAAAGATGTGGCGTCATTTTTAGATCTTTGGCTATTGTTTCTCTCTATGTTCTGACCATATTTTCCTTTAATGCATGCATCTATTTAGATAGTTAATTTGGAGTCAAGTCCCTTTCATAATAAAAAATGTTGAGTACATGAACTGAGCTGTGCTAAGTGTTCTTCTTTCAGTTTTATTTTAGAGTTCTCACTTGTCCAATTAATCATTTTGTTAAATGTGGTTTGATTTTTCATTTTTATGGTTTTCTCTTGATACTCAATTGTTTCCTTTATTTAGGCAAAGTGAGAGAAAAGTTTCCTCTTGAAATGGCTGAGATTCAAGGAGCTGTTGTTGCCGCTGATATCAATGATGATGGCAAAATTGAACTAGTGACTGCTGATACACATGGAAACGTTGCTGCTTGGACTACTAAAGGAGAGGAAATTTGGGAAGTACACCTTAAGAGTCTGGTTCCCCAGGTAAGATTCATGTTGTTTTCTTTTTAAAATTAAGCTGTTTTTAAATTCACTAGAATCTCATTGATCATTAATGAGATATGTTATTTTAGCTTCTGAGATTGTGTTTTTTTTTTCCTTGAATCCCAGTTGTTTATGTGAATTGAGTCAAAATTACTGATTGAATGTGTGTTGATAATTTTAATCAGATTTATTGAATTCAGCTTCCTTGCATGTATAAACCTTCATGTGTTTCTATTTCACCATTTCCTATCCCTATGAATGTTGCTTTTCATATTGAAACTACAGCGGGATTCTTATGGGGAGGACTAGGTGACAAATTTAAATTTCTTTTAGTTAAATGGAACAAAATTTGTGAACCGCTTAAACCTGGGGGATTGGGCATTGAGAATTTGATCTTATTTTATCAAGCATTATTGGAGGAGTAGTTGCAGCGTTATGGCGGAGGGTGGTGGATGTTAAATATGGTAGTGTCTGTGGAGGCTGGTTTTCAAATTTAGTGAAGAGGTCATATCTGGAAATATAAGGAAAGGTTGGGGTAATTTCTCTAGTTTTGTTAGCTATGAGGTGGGAGCTGGAACTCAAGTTAAATTTTATCATGATTTGTGGTGTGTTGATCAATCATTGAAGGGAGGCTTTCCAGAACTACTTCGGCTTGCACACAATATGAAAGCTTCAGTGGCAGATTACTATCAATTCTCCGATGGTAATATCCCTAGTGATGCTACTTTTTAGAACAGTGCAAGATTGGGAGTTGGAGTCCCTTGTATCCTTTATGGAGTTAATTAACTCTGCTAAAGTGGGAAGTAGGGATGAGCTGGAATTCGTCTAAATGTAGTGTGTTTGAAGTCAAATCTACAAAGTGTTCAATCCTATAGGAGGTCTGCCTTAACCTTGGAAAAGCATATGGAAGCCTAGAGTTCCTACTAGAATGGCATTCTTTCTCTGGATGACAGCATTGGGGAGAATGCTAACTGTGGATAACCGAACAAAACACTATATCATTATTGTAGATTGGTTTTGCATGTGTAACTTGAGTGGGGACCTGTTGATCATTTGCTTCTTCATTTTGATGTAACGAGAGAGCTTTGTTCTATGGTTTTTAATCTCTTTGGGTTCATTGCGTTATGCCTGGTGGGATGATTGAACTGTTAGCATGTTGGCAAGGTCAGTCGGTTGAAATCATCATATAAACATTTGGAAGGTGATGTGTCATTGTCTCATGTGGAGCATTTGGAGAGAGAGAAATGCTAGGTGCTTTTGAAGGGTGTGAATGTTCAGTGTTAGACCTGAAAATTTCATTCCTCAAATCTTTATATGAGTGGATGGCTTCAGGGAAATTTTGCTTCTTCAATTAAATTGAGATGCTTCATCTTTGTTCTTTTTCATTATTAGTTGCTGTTTTTATCTCTTTTATACATCCTGGGTACATGGGTTGCTATGTGCTTTATAGTGAATTATATTTTATTAATCAAAATGGATGTCAAGTTTTTTTTTTTACTGATCAAAATGTATGTTAGTTTTTCCCCCATTTCCTGTAAACTTAAATGATAAATTTTGATGAAGGAAGTGGACTTTTTGGCTTGGTAAACTTTTGAATCAGGTAAGTTTGAGCTAAAACTGGTTAAATTATGTAAATTGTGCCAATACCAACAAGTCTGCCCATGGGATTCACTGCTTACAGAAATGGAAAAGACAATGAGGAGGTGAAACGGAAGGATTCTTTCCATTTGTTTCCTGAACAGTTGTGTTTAATGTTCCCTCATGTACTGACCATATTTGTAATGATCAAATTAATGCCACTTGGGAATTGTGCTCACATGAAATTTGGCAACTTCACAATGGTCTGGTATTTGATATTGAATTTTATGTGTATTCAGGATTTCTGGGTTCTCTTTAAAGATATGGAACAGGAAAAAATATTTTCTTTCATTTATTTAAAAATCAACTTACCTCTATATTGAGTAGTTCATCAATTGTTATACTCCTAAATTTTGGGCTGTCATATACCTGAGAACTGTGTTGCTCTGTTTTACTCTAGAATTTGATATAATAATGGTTTGAAGGTTACTGTTGAGCTAACATCCGTTTCTAATTGTCAGTAGAGTGACTTGATCTATGTTTCCAAGTAATATGAAAGTCTCATAGCATAGTGGTCTTATACACATTGTCATATTCCTCAGGGGCCCACTGTTGGCGATGTTGATGGTGATGGCCATACTGATGTTGTGATTCCAACACTGTCAGGGAACGTATATGTTCTGAGTGGCAAGGATGGGTCAAACGTTCGTCCTTATCCATATAGAACTCATGGCAGAGTGATGAATCAAGTTCTTCTTGTTGATCTAAATAAACGTGGTGAGAAAAAGAAGGGGCTGACTCTTGTTACAACATCATTTGATGGTTATTTGTACCTTATAGATGGGCCTACTTCATGTGCTGATGTTGTTGACATTGGTGAAACCTCGTAAGATATGCGTAATCTTTTGTTCCATTGTTTTTGGCTTTTTGATTTCCTTTTCCTCAACTTATCTAAATGTGCATTTCTTCATGACAGATATAGCATGGTCTTGGCAGAAAATGTTGATGGTGGAGATGATCTTGATCTTATTGTGACAACCATGAATGGCAATGTCTTTTGCTTCTCTACTCCTTCTCCACATCATCCTCTCAAGGTAGGATAATATCTAAAGCTGATTTGCAATTGATTTCTTCTTTGTTCTCTCTGTGGTCGTATTGATATTCCTCTACTGATATTCTTTTTCAGGCATGGAGATCAACTAATCAAGGAAGAAACAATGTGGCTAATCGGCATAACCGCGAAGGTATCTATGTTCCTCATCCATCAAGAGCTTTCCGTGATGAGGAAGGCAGGAGTTTCTGGGTGGATATTGAGATTGTTGATAAATACAGATTCCCATCTGGGTCTCAAGCACCTTACAATGTCACAGTAAGTGCTTCCCACCAACCCATTTACACTATTTAAAGGCTGCAACTCAAATTTCTCTCTCATTGACTCTCTGTTTGTACTCAAATCGTTGAATTTGTCAAAACTATGCAGACAACCTTGTTGGTTCCTGGTAATTATCAAGGTGAGAGAAGGATAAAGCAAAACCAGATCTTTGATCGTCCTGGGAAGCATCGAATAAAGCTTCCAACAGTTGGGGTAAGGACTACAGGGACTGTTTTGGTGGAGATGGTTGACAAGAACGGACTATATTTCTCAGATGATTTCTCCCTCACATTCCATATGTATTACTATAAACTGTTGAAGTGGCTGCTTGTCCTCCCAATGCTTGGGATGTTTGGTGTGCTCCTCATCCTTCGTCCACAGGAGGCCATGCCCTTGCCATCGTTTTCACGGAACACTGACCTGTGATGATTCCCTTGTATGAAACCCCATCCCTGCATAAAGATAATGTGCGATAGTTTTACCTGAACAAAGGCCAGAAACTTAGGTGATTAAAAATTTAGACACACAGGCAACAAGTTTTGATGTTGAGCTTAGATCTGGCTAAAAATGCAGTGGGCCTGAATTCAATTTAATTTGAGTTTTGAATTATAGAAAGCCGGAATTGTAAAATAGTCAGATTTTGGGTAATGGACGATTGAATTTAATCCCAAATGATATCTTAGCTCCCACTACCCACTTCACTCTTCTTCTTCTTCTTTCTTCTTTTTTTTTTTTTTTTTGGACAAGTCAATGGCTCCAAGGGGAGCTCACTTTTAACTATTTGTGGGGCATTTTATGAGAAAACAGACTTCTATTCACAGAATAATTTATCTGCCTTGTGTGCGTGTGCGCCGAAAGGTCTCTTGCATGTACTTATACTCCAAATGATAACATTCACGTTTGAAATTTTCTGTTTTTGGGGTCGGGGTTGGGGGGGTTGGTCAGAAGATGTTGAAAATTTTATTCATAAACTTAAAGAATGTTCAGCATATCTACTAACAGCGACAAAACAATAGGGTAGGGCCTCTTAACCAAAACATTAACATTACAGCCAAACCTGCGAGGTTATCAGCTTAACCATTCTAAGCCCATTTTTATGCACAAGCACAAAATTAAATTCCCAAGAATGATTTGCTTGTTAGAAGCAGCTGAATCTCTTCCCAAGTGTCTGTATGGAGTCGTTTGGCAGTGGAATATTACAAGACTCGGATAAACTCAACATTATCGCACTCGAAGTCGGAACTTAAAATACTAATCTATTGAGAGAAGTTGATAGTCTCAGTGGCTCCAAATTATAAGAACCAGTTATATGCGGAAAATTTTGACAATTTGTTATAAAATGAGAATGGTAGATGAGACTAATTAGTGTTAGTCCAAAATTCTTCTTAAAATGATGTGATTATTTTCTAAAAAAGTATAGTCAATACAATATATTATATTTTCTAAATTAAGCTATTTATATATGTCATTTAAAAGTGTTTCAAATTTTGTATTTTTTATAAATGAAATATAATGCATTTTTTATGTAGGGGAATACCTATGAGAAATAGAACAGGTCTATTTCAAGCCTATAAGAAATAAAACACATTTGCTTTTGTAAGATAATCTCAAATCCACAAAGAGTTTCTTAAATCCATAAGATAATAGATTTGAAATCCACTAGAGAACAATATAAAAATCCATAACGATAAAGAAAAACTTTGTATTTTTATTAATAAATAATTAATTGTCAAAAATGTTTATAGACTTGGACTGAAATCAACCGAATGGACCAAATACTACACTAATGTGACTCAACTAGAACATAGCAACTATAAATATTAAACTTCAATTTTTAGATATTAATTAATAGGAAATGTTAACGAATTCCCTAAAGACATTTATTAGTAAATAATTTTTGGAAAGTTTTTATGAAGAAAAAAAAAATATATATATATTTTAATAGCTTTTTCAATTTTTCATAAAAGTGGTATAAACATTTTCCTAAAATGGTTTATTAATAATTGAACACTAGTTAACAAAGTCCTTAATTAATATAGATTAAGTCATTCAATTACCAATAATTTCTTTCTCCAAAAAAATACCAATAATTCTCACGAACACAAATTATTTATTAAGGAAGATGGTGTACGATCTCAAGAAAGAAAGTATGGGAAGAAATAAAAGCTAAATTTCATCTGACATAAAATCATACATAAAGATAACATGAAAAGTATAGGATTGAAATCAAGTGCAATACTTAGGGCATTGCACGGATGCAATTGGTATGGTTTTTGCAACTTTAAATCTCAATCATTAAATATAAAAAATGAGGAAAAGTAAAAAAGTAAAGATAAAAAAGTTATAAAAAAAAAAAAAAAAATTGTGAGGGACTTGGGTGAATTGAGCCCAATCCAAAAAGATATATGAGTGTAAAATTATCTAGAGAAGAAACATGAACTGACACCAACGGCTATAAAGAGATGTAGACACAGATTCCTTAAGACCACATTGAAAAGATAAAACACAAACCATGTTAACAAAGACCAGAAGAAAAACATATGACGGAAAAAGAATTAAAGAATCTTATGTATTTATAAAACTCGATAGTTCATAGTATTTTTGACAGAGACATTCGAGGTTCCAATCCTCTCACCCTATTGTAATGGCTGAGTTATAAATTATATATATAAAAAAAAAATCTATATATTACATCAATAGAAATTACTAATTTTTATATATTTCATACTCTATTCAAGTATTTCAAACTAAAAATTATAATTGAAATTCTATTTAAATTTCTCTATTCAAACGAGCCATACCTTGTTTTTTTTATCTCTCTATTGTTTTTAGCAGAACGATGGTAAAAGGGTTGCACACAACATAAAGAGCCCAAAAAGAAACTTTCCCTTATCGAGGAAGGTAATGATCCAATGTATTCCAACAGAAACTACTCTAGAAACTTGAACATCTAATTAGTTTTGATTTATCTCTTTTGTCTTGGTGATAATTTTACATCCCTTCAGTCCTTCTCACAAGTGGTATTGACATACACTGAATATTTTCAAATAATTTCACTGATAAACTATGAAATTCTCTATTATTATAAAGTTATAAACCTTGAAACTCACAAATTTCCCACCATTATAGCCTTATGATTCACAAATTCAAAGTTATACCTTGAATATTTTCAAAATTCAGACTGACTGCAAAAGTTCCCTTCACTATGAGGTTTGTTTTTCATAATTCAATAGTTTTGATGGGGGGATTTGAACCTTAGATACCTCCGTTGGAGACACCAAGAGGTGCCAACCAATTGAGCTACAAGGTTTTTAGCCACCATGATGTTTATTATTTACAAATTCAATATCACACTACAGCAGAGTGTGGAATATGTTTCCTGTAAGTCATCCACTCTTTACAAATTAAACTAAGAACACAACTTGATCTAAAAGCTATTAATCTCAGTCCAGTAAACACTTACCGATTGTAACAGACTAACAGGTGAATGGCTTTCAATATGAATTTTTATTTGAACAGAAATATTATTGAAGCAAAATACCAACTACTTGATTTACCACATGCGTGCACTCATGCACTCACACAATTCAACTGGTAACTCTTGCAAAGAAATTTCAATATCAAGACGTACCTCAGAACTTTGGCTGCAATGAGTGATTCAAGCTTTTGATTACAAGTGAAACAATTGCTAAAGAACTTTAATACCAGGATTCCATACTTTAAGAAACAATCACCCAAGAAACTTTTGTGAAATTTATTCAGCTAGAAGGTGCAACCAAATGCAATTTATGGTCAATTTAAATACATGTGCAATATGGTGGGAGCTCACAGATGTCTTGTGTTTAGACTTTAGCCAGTAACTCTTTCACATAACCAATTTTATCCTATACATCTAAGACCAACAGAGCGTGGTGGCAGTACTTCACCATCAGATGACATCCTGCTCTGGATCAAATCCAACTCATCCGGAGGAGGAAACTGCAATGCATCCTGCCCTCTATTATTGATGCATTCAAGCCTCACATTTACTCTGGGAATTCCAAGCTTAGCAAAAGGGTCACCAACAAAACCTGAAACCAGTAAAAGCCTCATGAACATAAACCCTCAATGCCTAACCTTTGCTGAAGGCATGATTTACATAATTGGGATTTGAGTGTCTAACCCATAATTTGAATAATGCTTGTTTAAGTTGAGATAAACTGAAGGTATGCTTGATTATATCATTGGTATAAATCTTTTTAAGGATGTTCAAGTTTATTTTTATTTTTCTTTATTCATTAAAGCAGGAATAATGGTTAATCATGTATTTTTTTTATAATAATTCACTGGTAAATCATGTTATCTTCATCTCATGTGCCTGTATTTGATTATTGACCATATTAGTAGTTAGATCAACCATCCACAGTTTAGCTTAATGAAATTTCAGTGTTGACATTTGAGAAAATGGACAGCTAGGTACAATTCAAGATAAAGTGCATAACATGCTAAGAAACTTTAGAGCAAAAGAAAATAGAGAGTAAAGTGGTCCTCAGTTCCAAAATTTTCATACCAAAACCACATAATGTGCAAATTGACATTATCATCATATCAGAATATCCATGTATTTATAGTTGTAATAATTTTTAACAAAACACATCCATGTACTCGTAAACTCATGTTTTAACCAAACAATCCAGCCATATTTACATCAAAAAGCCTCAACCAAAGGTTATGGACCCCTTATCAATTTGTTGTATCCAAGAAACAAACATACAACAACCAATCCTTGGTCACAAAAATTTGGGGTCCGATATGGATCGCCTAGTCAGGTTTGGCCACAAGTATTCTTTTCTGCCATTCCATCCAAAGTCATGCTATTTGTTCTTTACTCAATTGAAATGTCATTTTTAAATAAACAATCAGTCAATAACATACCCGAGAACAAATACTGATTGAAAGCAAAACCAGTATATTTCTCTACAGCATAGAAAAACTTACAGTTAAAAGGCCTGCAATACAGGCCTCTTTCCAAGCCTCTTGATCTCCTTATCCATTTTCCCAGTAAGCATCAACCCAAACATCTTGTAATCACAGAAAAGAGACCAAAATGGATGCCCAAACGTGGCCGGAACATTCCCTTCCACAAAGAAATGGCTGTACCAGGCAAATCCATACCCAGAGACTGGCACAAAGAGCAGAAACCACCAGCTAAAAACCACTGAACAAAGCATGAAGAAGATAGATATAAGTGTGCCCATGAAATGCCAGCGCCTTGTGGATGGCTTTGAGTGCTGATTCACATAAAAGGCCCAGAACTCTTCTAAGCTCCTGAAATTCATATCTTCCAAAGAAAAGCAAAATGAAACCCAAATTCAGAAATCCTATTGATTTTTCTTCAAAAACCCTTCTTGCAATTCCTTATCAAGACTAAACCCAAACCCAAATCAAAATCTTGACTTTTGGGTCCTCTTGAAATCAGTGATTAACCCAAAAACAGAAGCTAGGTTTGGCTTAACTTTCATAGAAATTACACAGGATTGAACCTAGGTAGGTGATACTGGGTATGACTCAAAAAAAAAATATTCAAAGTAAGACTCCTTGATATTTTCACCTATTCACTATGTGAGGTAGAGATGTTAGTTCGAACATGTGCCTAAGAATCTCAACGAGGTATTTAGGAAAGAGAGTACGTTGTGTTGGGTTTGAAGGTTGAACTATAGCTCTCTCAACAGTTTCTGAAAAATTCAAAGTAGGTTTTGTGTCTTGTTCGAACCAATCAGTGGGAATATTTTATTTTATTGTGATTCTTTCTTTTTTACAACAGATTCTAAGCCGCGGTTGTATAAAAAAGTAATTTTAGGATTTGAAAAAAATTTCAACCAATAATAATTAATAACTTATAATTTTTTTTTTTATGAGACTCTTAATAATACGTAGATGGTTTTTTTTAATGATACTAGCATAAAATAAACTGCTATAATTTTTATCACAATTATTTTACGTGTTAAATTATGATCGATTGGTCCTTTCCTTTTCGTATGAACTTATATTTTTTCTCGTCCGTTCCTAGTCTGCCACGTGAACCGTGCAGTATAAGTTGAGCGAATTTATATCTTCTTAGAATTTTTTGAGACTTAGAGGGCGTTTGGATTGCACTTATTCCTGCGTCTGCGTTTTCATTTTTTTTTTTTTTCCTCCAGCCGCAAGTGTTGACCCAATCTTCTATGAACAGTGCATTCATGCACTGTTTACGGACCCACAAATTTCACTTTTCAGCAACTTTTTCATTAAAAATGGGTCCAACGGTGCTATTCACACATTTTAAAATTATTTTGCTACAGTGTTTTCAATTTTCAGTTTTCAATTTTCAGCAATAAGTTCTATCCAAACGGACCCTTAGTAGATATCAACTTGCCATTTGGTGACGTGTACCTACAAGAAAAAAAGAAAGAATATAAAAAAGGACATTCTTGTTTGTGAATAGGAGATTCTTTAACTAGTCATGCAATAATATTTTTATTTTTATTTTCAGAGATTGTCTGAAAATTATGTGATTGGCTAATAGCCTAATACCAATGAGTTTGCCTTGTCTATTGCATTTATCCCATTTGGTTGGTCTAGGCAGAAAAAAGAAAGAAAGAAAGAAAAATATCCCATTTGATTTGCTCTGCCGAGTAATAAATATCTTTAATTACATTTATATATATATATATAACAATTTTTTTTATCACTAATTTCGTAAAAGTGTCATGTTTGTAACATTTTTAGACCACTTTCTATTAAAATTTCTTTTTTTATCTCTCAATAATAACTTGTCCCTTAAAATTTGTTAAGAGAATGTTTTTAAAATATTATAATCCCTTAACATTTGTCATAGTCTTGTTGCTCAATAGCCATACCCCATTCGGCCCATTCTCTCTTGAAAGAAAATCTAGATTAAAAAAATATATCCAATCTTCCACTTGTTATTAAGGAAAAAAAAAAAAAAAAACTTTCCACTTAGTTATAAGAAATAAATTTCTTACTTTTTTTAACTTTTGAATTCTCCTCGCTCATTAAAAAAAAAAAACTTTTGAATTCTCCTTTTTTTTTTTTTTTTTGGGTAAGAATTCATTGTTCATGGAGCTGTGCAATCAATTGGATCTTGTTAACAAATGCCCTTAGAGCGTTTATTTATGAGTTTTTTTAATAAAGTTTTAATACTATTTTCATGAAAAATATAAAAAATTATTTTTTTTAAAAGTCATTTTTTCTTCTTTTCTTATAAAAATTTTTAAAATATATATCGTAAACCAATGTCTTTAGAGCATTAATTAACTTATTCCTTAGTTTAAATATTATTACTAAAGGGAACATATAATAATTATTATTATTCTTTGTCTAAGGCTCCGTTTGGGAGTTCATAAGGGAATGAAATAGAATAGAATGTAATGATCATAAAGGAATGGAAAATAATATAATGGAATTGAATGGAATGTGTAAGGGCACAATTTGTACTTGGGCCCAACCGTGTGAAGGGTGCAAGCCCAAATAGCCTTATACAATGAAATTTGTAAAGCGTGAGCTTGAAACTTAGGTTTTATGGATATTGGATAACAAGTATGGTGGGCTCGATCACCAATACATGCACAATGAAATGGTTTTATGACAAAAACTCTCATCGGACGTTAGCCGATGATGAATTATATTTTCCTATTCTTTCCACAATATATTGTATTTGAAGGTGGTGTGTACAGTATTTTTCTCTCTCTTCTCTTCCGATCCCCCTTCTTGAATGCCATTCTTTTCCCTTTATATTATCTTCCTTCTTCCTACCATCCTCCACGTATGAACTAGATCACCAATCTAGATACTTGTTCCCATCCACCGTCTTCTTGAAGCCCTTAAACAATAATTGTAACACTGTCCACCACTGTTCAGAGATCATTTCTCCATTAATGCGGCCAGAGAAGTAGGTGCAGAGTCTTTAATGCGGTGGTAGCAGCTTTCTCTAAGATATTTCTTCTTCACTCCTTCTTCCTGTGCTCATGTGGAACAAATTCTCCCTCATCAAACCTTTTAGAAATCCCTTACATACACTAGGATGTATGGTATGCCCTTTATTTCATAGAGCCAAGGAGATCTCTCTCCTCGGACCATTTCCACCAATTTCTCTCGTAACAATTTTTTTGTGGGCCTTTATATCCAGCATAGTCATTATCACTGAAGCCTCCTCGGACGAGCCAATATTCTCAGATCAAGCTCAAGGCCCACAAACACACTTTGACTCTTCTGCCCCCACAGAATGTATTTAAGTAAGAGAAATGAACGGAAAAGAATGGAATTAAGCAACCTTGATTGGATATTTTAAAATAAAGGAATGAAAATGAATGGAATGTAAGTAATCTTGTTTGAGAGTAACATGTAAGGAATATAATGAAATCATTTTGTGATAATATTACTATTAGAAAAAGAGAGAAAGAAAGAAAAATATCCCATTTGATTTGTTCTGCCGACTGATAAAAAGGAATCTGTGGCTCATAACCAATAGCAATTTGACTCATCAATGTTTTGAAAGACTAATTTGTAGTATTATTTATCTAATTAAAGAATCTAGACTCTGAATCTCATTCTTCAGTGAGGTATAAATATCTTTAATTACATTTATATATTTATATATATATATATATATAAACATTTTTTTTATCACTAATTTCTGAAAAGTGTTATGTTTGCAACATTTTTAGACTACTTTTTTTATTGAAATTACTTTTTTATCTATCAAGAATAACTTATTATTTAAGATTTGTTATGAAAATATTTTTAAAATGTTATAATCGCTTAACATTTCTCATAGTCTTGTTGCTCAATAGTCATACCCCATTCGTCTCATTCTCTTTTGAAAGAAAATCTAGATTAAAAAATATATATCCAATCTTCCACTTGTTATTAAGAAAAAAAAAAACTTTCCACTTAGTTATAAGAAAAAAACTTCTTACTTTTTTTAACTTTTGAATTCTCCTCTCTCAAAAAAAAAAAAAAAAACTTTTGAATTCTCCTCTTTTTTGTTGTTGTTGTTGTTGTAAGAATTGATTGTTCATGTGAGTTGTGCAATCAATTGGATCTTGTCAACAAATGCCTTAAAGCATTTATTTATAATTTTTTTAAATAAAATTTTAATACCATTTTCATGAAAAATATAAAAAATTATTTAAAAAAAAGTCAACTATTTTTTTTTCTTTTCTTATAAAATTTTTTAAAATATATTTCGTAAACCAATGTCTTTAGAGTATTAATTAACTTATTTCTTAGTTTATTATTATTATTATTATTATTTTTTGTCTAAAGCATGTAACGGTGCTATTCTATTAGATAAATTAATGTCCTTTCATATGTTTATTAATTATATAAAAAGAGGCAATGCCTCTACAGTGCCATTTTGGTTTAGTTAGCCACTTTGTCCTTTTTTTTTTTTCGAGTCTTCTATTTGTACTTTTTTTCCTTTTATATATATTGTTATACTGATACAACAAATTTTACAATATTTTCACAATTATTGAGGTGTCAATTTCTTATAAGTCAAAATAAAATAATAGAATATGAAACTATGACCAACCACAACTGAAAATAAAGTGTTTTGTGAAAATGTTGTGACACTTGTTAGGTGAATGTGTAAAAGCTATCGTACTTTTGGTTTTTTTTTTTAGGGACTTTTGGTTTGTTCAATATGTATTTTTTTTTTTTTTTTTTTTTTTTCAATCATCTGTTTGTGCTCTTTTTTCTACTAACTATAAAAAAAAAAGAGGCAATGCCTCTACAGTGCTCCTGTTGGTGTAGTGAGCTTTTTTTTTTTCCCCAAGTTTTGAACAGTTGCTATAGTGTCACTTTGGTTTGTTCATGTGGCACTGTAGCTACGATAGCTACAACAATTTTTTTTTCTAGTCTTCCATTTGTACTTTTTTTCTTTTAAATATTTATAAGAACCCACATATATATTGTTATACTGACACAACAAATTTCACAATATTTTCACAATTATTGAGGTGTCAATTTCTTATAAGTCAAAATAAAATATGAAACTATGACTAACCACAACTGAAAATAAATATTTTGTGAAAATATTGTGATACTTGTTGGGAGAATGTGTAAAAGCTACAGTACTTTTGATTTGTTCAATATGAACTGTTCATCACTTTTTTTTTTTTTTTCAGTCATCGATTTGTGCTCTTTTTTTCTATATATAAAAAGGTGAATAGACTCATGAATAGTGTTATGAACAGTATTTTTGGTTTAGTGGCTTGCCTTTTTCCCCATTTTTTTTCCTTCAAGTTCACTAACTTGGTTTGAGCTTTTTTTTTCTTTTTCTTTTTCTTTTTCTTTTTCTTTTTCTATTCTTTTAAAGGATTGTAGACGCTCATTTTTTGCGAGCCCAACAGGGAAGCAGGCCCCAAGTCATGGGCAAAAGAAGGTATATGGAATGCCATTAAACTAAGTGGCAGGAATAATGGATAGTGGGTCTAAAAAGCAAATAAATGGATCCTGAGGAAGTAAGTGGGCCTAAAAAGGCCCGGAAGAAAGTAACAACAAACCCATGAGCTGTATGGATGTGGAAAAGTGAGAATGGGCCACGACTGCTACAGCAGGCCCAAAGTAGTGCAAGTAAAGAAAGTAAGGGGCTATGGAAAACCCATGACCCCAAAGAAAATGTAAGAAGTACTTGGGCCGAGGAAGCCCAAGAAGTTAGTAAAAGCTCATGGGAAATATAGAATTGAAAGAAAAGGCCCAGGACGCCCAAGAGAGTAAGTGGGCTTAGGACACCCAAATGAAAGTAGGTGGGACAAGGGAGCCCGCGAGTAGCAAGAAGCCCAGTAAGATCATTGGGCATCCGGAGAAAGAATAAACGGAAAAGGACTAAAGTGGCCCAGCAAGCTTGAGTCAAGTAGACCTCATGGCAGGCACAACAGAATTGTGTAGCAGGAAGCAAGTAACAGGAGCTGGGAATAAAGACATGGAACGACCCACAACCAGGCAAGGCCCAGCCCTTAGAAGATGCAGGCCATAAATGAAGAGTCAGGCGATATAGCCCATGCCGAAAGAAGCCAAAAACAAGTAGCAGACTGGGTAATTTGACGTTCAGACTGCGACAAACAGATGAGTAGCAGATAGAATTTTGAATAAGTATGAAGGCAAGGCACGCGCAAGGCTCAGGCACCATCAGCCTGTACCCAACCAATACAAGAAATGGTGAGGTCATGGGTCAAAGGTAAGGGGGTATGGTCTGGCGGTGGGGAGGGGGAAAAACTCATTTTCATGTTTCCTGCTCAAGCCTTTTTGGAAATACTGTCCTGCTGGGATGACATACTACTCAAAAGAGGTAAAGCTGGGTGAGAACCACTAGGTGCATGCCGAGAGGGGTAGAGAGAAGAAGAGTATTCACACCGTGCCAGGTAAGAGTGCCACAAGGAACAAGCAAAACAAAAAAAGCCTTCTCTGTCTGAGGCGGAGGGGCGCTGGCTGGGTGATTGACTAGTTAGTGATGGTCGGCAAAGGAACCTATGCTAGATAAAAAAGGTTAAGGGCTAAAATGGTAAAAACTCAAGCACGGTTAGCCCTATATAAGGAGCCCTATTGTGCACGGCTAAAGGAGAACAAAAACCTTTGTGAGATAGTTGCTAGAATCACAAAACAGGGGAGCAAGAGAAACAAGAAGAAAAAGAGAGAAAGAATAAAAAGAGAGTAAAAACAAGAAAGAAAAACAAAAGAAAAGGATTAAAGAAAAAAAGAAGTAAGAGAGAAACAGAGAGAATAGAGTGATTGACATGCATCGAATGGGTTAATCTCCCTCTTCCCCTCTAACCCATGCTCTCTGACGACGAAAGAAAGAAACTTCACTTGACCCAAGTTACTTAGGCCCGTTCCTTCAAAGCAGCTAATTTCCCTTCTTAGAGAAATTAGTAGCGTTGAAGGAGTGGTTCCCTTTCCTGACGCAGAACGGCTTAACGCGGCAGGATGACATTTATTTCTTTAATACGCTCCTTATTCTCCATCTAAAACTCATCCCTTTATTACCATCGTGTAAAAAATAGGCACCCTTCATTAAGGCCCACTGACTATTTTGTCTAAATTTCTATTATTATATTTACTATGTCTGTCTGTTGTAGTTAACATGATAGTTTTGCCTACCGTAAGCGCATGATCAAGACCTGACTAACAAGGGCATTGTTTGTGCACAAGCCGGACCAAGAAGGTTTGCTCTCGGACCGGTCCCAACTCCTCGATCTAGAAAACTTTGGGCCTAGTGTAACGGCAGGTGGCCCAGCCCTACACTTGCAAAAAAGGCCCACACAAGGATCTTTATATGTTTACTTTCTACTTGTAATGTAAGCTTACATTGTATACACACAAAAAGTAGCAACTATTATATACATTTGCAAAAAAAAAATTGTACAAATTTTGCAAATGTTTACAATATTTTCCAATTTTTATGTGTTTACAATATAAATTTGCATTGTAAGTGCAATGTATATTTCTATATATATATATATATATATATATATATATATAAATAAATAGTGAATGAGAAAAGTTACAGTAATTTTACTACAGTAGTTTTGGTTTGATTAACTTTCATTGTTTTGCTGGCCTTTTTTATTTTATTTTTTAATTTTGTGAATGCATAAAGTTGTAGTATATTTGCCATATTATATTTGGTTTGTCCACAATAATTTTCACAACACTTTCATAACAAATCAAATATGATAAATTGTTATTGGTTCTAATTTAAACTTACCAATGAAACTACTTTTTTACCCACCAATAACAACTCGTAGTAACCTACTACTTATAATTTGTTGTGAAAATGTCATGAACATAACATTTTTTTGTGTGAAAAATGTTAAGACATCTTAATGTTGTCACAATATTTTCATAACTATTGAGCTATTAATTCTTTACAAATTAAAATAAAATATAACAAAATTATAAAGGTATTATGAAAATGTTGTGTCATTTTGTTGTGTTTTTAGAAATTTATTGTTGGTTTAATCAACTTTATTGAGCCAAAATTCACTATTCCATATACAATTTTCTTGGGTTGACTTTTTGTATATTTTTTTCTTTACACACTATTTAAGTAAAAATACATAGTTTTGCACACAAAAACAAAAACAAAAACTTAGGGAAAAACATTTTTCATCCTTTATGTTTGGGGTAGTTTACAATTCTTTCTTAAACTTTAAAATCAAGTAATTTTTCCCTTAATATTTTGGAAAAGAGCAAATATGTCATATTGTTATTCTCTCAGTTAAACCCTAATGAAAACTTATGATTCTTAAAATATTTTATTGTGTAATGTCTAAATTACTCTTGCTAAATTTAAACATCCTAAAAATTTTATTTACGTATTTTGAGTTTTAAATGATAAAAATTCTTGGAAAGTTAGAATGATGATATTTAATGACACAAGCCTTTGTTATCTTTTTTATTTTAATTTTTAATTTTAAATTTCTTAGCAAAAGTCAGTTGTTTATTGTTGGAAGATGATGATATTCGTTATCATTTTTAGAAGTTTGTAGAGAATAGATATATTGTCTTTAGCAAGTAGGTACTAAAAATCTATTATAGTTAAATAAATATTTATATGTTAAATAGCTATCCTAACTTTGTAGTTGATCAAAAATTTTAAATGAATGAGATCAATTTTTTACGACATAATTATCAAAATTCTTAAAATTAATCTCTTCTGATTAATGTAAATCTTTATATACTTTAAAAATCAAATGATTCATATCTTTGTTTTATAATACAAATAAAATCTAGAATTGACCTTAATTATTACAGTATTTTTTTTTCACAGTAAACACATGCCTTGCACGTGCTGCCTTAACTAGTAAAGAATCAATGAAGCAACTAATCACATTCGGCTGTTTGTCATCTCCTAAATCACAAGAGTACATTTAAACCCAAAAAATAAATCGCCTAAATCTTTCTGGTAATGTCCTAGTTGCCACCTCATTACCATAGACTAATAAAATGACTGAAGTTGCATTAACAGCTATGGCTTACTTGTTAAAGAGTCTTAAAAGATATTCCCTCTTTTTTCTTTTTTCATGAAAAGAATTAAGATTAAAATTTCTCTATCCCCACTTGTTGTGAGAATTAAATTATAATATATATGTGCGTGTAAGTAGGTGCAATACTGAAAATCATTTATTAGGTACATTTATTGTATCCCTTAAGTCCTCAACCACATGTGTTTCTGTTAAGACTATAAATGAACCAAATCGATCATAAGCAACTCAGGTTTGGTTTGATAAAAATTTTGTTCATATTTGTTTGTTTATAAATAAGTCAACTTGAGCCTTAGTTTTAGGCTTGTTTGATAAACAAGCCGAGCCCAAGTAAGAAAATTTGTTCACGAAAGCTCATGAGCTATTAGGTTTGATACAAAACAATTCAAGTATAAACTCATTTATAAGTTTATATGTGTTAGTTAAATATACTCATTACACATATCTTAATGATGACATGGCCAACATGGGGCCACTGCCAATTATCTTAATTTTTTTCTTCTCTCTAAACTAATCAAGAAATACTTTAGACTATTGTTACATTTAAAAATAAATTAATTAATTAAGTTGGCCACATATGATCCTTCCCTATCAATTATCTAAAGTAAAGTTACGAAACATATTTGTATTTTCTTATTCATAGTAGTTACAAACAAATATTTTTCTGGTTCTTCACCATATAATGTGAATGTAAAATTTGTATTTTGAATAATTGTTAAAACTTTAGACAGGAATGATGAATGAATGAATTTAATTATGTAAAAATTTAATTTGAATAATTTCTAATTATAAGTTGGACTAAATGCACGATAAAATGAGTACACAATTCTTTTTCCTTAATTTTAGAGATTTAAACATTTGATAATGTAATTTTTTTAGATCTCAAGCTCAAAAGTTTCTTCTGAGCTCGAGTTTGAGCTTGGTTTGACTAATTAATCAAGTCAAGCCAATCCAAACTCAAGCATTTTGATTTTCCCACAAGCTCAATTTCAAATATTATTCTTAAGTTTGTCATGAGCTTGAGCCAAACTTGAGTTTTTTACTTTTCCTAATGAGCTAAACTTGAATATAAACTACTCGACAAAACTCAGCTAGTTTATAGACCTAATTTCTATGTAGAGAAATTCTAGTCACTATAGCCACAAACCTTTTTACTGTAGCTCTTACATTTTTCTTTATGTTTTAAGTCTTTTTGACCAGTGGTTTTTCTGTTTATACTTAACAAGTTGCCTAATTAATGGTTGAAAAATGCTAAAGATAATACAAATTTTACTTCATTAAATTTACAAACTGATGTGATAATAAATGTAATTGATGGGCTTTAACACCTCATAAATGAATATTTGAATTGTTTATTTATGATTTATGACAAGTCAATTTGTAAACTCAAAGTAGTCAAATTTTTGTATTAGCCATAACACTACTCTTAATAATAATAATAATAATAATAATAATAATAATGTGTTTTTACAAACGAAATGCTAAAGTACTACAAATTTTACTACATCAATATTACAAACGAGTATGATAATAAATGAAATTAGTGAGTTTCATGTATGTCATAAATGAATATATAAATTATCTCTTTATAATTTTTTTATAATTTGTGACCGACGCATAAGTTTGATAGCTGAGCTCAATGTAAGATGCGTAGTACAGATATCATATGGCAGGTCATTTGTTGCTTAATTAACATCGAAACCATGTCAATTCTTTTTTGAACTACACAAAATAAATAAATAAACAATTGAGCGTCAATGTTGATAACTATAGTGTCCGTTTGAATACCGTTTATTTTGCTAAAAATTTATTGCTGAAAATAATAAAAAAATAATTTTTGAATTACTGTTCACTTCTGGATTACTGTTCACGGCTGAAAACACTGTAATTTTGCCTTAATGTACATGTCCCATGAACAGTGTAAGAGGCGCTGGTAAAAAAAAAAAGACAAAAACGTAGAACGTGGAGGCTGGACGTGGGATCCAAACGGGTACATAATATACTATTTTCTCACATTGTTTCAATTTTCTTTCTGTACTGCAACTGAATCCAACATCTACAAATGGAGCGAAAGCCAAAAAAAAAAAAAAATGGCATGTAACTTGATGTTTTCTTGCAGAGAGACCATCAAATTACTCATCACTTCTAGCCAATGACCTTTAGGTTAGATGACATTTCCTGATGCGTCTAACAAAGATATTCACGATTCAAATTCTCCCTCCCCACTTAATATGTGCCAAACCCAAAAAAAATTAAAAAATACTCATCATTTTCAAACCATTCATGCACAAATTTTCATCCTAAATTTCCCAATAGAACTTCCCAGTATTAGTAGAAAATGGTAGGATGCTAAATTGTGTGAAATTTCATTCTAGAGCTAGAATACTCGCTCTCCAGTAGCAAACAGGTTCCAGAATATAGTTGACATGAAATAGAGTCCAGCTGTGACAGTCAAGAATGCCTGGAATGATCCCAACCACTGTACAAAAAAACCAGTTCCAATTGTGCTGACTATTGCTGCTAATGTCCCAAAAGAATTTGAAATCCCTGTTAATGGAGAAAATTATTGCCTTTAGAAACAAATTTTAATTTTTTGGGGAAAAAAAGTAACACAAAATTACAAATATCATTTTCTAATAAAAATGCTAAAATTATTACCAATTTTTACCGCAAAATACTTACAAACTAACATGACAGTGAATACAATTGGTGTCACTTCAACAATCTTTTGTGACTCACTACACATCAGTTTGTAAGACTTATATAGTAAAATTTGTAGTATCTCTAACCTCACTCTTTTCTACTAACTGAATAAGAAACATAGGCAAGAACATACCATGAAGTAGTCCAGCATATTGAGGAGCTATATCCTGTTCAAGGAAACCACGGAAGTTTATTAAATTTGAGGTAAAATTACTGATATTCAATTGCTATACTGGATTATCCGGAGAATTATCAACATTTAAGTTTTACCGTTTATTATGACTGATAAAATGAAACTTACTTGTATGTTGAGGAGAAAGCCAGCTTGGCTAAAAGAGCTCAAGCTCAAGGCTATTGTGATGAAGACCGACGCATGTACGGGTGTATTAACAAAATTCAAGCAAAGCAATGACACCCCAGGTCCAATGAAACCAATAGACTGTTGTTCAAAATCATACATCAGCATAGTGATAGATCAGAGAATATCATGTAGACTTCTATATTTAGAAGGACTTGTAAACATATCTTGATCACATAAAAGTTCAAGTAAGCTGAGTTAAAAACTGATTATCAAAAAAAAAAAAAAAAAGCTGAGATAAAAACTGAACAATGGAATAAACAAAGAATGGCACTTCTTATAACCCATTTGAGATGCAATATATTTGTGCTTTCTGCATCTCCTTTTATAACAAATCTAGATCATTGGGGATGTTTCCAAAGCCTCAAATGTACAATATAATCAAATGCTAAAGTTCAAAATTTACTTTTTAATTGGAGATTTTCCACTTTCTCATGATCTTTTCTTCTACTTTATGTTCTTTGCCTCATCCATAATGATAAACCCTTAATTCTATTAGCAGATTAAAATCAAAATATCATTTTACAGAAGATTCCCAAGTATTAGAATTACAATGTGCTACTACAAGACAGAAACAGATGAGGTACCTGCATTATCTTGCGTACTAATGTCAAATTGATGCCTGCCTTGATTAAATAATCTGATGTTGCACCTGCAACATAGCCAGAAAGAGCCATTGTTCCCCATGGAATGGCACTAAACCATGCTGCTTGCTTCAGGTTCACATTAAATACCTAAATTCATGAGGGAAAACAAAGAATATTATTAAGCACCAACAATAATTTATAATGCATTATCAACACAGGAAAACAATTTGACATCTTTCATGTATTCAATAGCAAGACAAGTTGTAGAAATTGAAGAAATGAGTACTTACAGTCTTGAAATAAACAGGCATCCATGAGAGAAGAACAAAGTATCCCTGTAATGACAAGCGCTTTTAGATTCTTCATGCAAATTCATAAGAATTTAACCAAGTGAATAAGTATTTTCAGTTAATTTAAAAAGAAGAAGACTCACCCAATTGTTGGTTATATTAGCCAATATGATAGCCCATGTTGGTAATTTTGATAATAAGAGCCGAATAGGGGGGAACTTGCCATCGCTTACTGAAGAGTCAGTTTTTCCATCCTGGATTAGTCGCAGCTCTGATTTACTAATAAATTGGCTTTCTTGTGGATCATTTGTGACTTGTGTCCACATTGACAACCAGAGCAGACCAAGTGATGCAAAGAGAATGAAAGGACCAGTAAGTCCAATTGATGACAACATAATTGGAGTTAGTAGTAAGCCTGCTACATTGCCAAGATGAAATCCAGCCATGGAGATACCCACTGCACTTGCTCGTTCATGGTTTGGAAACCACCTAGACACATTGGAATAGCTGGAGTTCAATTATAGTTTTTATAAGAAAGAATAAGTTGAATCAACTTTTAATTAAGATGGCTAAACCAATTCTTGAACCTAGCCTATCAACTGGCTATGCAAAGAAGTTTATAGATATGCATGTTTAAGTTAATAAACCCATCAATAGGAGAAACAATAATAATAGTAACTTGAACACATTGTTCAACATCAATTAGAAAATTATTTTGATGACCACTGTACGTAACTTTCAAGCTTGTCAATTAATTCAACTCACTTATCTCTACAATATACTCAAGCTGAACATAGATTAAGCCTGACAAATTTGTGATTAGCTCAGTTCATTTTTAAGATCTCTACCATTACTTGTCCGGATTCGAAAGGCATTACCTTGACAAAATGATGCCCATGGCAGGTAGAGCTACGCCTTCAGCCAATCCAAAGAAGGCACGAATGGCCAAGAGGCTGGTTGTGGAGTGGTTGGCAGCCCACGGGGTGAGCAGGGTGGCCAATGACCACAAGGCCACACCAGTTGCCAACACTCTCTTTCCCCCATACTTGTCTATTAAGGCTCCTCCAACCACAGATGAAAATATATATCCCCATAAAAAGGATGACTTCAAAATGTAACATTCACATCAAATTAGTCAGGATGTCAATCTAACAACATGGTCAGGAAAGAAAAACACAAACAGAAACCAAAAAAGAGAGAAGGAAACAGGATGTAGAAAACAAGCACTAGAAAATAAGTTTGCAATTTAGAGTGATGTTAGGGATATTACAAATTTTACTATACATAAATCTTACAAACCGATGTCTCCCCAATCACAAAAAATAAAAAAACAAAAAAACATTGGTTTATTCTACTTTTCTAATCGTTTCAAATCCAGATTTTAGACTCTCAGACATCAACAACTACAGCTCAGGTCTAGGTACCTTTTCTACACTGTTTTAAATTTTGCATTGCACACAAGTACTATAAGTACTACCTCGTTTAGTGCCTAAACTATTTAAATTTATTTGTAAAGTATTCAAGATACCTTGGATTTACAAGCATCCAAATAAGCACCTCATAGATAATACACATATATGATTCTTAGAAACAGTACACAATTACATAAAAATTTTCTTATTGTGTTGCCAAATTTATATATTATGAATGGTTGCTTCTACGAAACACCCTCTCTTGCAAGGTGAGTTCTATAGTAGATTTCACTCTATAATAAGAGGTGGCGTGAACATCACATGGAAAAAAAAAATCATTTTCTTTGTTATTTCAAATTGTACCCCAATCAAAATTTCTATAGAACGGCTTGAACCCAAAACAGTTTTGGTTTGGGCTACGTATTATAGGTGAATAGTCCTTTCACAGATTATAGGTGAATAGTCCTTTCACAGATAATGTCACAAAGTTCTAATATGTAAGCATGTAACCTTTCCCTTGTGTGTATGGGTTTATTATCATCTTTCAGCTCACTATTCACTACCAAAGGAAAATAAACTGTCCCCTCCTACAAAAAGCCAACGGGCCCTCTAATTTCTTCCAAAGAAGAATGGTTGGTAACCATTTATTAAATAATACAGAAGAGTTTAGTGATATGAAAAAGTTATTGCAATCCTTCTCATAATTATTAAGGCAATTTGTCGTAACTAACACATAATAAAAATAGCATAATAAAAATAGTAGAAGTAGTACTACTTCTACAATACTTTCATAATAAATTATAGGTTATAAATTGTTATTAGTTTTAATTTAAACCTACCATTAATTTACTGAAATCATTTTTTTACCTATCAATAATAGTTTGTAACAATTTGTTACTTATAATTTGTTGTAGACATCATATTTCTCTAATATATTACCTAAACAATTGGTTGATAGTGTGAACATTGTTTATGGTGAATATTTTATTAATAAAAAAAAATTATTGAAAAATATTCTTGTTTGTTTGTTTGAGCTGAAAGGACCAGGAAACTTCGTTTTCAATTATCGCTAAAGTATCTAAATGTTTGTTTAGATACCGTTTATTGTTGAAAATTAAAAATATTGTAACAAAATATTTTTTAAATATGTAAATAGTATCACGTGACTCAATTTTAAAATTTTGCTAAATTTCTTACTTGCGAGTCTCATAAATAATCCACGAGACAAAAAAAACCGTTGGTATCCAAACTTACACTAAGTTCCTTGCTACAATCATTGTTCAATTTTTGGTAAGGTGGCGGCGAACCAACAAACGCCACATCTCAACTACCAAGATTTTTGTTTTTTTCTCCTTTTGATTTTCCATGTCAAAAAGCACGACTGTAAGAGTCAAGAAACGAAAATAAAAATCTCACTTGTAAAAGTAGAGAGAGTTCTTCACCTACTTCTATTGTCTCAACTTTTGTGGGTCGTCCAATTTATTTATTTTTCAAATTATTAACATTTTAAACAATTTTTTCACCATTAACAAGACATGCGATAGTTAGTACATAATAAAGTCATATCACATTATGATTCAGGATACCAACCACTGATAATCAATGATATCAATAGAAGGTTCAGATAAAAATGATGGTAGATAAATAAAATAAAATAAAGAAGTAGTAGTATTGGCCCTATTGGGTAGAAAAATAAGTTTGAGAAAATAAAAACGCTAAAGCCCACAAAAGAAAGAAAGTAAAGTGATGAAGAGACGAGAAGAGGAAAGGGAAGAGAAAGGGAGAAAAAAATTATCATTAACTTGTTTGGTTGGTAAGAGAGAAATGGAGGTAAATATAGTTTATTAGTGGTCCTACAATCAAAACTCTCTTCTCTCGTTTTTCTTTCTTCCAATTTGGGAGGAAAAATTTGGCGAACCATTTTCTTTCCTTCAACCTAATCCATTCTAACCAAACAAAGGATTTTATTTCCTTTCCCTTCTCTTCCCTTCTTTTCTTTTCTTCCCTATTACCTAACCAAACATAACCTTACAAGAGAGAGAAAGTTTATAGATAAATTTTTTTACAAGTAATGATGTGTCATATTGTTGTCAGTGATATGTACAAATATAGTTTATTAGTGGCTCTTCCCATCAAAACTCTCTCCTCACTCCTTTCTTTCTTCCAATTTGGGAGGAAAAATTCGGTGGACCATTTTCTTTCCTTCACCCTAATTCATTCCAACCGAACAAAGGATTTTATTTCCTTTCCTTTCCTTTTTTTTTCCCTTCTTTTCTTTTCTTCCCCATTTCCTAACCAAACATAACCTTACAAGAGAGACGAAGTCTATAGATAAATTTTTTTACAATGTGTTAGATTTTAGATTGTTGTCAGTGATACTTACAAAAATTATGTCATAAATAGACCTAAACAAGGGACAATAATATGAATAAGTCTTGTGTCATGTGGCACAATAGATGCTATAATTTGTACATGTGACAAGTTATGATCAGTGAAAAGGTGAAAAATTGTGGTTAGTGGAGGAGTGATAGTTGGTATATTTTATGCGGCAATTAGAAGGACTCCAATAATATAATCTAAACTCAATTATTGTGTTTGTGAAATTTGTTGGGTTACAGAGTCCAAACAAAACAACATACACACATGCTGATGAGAGTTTTAAGATTAGCATGGTACCTGCACAATACCCAAGAAAGAATTGGTCCACCCAAATTTTGTAGCTAGCGGGACGACAGCGACAGACATGACGACTCGGTCAGCATTACAAAGGCACATAACACAAGCCATCAAAGCCACCACCTTAAACCTCTCTGGCACCAATACTTTGGCAGCAGCCACCGCTTCATCTCTTCCTCTCCTCCCCATCAACACCCCTCTCTCTATTCCCTCCGCCGTACACTTCACCTCCCATCTCTTCTTTCTCTCTTCCACCACCACCACTCTTATTCCACTCTTGTGACTCAATGATAAACTCTCGACCTTTATTGGCTTTGTGTGTTGGGTGAGTCCTCTTGGTTCAAACCCCACCTGGGTTTTCCTCAACTTTATCAAATTTGATTGTTTTGAAGTCCCAAAACAAGGACACGATGATGATGAAGAAGATGATGACAAATGTAGCAGGCTTTTGGCTGAAGTTTGGGCAGCCATTAGAGAGGCTTTTTGGAACAAAGAGAGAGAAAGAGAATGTTGTTAAAGACCTATCAAACAAATAGACATTGATGGAGAAACTGTCAAAAGGATTTCTTTAAATGATGCATTATAAAATTGGACAATTCTTATAGGTGAGTTCTACTAGGGGTTTGGGTTATAGAAGTGGAATTAAAGAAAAGTTTAAGGGGAAATGAAATAAAAAAGTTGGTTTTGGGGTAGGTGAGAAAAGGAAGGGTTTTAGTGCAATTTGGTCTTTTTAATTCAAAACTTGTGTTATGACAAAAGGGTATTTTGGTCACTGAGTGAAATTTGCATGGTGCGGCTTAGGGTTAGTTGTGCTCATGGGAGTAGAATACACCTACGTGGCAACACGTGTAGTCGTAGCTTTATGCCTTTGTGTTCACCAACCTCGACAGTCGACATGTTGTCTTGTACAATCCAACATCACGTGCTTCCCATCAAACCCGGCATACCGGTTACCCGAACTGCCAGTCACATTGCCATTTTCAAACTTTTTTTTTCCATGTTTAATGTTTCTAATTTAGTAAATTGCCAATTAATCCAACCTACCGAGATAGAATTATCTAGTCAAAATCTAAACTAATTTAACTTTGGTTGAATTGTCGTTTTTATCCTTCAAATTTTTATTTTTATTTTTGGTAATTTAATCCTCGTACTTACTATTTTTCTCAAATTGATCTTTATGTTCAAGAATATTCATTCTTAAGGAAACCTCCCTCTTCTTAGAGTAGATTTACATTTAGGGGGTCCACACTCATGTAAGAAGAGAAAGACTCATCTCATAGGGTAGAATAATTTATTTTTTGGCATTTTAATTTCTCGTCCCATTGGATTTAATTGAGAAAGTGACTTATTAGGGGAATTTGATCATTTCTAAATATATAAAATGGAATTGGTTGGTTTTAAAGATAAGAATGGAAAATGTTTTTTTCTCCCTTCTCCCCCCAAAAAAAAAGCAATTATTAGTTAATAATATATATATATATATATATATTGTTTCTACATAATAATGAATTACTCATAGTCCCATACACTTGAGAGTAGACCCTTGGATTGTTACCAATTAGTTACCCGATGACTATACAATATTGCATAATATTAAATACAATAACTATAAAAATAAGTGGCTTATTTTTTTTTGAGGAAAAAGAATAAGTGGCATGTCTTTTGCCTTACCAAGATCGGCTGAAGCATAGAAGCAAGTGATGCAATTGCGTAATGCCCCCAAATAAAAGAAGGCCCCGCACTTGTATTAAAAGTGTGTATATATATATATATATTTTTTTTTAATTAAAAAATTTAAGTCATTTTATTAGTCAATTGAATGCAATAAAAATGCCCTATTGCATCCTAAAATACAAAAAATTAAAAAGGGAAAAAAAAACAAAAACAAAAGGCCCCACAATACAATGCAAAACACCACACGCATATATAGCCGATAGTAGCAACACACTGCTCATAGCATACTAGTACATATAGCCACATGATCCATAACCCCACACACTAAAACTAACTTCCCTAAGACACTAACCCACCCACTATAGCATAAATGGGGAGAAAATAGGAAATTAGCAATAATTTTCAAACAATATAATTAGTAGTTACGGTTTACAAAATATATTTTTTACTAGCATCTCGAGTCTAAAAGACTCGATTTTGGGCCTCTAAATCGAGTCTTTGATGGTCAATTTTTATGGTCTGATTCTGTCTGATATGGCATTTTTTCCACGTGGCGACTACTTGGAAATCGAGTCTCTAAGACTCGATTTATATCCTAAACCTTTCTCATTTTTCTCCTCCTTATTTTTTTTGCGTTTCACATCTCTCTCATTTTCCTCCTCCTTATTTTTTCTGCGTTTCACATCTCTCTCCTCATTACCTCTCCATCTGCTTCTTTCTTCCTTACTACCTCTTCATCTGCTCCTTTCTTCCTCCTCCAGGCTAATCTATACAAGCCCAACCACCACAGACCCATCGCCGTCGACCCAGCTAACCCAGGCCGCCGCTCCCAGGTCACGTGCGACCCAGGCAGCCATGGATCTGGGCTTGCTCGCGTTGGGTTTTTTTTTTTTTTTTTTTTGTGTGGTGGGTTTTGCTCAGTCACGATCTTCCTATGGTGGTTGATGGATTTTGACGTAGGATGTGAGTTTTGGTGGTTGTTGTGTATTTCTGGGAATGGATGTTAAGAGACTTAGGCTTAAAATTTTTTGGCCGGTAAATCGAGTCTTAGAGACTCGATTTCCAAGTAGGCTCCATGTGGAAAAAAAAATGCCACATCAGATGTGAAAATCGACCATCTAAGACTCGATTTTTAGGCCAAAAATCGAGTCTTTTAGACTCGAGATGCTAGTAAAAAATATAGTTTGTAAACAGTAACTAGTAATTATATTGTTTGAAAATTATTGCTAATTTCCTATTTTCTCCCATAAATGATCTCTTTTACTTTATCATATCAGTTAATAAGATCTTATTTAAGGTATACTTAAATTAAGTAAATTAACCATATTATTAATTAAAAAAGAAATGGTAGAAGAACTTAAAAACAAAACCTTAATTAGTAATTTTACATCTCAAAATGCAAGAAAAATATTTTTTGAATAAAAAATAAAAAATTTAATAAATATTATTTAGTTAATATTTAAATATAAATAAAAACCCCACTTAAAATTTTCACTTTAGTCCCTCAAAATTGTTGAGCCCGCCCTGTCCCATATATACTTGGAGATACTTTCAGTTACATTTTTCACAAACTAATCATTATCCTTTAAACCTATTTATATTAGTAGCTAATCACTATGCCATGAAACTTGAAACCTTCTACATGAGAGCACGACCTAAGTGGTGAACTGATCATTATGGTTATAAATATAAGATATGTGCTTCGTATGTTAATAGGATTTGTTTTTTGTAGAGCTGAAATCTTTATCTTCACAGTATTTTTTGCATTATTTTTATTTTATTTGCATTTTAATAATTTTTATACAATGGTAGATAGGTTTATTATGCAAACTATAACATGGGTGGTGAACCAAAGAACTTTATGAGGTTTTTCTTCAAAGCCAAGCTCTTGAAGGCATAATGTTATCTATGGTATATGTTGAACATATATTTATCTCTTTGTAGATAATTTGTAAACTTTAATTGTGGGGTCTTGGGCTTCGGCCGAGAGCATGGGGCTTTGGCCGAGATCGTGAGTAGTCCGAATCCGAGGAGGAATATCTCCTCGGATAAGCTAAATGCAGATCAGATATAGATCCTAATGATCAAAGTGACCTTCCAGGAAGTTCTAATAATAGGGACGAGCATCATGAACATACAAGAGGGATAAGGACTCAAAAATATCTAAGGAAAAGCTGCTACACCGCATTGAATATCCTGCAGCTAACTTTCTGACCGCATTTATGTGGAAAAGACCCCTGAACAGTGCTACCTCGGCAACCACAACTCACAGAAGGTCAGAAAGGGTGTCTGATGGGACAAGCACTCAAGTGGTGGCTCAAAGGATCAACAAGTGTAGGATTAAGATCATCCAAAATGAACTATATAATGGAAGAGGCCCTTCATGAAAATGGGATGAAAAAAGGGGAAGAGAAAACACTGTAGCAATCTCAACAACTCCTGTAACCATTGTCATCCAATATATATTAGAACAGAGCTCCTCGAATTGTGCTGAGGACAAACTTTCTTGCACAAACCAAGTTTAATTCTTGTTGGCTCATCATCCAAAACCATATTAACTGTTATCCATGTACTAAAATCTAGCTCTTTGACTCACTCTCTACAAATTTATTGTACTGGGTTCACTGGGCCAAGATCCTTTATATTTTGAGCTTGGTCTGAAAATCATGTCCTTACAATTGGCGCCGTCTGTGGGAAGAGCTTGTGTGATAGTGAGTGCAACGGTTAAATATGGTAGGATAAAGCCCCCATCAGCAAGAGTCCCTGGGGAAAGCCATTATGGTGGCCAGTTTACTATGTGAGCAAGTCACTACATGAGGCACACACAGTTGTTGTCCTAACTTAGCTTTCGCTCAGGTCTATACTACGAAATGCTAATTATACGGGGAGGATTGTTGAATGGGGCACAGTTCTAGGGGCTTATGACATCAAGTACATGCCTCGTACCTCTGTCAAGGGGCAGGTCCTCGCGAATCCGGTGGCCGAGTTCGCTGAACCTCCATTAGAGGAAGTGGCAGCAACACATGAGCAATTCAAAGGGGCTCTGCGGCGGGGCTAGTTCTTGAAGGTATATATTGATATCTTCTAATCTATTGAAGTGATTAAACAGAACCTTAGCTATGTCGGGTCCTCAAACCTCCTGCTTTGGGAAAATTAACACATCTCTGGAAGTGGTTAAACAAAACCTTAGCTATGCCGGGTCCTCGAACCTCCTGCTTTGAGGAAATTAACACACACTGGCATCTTTAGAAGTGGTTAAACAAAACCTTAGCTATGCCGGGTCCTCAGACCTCCTGCTTTGGAGAAATTAACGCACACTGCATCTTTAGAAGTGGTTAAACAGAACCTTAACTATGTCGGGTCCTCAAACCTCCTGCTTTGGGGAAATTAACACATCTTTGAAAGTGGTTAAATAAAACCTTAGCTATGTCGGGTCCTCAGACCTCCTGCTTTGGGGAAATTAACACACACTAACATCTTTAGAAGTGGTTAAACAGAACCTTAGCTATGCCGGGTCCTCGGACCTCCTGCTTTGGAGAAATTAACACACACTAGCATTTGTAGAAGTGGTTAAATAGAACCTTAGCTATGTCGGGTCCTCAGACCTCTTGCTTTGGGGAAATTAACATATACTGGCATCTTTAGAAGTGGTTAAATAGAACCTTAGCTATGCCGGGTCCTCAGACCTACTGCTTTGGGGAAATTGACATATCTTTGGAAGTGGTTAAACAAAACCTTAACTATGTCGGGTCCTCAGACCTCCTGCTTTGGGAAAATTAACACACACTGTCATTTTTAGAAGTGGTTAAACAGAACCTTAACTATGCGGGTCCTCGGACCTCCTGCTTTGGGGAAGTTAACACTCCATAACAACTCTCAAAGTATCATGCCTCGGTCCTCGGACTAGATGATGTGGGAAAGTTAACACTCCATGACATCTCTCTTCAAGTGTTTAAACTATAACTTAATCATGCCTCGGTCCTCGGACGAGATGATGTGGGAAAGTTAACACTCCATGACATCTCTCTTCAAGTGTTTAAACTATAACTCAATCATGCATCGGTCTTCGGACGAGATGATGTGGGAAAGTTAACACTCCATGACATCTCTCTTCAAGTATTTAAACTATAACTCAATCATGCCTCGGTCTCGGACCAGATGATGTGGGAAAGTTAACACTCCATGACATCTCTCTTCAAGTGTTTAAACTATAGCTCAATCATACCTCGGTTCTCGGACCAGATGATGTGGGAAAGTTAACACTCCATGACATCTCTCTTCAAGTGTTTAAACTATAACTCAATCATGCATCGGTCCTTTGACGAGATGATGTGGGAAAGTTAACACTCAATGACATCTCTCTTCAAGTGTTTAAACTATAACTCAATCATGCCTCGGTCCTCGTACCAGATGATGTGGAAAAGTTAACACTCCATGACATCTCTCTTCAAGTGTTTAAACTATAACTCAATCATGCATCAATCCTCGGACGAGATGATGTGGGAAAGTTAACACTCCATGACATCTCTCTTCAAGTGTTTAAACTATAACTCAATCATGCCTCGGTCCTCGGACCAGATGATATGGGAAAGTTAACACTCCATCACATCTCTCTTCAAGTGTTTAAACTATAACTCAATTATGTCTTGGTCCTCGGACCAGATAATGTGGAAAAGTTAACACTCCATGACAACTTTCAAAGTGTTCAAACGGAACCTTAGCTATGCATGGCTCCTCGGACCACATACTTTGGGGAATTATAATTCCATGATATCTATTTGTTTCTCACTAAGTGTCAAGACATTCCCAAGATTATAACCAAACCTTAGATTGGTAGCTCTGAAAGGAGCAATTTACAGTACAAATATGGGGCGCGTGAAACAACACTCCCCTAGGTGTAAATCAAAGGATCAAAGCATAATTAACTCTTAAGACTTCAAAACCTAACTTTTTTCCTCGGATGAGAAGAAAAAACCGGAGTTTTAAGGGGCTATTGTGGGGTCTTGGGTTTCGGCTGAGAGCATGGGGCTTTGGCCGAGATCGTGAGTAGTCTGAGTCCGAGGAGGAATATCTCCTCAGATAAGCCAAACGCAGATCAGATATAGATCCTAATGGTCAAAGTGACCTTCCAAGAAGTTCTAATGATAGGGACGAGCATCATGAACATACAAGAGGGATAAGGACTCAAAAATATCTAAGGAAAAGCTGCTACATCGCATTGAATGCCCTGCAGCTAACTTTCTGACCGCATTTATGTGGAAAAGACCCCTGAACAGTGCTACCTCGGCAACCACAACTCACAGAAGGTCAGAAAGGGTGTCTGATGGGACAAGCACTCAAGTGGTGGCTCAAAGGATCAACAAGTGTAGGATTAAGATCATTCAAAAGGAACTATATAATGGAAGAGGCCCTTCATGAAAAGGGGATGAAAAAAGGAGAAGAGAAAGCACTGTAGCAATCTCAACAACTCCTGTAACCATTGTCATCCAATATATATTAGAACAGAGCTCCTCAGACTGTGCCGAGGACAAACTTTCTTGCACAAACCGGGTTTAATTCTTGTTGGCTCATCATCCAAAACCATATTAACTGTTATCCATGCACTAAAGCCTAGCTCTTTGACTCACTCTCTACAAATTTATTGTACTGGGTTCACTGGGCCAAGATCCCTTATATTTTGGACTTGGTCTAAAAATCGTGTCCCTACGTTAATGTTTTTGGTCTTCAAAACTTTTAATGTAAACTTTAATGTTTTTAGTCTTCGAAACTTTCAATTGGCTCTCGCTATCTCTCTAATCCTATAAAATATGATGGTCAGGTCTAGACCTAATCGAAAGAGATTGCTTAAAAACATAAATTATAAAGAAATTAAAAGAAAGAATATTGATGTGTGCATAATATATAAAATCATATAACAATATTACTTGTTATACGCATGGGAAGTGATGGGATATCAAAGTAAGTGGTCCATAAGTCCATTTCAAGTGCCTTTACATGGACTCTAGGCTATATTTTAGAACACGTACGTACATCTACTAGTTCACAAGCATTACGGTGCGCACTAAATAAGATGGGAATGACATGCCATGTTGCAAATTATTTACATTTTTAGCTTTTCTGGACTACTTTTTGTTGGTCACTTTTTGATTGTATTATTTTTTAGCCCATCTCCCGAATTTACATGGAAATATCAATTAGATGCTTCATTTTTCTTTAAAAAAAATTATCCTCTACTTGTTATTGAAATTTTGATTTAATTGTTTACAATTTGTTGCTTCCACTTTATATTTTTAGATAACATATGAGTTTCTTCGCATCACAATAATAACCATAATAATAAGGGTTAAAATTAGGTATAGTAGAACTATATATTTTAAATTTAATTGATAAAACTTAACTTACTTCATTAATAATAATACGTAAATAACTAGCCTCTTCGCACAATAATAATACTTAAAAAAAAGAAAAAAAAAGAAGGTAAAACCGTGTAAGTCAGGAGCCCACAACTAATAATATATAAATTGTGTAGGAAAAGAAAAGTTTGCTCTCAACTCTCACTTGCAAGTGTATATATTTATGGACTTGGATATAAATAGATAGATGTGGATGGGAAAACAGACTGAATGATAGATAAGTCTGAGGACACAGAAAGAAGAAAAAGAAAAAAAGATAGTAAGTTTGAGGAGCCGTGACCAAGTGATGCAATTTTGAACAAGTGTGTCGGATACTCGTATTAATAAAGCCAAACCAAAGGTCATCATTCACTCATTTGCTAGTGCTTATCTGAGTATGCATTAATTAGATTTCTTGTACACCGTCCTCATGCTTGCTAATAAAAACGTACTAATAGAAGAAAAATTCAAATTTGTATGGAAATATTAATACATTGCACTTCACTGCCTAATAACATGTCGTTGCATGCGTGAATCAGCCAAGTTTCACCGAATGCACATCCCAAAACACTGGTCCCAAAAATTATCCGAGACTTTCTCATTTTTTGTTTTTTTTTTTTAAGTTGCATTTGGAAACTTGAATTTCGATTTGGATTAGATTTTAAATCGAATAGATTTGAAATGCCTTAATTTTAGGTATCATTTTCTTGGTAGATTTAGTCAAATCCAAATCTTTGATTTTTTAAAACTATCTAAATTAATAAGGTAATTGGATTTTAATCAGTCAAATCTAAATCTTTATATCCAAATCTTACTATTCAAAGGTTTGTGTCCCATCCTAAATTACTTATGTCGTGTTGTATAAAATTAGTGGTTTTTTTTATCTATTCACCTCAAATTTAAACTAACTCATAAAAAGTAAAATAAATCAAACCAATAAATCTAAAAAATGTATAGTTGTATACATCTTTAAAAATATTAATAATATTTATTGGGTCAAGTTTCTTTGGTTGAACACATTGTCAAGTGTGAACTCGAACCTGACACAATACAAATTTTCAACAAAAAAAAAAAAATGCAACCAACTCATCACCCCACGAAAATCAACCTACCAAATGCTACAGAGAATTATAATGTGGCTAGTTTGCAAAGTAGTCCATGAATTATTGCAGGAGATTTTAACGAAATTTTGGCAGATGATGAGAAATATGGGGGCAGGGTAGTGAATGCTAATCGGTCCATTCTTTTTAAGGATTGCTTGGATGCGTGTAATATGGTGGACTTGGGGTTTCTCAGGACCAAGATTCACCTAGTCTAATCGTCGGGGATTTCAGAACCTTTCCCAAGAAAGATTGGACAAATTTTTTGTGAACCCTGGGTGGTGCACCTTGTATCCTAGCTAATGCAAGGGTGTCTCATCTAACATGCGTTCATTTGGATCACTGCCCAATCTTACTGGATTTCGAGCCAGGGCTAGCATTAGGCTGAACAGGTCTTTTAAATTCCAAAGCTTCTGGCTCAATGACCTGTCCTTTCCTAATAGAGTAAGGGATGCTTAGGGTCAGTCAAACCGACTTGATGCAACAGTGGAAAAATTTACCAAAGATGCTACTGCTTGGAACCGAGAACATTTTGGCAATATTTTTGCGAAGAAGAGACGTGTCATGGCCAGATCAGACGGTCTCCAGAAAGCTTTAGCTGAAAAGCCTTCAGACTCACTCGTGGAATTAGAAAAAGGTCTCCAAAGAGAGTTAAATGAGGTTTTGAATCAAGAACAGGAACTATGGGCCCTGAAATCTAGAGTGAATTGGATGGTTCTTGGTGATAGAAACACGTCTTTCTTTCATGTGTCCACCATTGTCAGAAGAAGGAGGAATCAGATCCATTGTTTGAAGAATAGTGTTGGTGAATGGATTCATGAGAAGGCTCAGATAATGAGCTTCATTTGAGAGGGGTTTGCCAAGTTGTACACCACTAGCCACCTTGAAGCAAAACTTCAACCGGGTCCCATCTCCCCTTGGCAAGCAGCCCTTTCTGATATGGAGAAAGATAGTTTGTATGATTCGGTATTCGTGGGAGAAATCAAATCGGCCCTCTGGTCTATTAAGGCTTTTAAGGCCCCGGGGCCGGACGATCTCTATGCCGGATTTTTTCAGCGTTTTTGAATGATAGTTGGAGGCTCAATTGTGGAGGAGATAAAAAAATGCTTTGAGACAAAAAAAAAAAAAAAAAATCCTGAATTCCTCAACAAAACAAATGTGGCACTTATCCCAAAAATTCATGGCCTTGAAACCATTGGGAATTATCGCCCTATCAATCTCTGTAATACAATGTATAAAATGATCACAAAAATTATAGTGGACAAACTTAGACCAATGATAGACAAGCTTGTTTCTCCTGTTCAGTCAACTTTTGTGCCTGAAAGAAAAGGGATTGACAATGCAATCATAGTGCAAGAGATCATCCACACTATTAGCAAAAAGAAAGGAAGAGTGGGCTACATGGCAATTAAAGTTGATCTCGAAAAGGCCTACGATAAGCTTGAATGGAGCTTTATCCAAGAAACTCTATTGAAAGCAAACATCCATAGGGACTTGATTGATCTCATTATGAATTGTGTGTCTTCCACCACCACTTCTGTGTTATTTAATGGGAGCAACCTTGATCTGTTATGGCCATCTCGAGGAATTCGGTAAGGGGACCCATTGTCTTCCTATCTCTTTATTCTGTGCATGGAAGTTTTGGGCCATTTAATAAAGGAGAAGTGTAGAGATAAGGAATGGATCCCTATCAAAGCCTCTAGAAGCGGAATTGCTTTTTCACACCTATATTTTGCAGATGACCTTGTACTATTCGCAAGGGCAGATGACAACAACTGTTTAGCTATTAGGGAGGCTTTGGATGAGTTTTATATCAGGTCGGGCCAATCAGTTAGCGAAGCCAAATCTAGAGTATTTTTCTCTCCTAATGTGGATAGCGACACTCGAGAGGCTCTTTGTGACATATTGGGGTTTTCTTCAACTCTTAACCTTGATAAATATCTGGGTTTTCCTATTAGGCATCAAGGATCAAGCAACCAGGACTTCAACTTTGTCCTTGAAAGAGTCAAGCAAAAACTAGCAGGTTGGAAGGCCAATCTACTATCCTTTGTTGGTAGAACAATTCTTGTCTAGGCATCTTCTTCGACCATACCAGCGTATATTATGCAATGCAATGCTCTCCCGGGTAAACTCCTCGATAACATTGATAGAGTATATAGGAATTTTTTGTGGGGTTCATCTGAGTCGGTGAAGAAGATGCATTGGGTGGGTTGGCAAAAGGTCACACGCCTAAAAGTGAAGGTGGGCTTGGCCTACACACTGCAAAGGGCAGAAACCTTTCTCTTCTTGCTAAGCTCAATTGGCGATTTCATACTGAGAAGGATTTGCTATGGAGTAAGGTCTTAAGAAGCAAATGTTGTAATAGACAAAGACTGAATGCCAGAAATCCTGCAAAGTTGCCTTGTTCCAGAGTATGGACAGCAATTCAAAAAGGTGAAGATATCTTTCGGAAAGGGACAAGATGGATTGTGTGCAGGAATAATGAGTTGAGCTTCTGGTTTGACAATTGGTGCAGTGATGGGCCTCTTAGAAGTATGGTTCAAGGACTTTTGCCTTTAGAAGAAGAGAAGCTTAAAGTCAAGGAGGTGGTTATAGTAAATGGATGGGATTGGTCTAAAATCTGCATTTCTATGCCAGATAGTGTCAGCACTAAGCTAAAATCCACCCCAGTTTCCCTTGTAGCCCGAGGTCAAGACAGATTAACAAGGGGTATGTCCACTCATGGAGGTTTTGAGCTCAAAAGTGCATATAAACTTGCCATTGGAGGTGGGGAAGGGGAGTCTTCTTTTACTGGCCAATGGGTTTGGAAAACCAATATCCTCCCCCGTATTCAAACTTTTGTGTGGATGTGCTTGCATAATAGTATTGCGTAAAGGAGTGCCTCACAAGGAGAGGGGTTCAGGTGGATCCAACATGCCCTCTTTGCCTTTCTCAATTGGAATCCATAATCCATGCGCTAAGGGAATGTAGAATAGTTAAAAAAATTTGGGCTCAGCTGAAAGTAGAGGAGGTCAACACCTCCTTTTTTAGTGGGAATTTGCATCACTGGGTCACTACTAATGGAAGGGCTGAATGGAAGAAACAAAAAGACCACCCCCCATGGAGAACTTCACTCCTTTTTGCAATATGGCGCATATGGAAGCATAGGAACCAAGTTGTTTTTCACAAGAAGCCTAAACAACAAAACTTGGGCCATGAAATATTTAGAGAAGCCATGGAGTACAAGCACTGTGTAAAGGTTCCTAGAGCAACTACTAACCAAGTGGTGAAGAGAATCAGGTGGGAAAAACTAGAGGCGGGGTGGTTCAGACTCAATTTGGATGGGTCCTCAACGGGCAACCCAGGCCTAGTTGGTAGTGATGGCCTCATCAAAAATGGAGACGGAGATTGGGTCTACGGGTATGCTAGGAAGATTGAAGTCACAACAAGCTTTGCAGCAAAACTATGGGGCCTTAGAGATGGTTTACTACAATGTTTTAAATTTTAATTTTCATTTACCTACTGTTGAGATCGAGATTGACGCCAAAGCTATAGTTGACTTGCTAAATAACTCCAAGAATGCTAATAATGTTATTTCGGCATTGGTGGATGACTTCAGGTACCTTATCACTCAATTCCCTCAGACTCGAATTAAACACTGCTTCCGAGAAGCGAATCGATGTGTTGATGCCTTAGCAAGACTGGGTTCCAATCAAATAGAGGATTTTTGTGTTTTTAGCAGTCCGCCTATGGACATTATAGACCTGCTGAAAGCTGATTTTGATGGCTTGTACTTAAATAGACTTTGTATTGAGCCTGTTCTGGCTATTTAGTTCTAGTAATATACTCCTCTTTTTACCAAAAAAATATATACATATTTTTCTATTAAAATGTTATCAAATTAATTGGAACATTTTCTCAAATGAGTACTCGATCAAAATTCATTTATTTCTCTGTTTCATTTGAACTTGAAAGCTTACTTAATTCGTGTGCATGCAACTTTGAATATTTGTGTTTAATTGAATTTTATAAATAAATAAAAACTACACCTTCCATCCTACTTTGTTTGTCCTCTATTCTATTTTGGAATGTCCCAAAATATTGTCTTATTTCTAAAAGTAAAAGTCATTAATTTACTAATGTTCCTATTATACCCCTATTTTATTTTCAAAATTATTTGAAAAAAAAAACTATTTTACCCCTATTTTTGATAAATTTATTTAATGATAGTTTTGGAAACTTATACATTCTTAAAAGGTAGACAAGACAATAAATGATGTTCCCTTAAAAAGTTTGACTTTTCAAATAGGACAAACAAAATGGAACTGAAGCAGTAATAAATATATGGTTGACAATGATTTTACATAGTAATTAATTAACTAACTAGACTCTTTAGGCCTCAGGTTGACCACATCTTTAGCAGAATCATATGAAAGTTCAGCCATTCAAAAAAGTTGGATAAGACCGAACTCCGTAGAAATTAATTCATAAACAGAGCCGTCTTCCATGTTGAAAAAGATTTATCGATTGGTAAAGATTCAAAATCGATGTCACTGCAAGGATAGTTGGAAGTGGTAGGTGTGGAATATGATTATGATTAGGCTCCGAGCTACCGACATAGATGATGTAACCCTTTAAGACTTCAATGTCCATAAACTATATTACACTGTTTAGCAACCAAAAATAAAAAAAACTATATTACGCTAAGAGTTCAATTAATTGTAGCATTTGACAAAAGCATGATCTAAACCGGAAAAGGAAACTCAAATATGAGATTTGAGATTGAACTATTAAATAAAATAATTGAGAGGTACTTAGAGATTGAGAAATTTTCTTCTGCCTCGTACACATGAGTTTGAGAAATATTCTTGTGCCTTATACAAAATTATATTTGATGGTTTATGTGAATATATTTTTAAAAAATTCTTATGGAATTTGTTTTTTATATAAAGTATAAACCCACCAAAAAAATAAAAGTGCTTCTATTTTATGAAATTTACTATTTCGAAAAAATCCCAAGTGCCTTTAAATTTTTTAGGTTGGAAATTGATAATTTGGCACATTTTCATGTAAAATTTTTCTCCGTTGGTGGAGATATTGAAAATTAAGAAATGAAATTGAATATGTGTGTGTGTGGCGCACAAGCGTGTGTGTGATTTGAGAAATAATTTTTAGGACTCATGAAAAAAAAGATGATGACAAATTTTAATTATGTGAATTCTCATGAGAATTGAGATAAATATTTATTTTTTTGGCCTAAGTGTGAGAAAAATGTAACTTAATTTATGATAAAAAGGGCAATCCTATTGTTAAGTGAGAACAATGATTCTATATCAAGTTGGCATTCCTAAAAGATACGTACAATGATGTTCTTACATAAAATAGACACTTGTATTTGTGCTTTGTGCCTAGAATAAAATAAGAATGAGTAGATATTTATATTATACAATTGCGGTTATAATGATACCAAATTTTATAAAATATTGAGTCATTTATTGTGAAGATATGAAACTTATAGTTCCTAAAAAAAGGTTCTTAGTAGTTAGAAGCTACCCTATGTAGATATTAATCAATTGTGGAAAATAATTAAAAGTTTGGCAAAGAATTTATTCAACTAATATTTTGAACTAGTGGATAGGATTTAATGGGAATAAATTTTGTACTAAAGTACTTACTAAAGGGCAAGAGTGATATATTTTTTATTGGCTATATGTGTTGTTTTGAGATAGTGGATAATTTATTGTAAATTTGACATATAAAGGATTCTTGTGAAACCCACCAAAGTGATTCAATGAAAGAAAAAAAAAAAATTGGTAGTACAAAAATTATATATATTTTTAGCGATTGTTAACACCACCAAAACTAGACCTTTTTATATTTTTTTTGAAATATTGGAAAATATAAAGTTTATAATTATAATTAAAACTTAAAAATGTTTAATACCAGTAAATCATGAGTCACGTATGAGGATGCTCAACATCCTATGAACTAGAGATTCTGAAAATTATGTTTAATAGGAAGAACGAATCATAAGGTGATTGACTCCACTTCATAAGCTTTGCCAGAGACTTGGTATCTTGAACTTGGATGACTAGCAAGATTATAGAAAAGAGAGATGCATGTATGCAAGTATGCAACACTAAACATTAGAGACATCAAAATGAAACAAGCAATGCAATTTATGCAGTGGCAAATTAGTAAAGTTAGGACCTACTTTTTAGGTTGGTGAGTTTTTTTTTTTTTTGGTGAGAATCTTTAGGTTGGTGAGTTTTTTTTTCAATAAAGGTTGGTGAGTTAATTGGACAAAGTCTAAGCTATTTAATTATTGCATTATCCGGAACAGTTAGGTCCCCTCTCGATTAGTGCCAACTGCCAATTGGCAATTATAGATCACCATTAAATTCTGTTTCCCATCTTGGCAATTATACTTCTTTTAGATTTTTCTTGAAATTTTTAGATATGAGACTTACTTTGTGGATGGATCTTATCTATTTCTATTACTTATATAAAAAGAATGAATGAGCAAAGGAATAGTATTTTTTTGGTTTAGTCAAGTGAGCCAAAACGGTGCGTATTGGTTTTAGTAAAATTCACCATTTCTAATGAAGAGAGGACGAGAAATAAGAAATGAGAAGATAAACAAAGAGAAATCAAATTGATTGAGAGAGTTTTGGCGAAAATCCAAGAAGTGAGATTTTGTGCACATCTCTAGACTGCCATGGCGGCTCCGTTTTTTACTTCCGCTTCCAGCAAGATTGGAGCGTATATGTTCTTGTTCTACAAAGAAGCCTTCGCTTTGGTAGATTGCCAAACACTGTTGGATGCTACTTTTATACAAATGTCATGAATGGAAAACAGGAGTGTGATTTATACAAAGAACCAATGTTTTCCTACGTTAATAAATTTCCAATTTCCTATCATCTTTATAATTTCAACTTTCCAACTATCTTCTCTTTCACAAGTTGGACGGCTCTGCCTAAACGAAAGTCTCTCTATTTGTTTGACAAAACCCTTACTTTTTTCTTGCCATTTATTTTTAAGATGTGATGTGATGATCTTTTATTTAGTTGGTTTCAAAACATTATCTGAACATTAATTTGATCGTAAAATATTGTAGGAACACAACTATAAACTCAGCCTTATACCTTATTGACTCAAGATATTTGTTTCAGGTGTGATGTTGTGTTAATCATGCTTTGTTCAATTTTATTTATTAATAATGCTTAAGTCAACATATTGACATTGATTAATGCAACAAATTTGAGGACTGTGTCATATACCTATCTATGCTAGACCATTGTAGGAGCAGTTGGCAACCGAGGCTCTATGCCATTGTTGTATAAATGTTTTAGAAGCGTCCCTTTAATTCATAGAGGACTAATTATTAATGTGATTTGACCATTAGTCGTATGTGTGTAGCGAGAGTTTGGATTTGAAACCGATCATTGTGAACTACATTAAACATTTGGGGGGAGTGTAAGACAATGATGTTTGTTTGTTATATTTCGATAGTGGTATTGGGGTTTGTATGATGAGCACCAAACGGTGATTTATTTATTTTTAGTTATTTATATTTATTTTCTTCGAGTTAAGTTGACTAGCTTTTGAAGTCTGGTTTTATCAATTATTGTATAAAGAAAGTAAAATTTACTAGATGTATATCATGGCTATTATATTATACAGGTAATTATATTAACTGTAGAGATAGACCTAAAAGGAACCCAAAATATCCCCATTGTGTTCAATATTTGCAAATATATATATCTATATATAATTTATTCCATGCCACACAATTTTAATATTATCCTTGTTTGTCACAGCAATGTAATTCACATTTAAAAAGATGAAAGAGCTCTACCTACAATGTTTTTTGTTTGGTCAATTTTTGTTTTCTGTGGAGCGGTAAGAAACCGTGCCCCTGACCCGTTTTTTAGAAGTTGAGCCAAACCCACGTGAATGGATGGAGTCGTGTTATTATCTCTCAAAGTGGAGGTTCGACTAAGTATATTTACCCCTTTAGATTAAGGGTTTTACAATGCAGTCACCACTTATTTAATTATTGAAATAAATAAGAAAACCAAAATTGAAAAATTCCTCATTTTATTGATTTGCAAATGAATTTATATTGATTATAGGAAATTACATGGCTTTGGTCCTAAATATAATCTAAGATAAAGTACATAACTTTATTTCCTAGTTACAATTTAGAAATTGAAAATTACATGGATAAGCATTTGATCTACTAACTCCTGATCTAAGCTCGGTGGTCATGTTACAAGGTGGGAAGAAGTTAGGCACCCACCTTGCCCGGTGAAATCGGTTTTCTAAACTACAGTGGCCAACATTCATATCATATCATCCAATATATCAATCAATTTGCATGTTGAATTTAATATGTGTGCATGTAATAAATCCTAATTCAATTTATTAAGTATTACATTTGAATTAAAAAATAAATTCTAGTGAATGTATGCGAATGGTTATATCCTAGATTCAAGGATTTAAAAGAATCATGAAACAAACACCTTTTTCGTATTTTTGATGTGGATTTAAGATCAAAACTAGTGTTATGCATGAACATGTGACAAACAACCAATAACATGTGAAGAACACATAAGAACATTTAAAAACATATTAAAGAGAATTTAAATAATTACTATCATGCTTTAATCTTAAATTCTCATCATGGCAACACAAAAAATAAGTTAGGGAAATAAATTGTACCTTCATGCAAGATCCATACGGTGGAGGAGGAGACTCTTGGTAGAGGTCCTAAGGGTGGAGGAAAAGAAGAGTTAGGAGTAGGAGAGTGAGTCTCACTTAATACCTTGAGTTTCAGGAAGACCAAGATATGACAAGACTATTCAACTTCACTAGAACTCAAGAGAGGAGAAGAGATGGGGTTTTTCTGTCTTGGAATGGAAGAGATGGAGGGTTTATATAGTAGTGGTGGAGAAAATATGAATGAAAGGTCATTTAATGAGGGTTGACAAAGAATCACGAACCTAGACCTTATTTTAGCCTTTGGGGAAATCGGGTGCATTAAATGTAGAGATTAGTGGGAGTGAGGAGCAAGCAAAATTCAGTTTTTCCGTATCTACTGTAACAGCTTGTAGAGTCAAATTCAAAAAATCATATCTTACTCATTTATGATCGGAATTGTCTCGTTCTTGTGCTCAAATTGAAGCCCCAAATGTCTAGTTTCTAAGAAAATAATCTCATTCACAAATTTAAAATATTTTGAGAGATATCAAAGAAATGGTAAGCAGAGGTCATTTGTTAGAAAACAATTTCAGCACAATTAACATTAATAGGTCCCAAATTAGTTTCCAATTAACATTAATAGGCTCCAATCACTCCCATGTCAAACTTAATTAGTTCCAAATTCACCCTAATTAAAAGATAATTGCACAAATTACCCATTGAATAATTAATGTTTAACTATCTAATTAATTAAGTGTGCGCAACCTTATCATAAAAATGTAGTCCTAACCAATCAAATTATGACACATCATTAATCTCGAATTGATTATAATTATAATCAATTGAAATAAATTATTCATAATCACATATAGTTGGACTCAATTTGTGATAGTGCATCTCGGCCATTAAAACTTGATTTGATGAATACTTTCAATCTGATGGTCCGATTATGGCTTATGACCATTCGATTTAATCGTTACAACATCAAGATCATTTTGGTGAAATGAGATTAAGGATCTAATGACCAGAATCAAGATACATATTTCCAAGGTGAAATTACCCTTTTACCCTCAATGTGAGGTGAAATGTGAGTTGGAAAATGGGGTATCAACAGGAGCCAAAACAATTCATTTGGCTGAAGTGTGAAAACAAAATAAAGAGAAAAAGAAGGCAGGGGGAAAGAGAGCAACAATGCGAGAGAGTTCCAGAATAATGAGAATGTTATAAATCTTATGATGATACAAAAGAGTTGAATTTTGGGATGGTTTGACTGCGTTTTAAGAGGCACATTGGCCAAAAGGTCATGATTTTAGTGGTTTGAGAAAAAGGATTATGTTTTGTGTTTTTTCTTGTAGCTTTTGCTTTTGTGCTTTGTTGGCCAGTGGCAAGTTTGAGCCCTTTGTGGGAGAAGGCTTGGTTGTGAGCAACGAGGTTGGTTTTAGAAAATTTGTGTTTAATTTTTTGTTGTTTAATGTTTTCATTGGTTTATTCATTCGTAGCTTAGGATAAAAATTGTAAATTTAAATTTAGAAGTGTAAGTTTGATAGATAACTAAGGGTTCAATCATGTAATATTGCACATACAATAACTATATAAATGTGAATCTTAGAGGGGTTTAGGGAACTGTAAAAGATTGCAATACATAACTGTGCAATTTGCATATATTTAGCGGTAAGTGATATTGGTAAAATGAAATCCTCCAATAAACCAAGCATGTGCCTTGCACATGCTACCATCACTAGTTTATATCAAATGTGTCACCGTGTTTCTTCTCATTATTAATATTGTGAATTTGGTAAAGTTTTACTTTAGTCTACTAATTTTTCCTCATTTTTAGGTTGTGGGATTTGTCATTCTTGAGCTTTTATAGCCATTAGTGATTGTTGGACATTTGGGCACATTGGTACCTAATCAATGTTTTACTCTTCTTTTTAACCAAATCAATGGCTTACTTAATAAACTATTTAGTATCGTTGTTTAAAATGATGTGAAAATTATGGTTTAAAAAGTATTGTGAAATACGTATTTATAATATTTATGAAGCAAAAAATGTGTTTGATACCATGTTTCAAATAGCATGTTTTAATGTACGAAAAAACATAATTGTGTATTTGGTATGTATGTGTTTTTTTTAAAAGCTGATAAGTGAGCCTCTTGGTTGAAATTGAAAAAAGAAACTTTATGCGTTGTCTAATCAAGTGGGTCCTATGTTTTTAAAAATATTTACAAAAGTGTCATTGAACAACATTGTTTGAAATTTGAAAATGTGTAAGATGAGTTTTCTAAATTCAGTATTTGGGATTGTTTGGTAAGAGTATTTAAATATAGTTTTTTGTTTTGCAATCTATAAAATAGTGGGTCCCACACTTGATTTTATTGTTTGGCTAATATTTTCTAAATACAATTTTCAAAAACTATATCATATTTTCCTGATTTAAAACAGGACTTTGAAAATAGCTAAGAGGGTGTTTGCAGGATACATAAAATATTTTATTTTTAGAAAATATTTTCAGTGGACCACACATAGTTATCCAAACTCTTTCATCTCTCAAATTATGGAGCTTAATTAACTTTATCACAAAAAGAATTCTCATACTTCAAATTTGAAACTTATCATTAAAAAAAAAAACATGATGAACTCTATTTCCTTATCATTATCCACACAAAAAAAGTAATTTACAAATTCTACATGTTATTTTTTGTAAATATTTTTTTAAAAAATCTCAAAAATAGAACTAGTCTCACAAAAAATTGTTTTTGTTTTTAGTATATTGAAAATTGTTCTTAAAAGTGGGAACCAAACATGCAAAATGTAAAAATTATTATCTAAAAACTAGTTTCAAATTCAATTTTTTGAAAATTGTACTTATATTGTTTAAAAAAAAAAACAAAAATCCTCATACCAATCATGCCCAACACCCTAAAATGAATAATGTAACTCAAAAACTCCTAAAAAACATTATTACCAAGCACATTGTTTTGTTTTTAGAACAATAATTTTCAGTATTTAAATACTGAAAATTGTTACTTAAAATTACATACCAAATTATTCTTATCTACTCTAATAATTCTATTTTGACTGTCTTATCTCTCCCTAGGTTGTTCAACTGTCTTTATTAAAAACAAATCATCGGGTTCTCTCTAATTAATTAATAAAAAATTACTGTCACCATAACATGCATTTATAAACACATTTCATGTGAAACTAACATACGTAGCTTTCATAGCTTTTGATGTAGAGTCCAAATCTTCTGTCTCATTTTTCCTGCTCCACTCTATACTCCACCAATAAAAACTTGCCACGTATTTACCGCATTAATTAAATAATACTATTAATTAATAACGATAGCATTAATAAGTCAATTAATGATAGTATTTAATTAATGCGGTGAATACGTGGCAAGTTTTTATTGGTGGAGTATAGAGTGAAGCAGGAAAAGTGAGACAGAATATTTGGACTCTTTGATGTAAAAGGCTAACTATTTCCTTTTTCCTTTTTCCTTTTATTTTCTTGTATAACCTTTCAAAATTTTATTGCTTCACTTGGAGATGATGGTTACGGCACATGCATGTCACTGTACACAGTGAAACGTTCTTTCCTTTTTGCAAACCCAATGCGGAATCACGCGGAAGCCGATGTTTTTATTTATTTATTTATTATTTCGGGTGTGTTGGCGTGTGTGGGGGAAGCCGATGACTAATGTTATGCCCAATCCATTATTATTTTTCCATGCATGTGATTGGGTCTGATTGGTAGGAAGATTTTTATTTCTGTTTTTAAAACCGCATAAAAATAATTTTAAAAAAATTGAACTAGAAACTAGTTTTTAGATAATGATTTTTATACTATACAAGTTTGGCTCCCACTCTTAAAAATATTTTTAAAATATTAAAAACAAAAAATAATTGTTTGGGAAATTATTTTTATTTTTGAGATTTAAAAAAAAAATTACAATAAGCTCCTTAATTTAAAGGATAAAAGAGTTTGGACAAATATGTGGGGTTCATTGTTTTCAATTTATTTATAACTATGTTATTAAAAATATTTTTTGTATCTTGAAAACACTAGCCGTTTTCAAAATATTGTTCTGAACCAGGAAAATAAGATACTGCTTTTAAAAATTGTATTTAAAAAATACTAGTCAAACAATAAATTCAAATGTGAGACTAGCATTTTATGGATTGCAAAACAAAAAATCATATTTAAATACTTTTACCAAACAAGTCCTAATGTTCACTGGTCGAGAATACTACTCGTGAGTGCATTTGGTAAAAGATAAGCTAGTTTTGCTTAAATTATTCATTGTTTGTTATTTTCATACTACTTTTTGTCTCAATTTTATCTCAATTAATTTAAATTTAAGTATTTTTTAAAAATAAGTTAATTTTTAATTTTTTTGTCTTACATTATACAAATAAAGTACAAAATATAAGCAATTTTCAAAACATTTCATTCCACTTCCCTCTTAATTTTTTTTTTTTAAAGAAATCCATGTCAAGTCTTACAACTTGCATGAATAGATCAGGAGAAGAAAGAGAAGTTCTAACACGGTAACACCACAACTTTTTGTTTTTGTTTTTGAGACAATGTAACACCACAACCTTTACTACTCTTTTCCACGACTATTTTATGTGATAGTCAGTGATTGACTACTTGTCACTTTCATATCAATTTATAGTTTTTTTTTTTCACAATCAGCTACATTAGATAATTGTGGAAAATAGTGTGGTCTTAGAATTATTAGGGAAGAAATAAAAATATTAAAGTCCATTAAAAAATCATACACACACATTGTATAATAATTAATAAAAATTATTGTCACCGTGACATGCATTTACTGTAAGATAAACACATCTTTTATATATATTTCATACAAAACTCATAAACATAACTTTCACTGCTTTGATGTGAGAGGCTAACTATTTTATTGTATAACCTTTTAAAATTTTATGGCTTAACCTTTTAAAATTTTATTGCTTCACGAGGAAATGTGTTAGGTAGGGTTGTAAACAAGTTGGATTTTGTTAAATAATTAATTTTAGGTCTCGTCTTGGCAACAAGAATAAATTATTTAAGTTTGGCTCAAGCTCAAACTAAGCTTATAAGTAAATAATCTAACTTGAACTCGTTAAAAAGTCTAAAAACTTGAACTTAGCTTGACTTGACATGATTTATTAATCAAGCAAAATTCAAGCTCAAGTTCGAGTTTTTGAGCTTAAGATCTAATATATGTACATTATCAAGCTTATTTCGAGCATATTCATGATTGAACATTTTTTTTTCTTGGACTTTGCTTTTTTATTAATTAAACAAGTCTAAATCTAAAATTTAAGTTTGGTTTGTTTATAAACAAACAAACATACATGAATAACTTATTTATCAAGCCAAATCGTGTTATTTATAATTAACTTGGTTCATTTACGTCTCTAGTCATATCACACATGTGTCTGTTAAAAATATTTCATTAGTCCACCCAAGACACAAACTAAACTAAGCAGGGTCACTGGGTCAAAATACCACTAATAACGTTGAGATTAGATCAAAATGTTTCACGTGTTTCTCAAAAAAAAATATGTTTCACGTGTCTGCCCAAGACACAACACATCCGCTAGATGTTCCTAAACTTTGGTTTTAAGCGATTGTCGTTATTGTTAATTCTTTTGGATTAAACTTGTTTCTTTAATAAAGTTTTATGTATTCTCTTAAAATATATCAAAACAATTAACGTGTCTATTAACAAAGCAAATTATTAGAAGGTACATCTCTAGTAAGTGCAGTGTGCACTTTATTCTCTCACGAATTCGTCAAGGTCATGAGGAATTAGTGGAATACAATTACACCAATCAACATGCATGCCATTTATCTTTCTTTATTACCATTTTTTTTTTTAGTAAATGGTTGATGGTGATTAAAATCCAAACCCTTTTCGTTGAAGAATGATCAGGCTTAATAATATCTAATCTCCCCCCTCAAAAAAAAAAAAAAAAATCTAATCTCTTAAAATTTTTCAAAAAAGTTCACGTGCATATTAAACAAACAAATTCTTTAAAAGTGCATCTCTAGTAAGTGCAGTGTGCACTTTATCCACTCACTTATTTGTCATGGGCATCAGAAATAAAATTTCGCCAGTCAACATTTTTTTATATTAAGTTATTGAGGGTGATTAAAAATCCAAATATTTTCTGTTGGAAGAATAAAGCCATTTATTCTAATCTAATATTTAATTACCTAAGTCAATATTAGATTCTGTCATTTGTTTCGATTGGAGCATCCTCATGACTCGGGACGATTTTCTTTTGCAAGTTGGTATTACGTGGAAAAAATCAAAGACATAACTTTTAATTTGTATCTGGATATAAAATCAAATACGTATAACTTTTAGATTTGGAAACCTCGTAATTTTACATATCGATACTATTTTTTTTACAATTAATTAACGTTTTATTTGTTTTAATGAAAAATTTTATGTGAAAATAATTTTTCACCTTTTTTTGTGTTTGATAGTATGAAAATAATGGTAAAAAAATATATCTTTGGTCAATCCTTATAACACTATAATTTATTTTGTAGAGATTGTTTTCTACTAAAATTTTCCAAAAAACAATTTTATATCACACCGCGTGAAAAAAAAAAAAAAAACAAAGGAAGTCAAGAGCTAATACGTGAAATTATTGAAATGAAGGTAAGAGTTGTGTGTGTATGTGCATGAAGTTTAAAAATTGTAAATGAAAAAAAAAAAAAAAAAAAGTGAATGGACACAGAGATATAATTTAAAATTTTTCAAATGAAAAAACAAAAATGGCTGGATTAATCATAGACTTATAGTGTTCATGATACCTACAATTGTACTATTAAGTATTAAGTAAAACCAAAAACAGGTTAAAAAAATAATAATAAAATAAAAAACCCCAATAAGAGATTACCTACAATTAGCTCATTTCATATCCAATAGCCGTGTGTGTACAGGAGTAAATTTGTACCTCAAATGCAAATCGGAAATGGATTGCTTTGAGTTGTTTTCCTATCATGTCCGTAGTAGCAGCCTTGCTGGGAAAAATTAACATCAACTTGAAAGTTGTACGTTTACAATCATTTTGGCATGTTAATATTTCTATTTATGAATAAATCAAGAAAATAGAGGGCTAGTGCCTAACCAGGATTTCTGTGAACTCTTAAGGCCCAACAACTTTCTCATAAGCTCGTTTCTATTTTGTTCAACCTCGGGCTTAAGAAGAAAACTGGGAATCGTCAATTTGTATCCCTTGGGGTTGGCCTCAGATATTCCTTAGGCCAATTGATCTATAAAGGATCATGTTATTCGTTCAATCATCGCCACATATAGGCCATGTAAGGTAGAGGTAGTGCATACATAGGAAGATAAGTACTGTTGTTGTAGCCTTGTAGGAAGCTTCCAAGTTCCAATCTACTTACATTTCATACGCATTTCAAACGAATTGGAGTTAAAGAGTTTCAGTATTGTTTACGTATATATATTGGCCCACACCTTCAGTGCCTTCTTTGGATTTCATTTTTATTCACTTTCTCGTGCATTGCTTGGGTTGTTGGACCTATAACCAGATGATATGTGATTCATTTCTTAGAGACACTTGCGTACTCTAGGGCTTGAGTCGACTTTGAGCCCAAAACGCATCAAAGGAGATTGAGTATTGTTTACTCCACCCATGATAGTGGGAGCCGACATGGCAACACAAAAGGGATACGGCCCATGACACTCACAGGTCGGGCTGGAGATTTTTTTTTCCTCTCTTTAATCTAACATTACTTTGTAGGGTTTAGAAATTCATAATCCAACCAAACCTAGGGATTGTCAATAATACACGTTCTATAGTCTATAAAAAATTGGATTTTTATCAAGTCCTTAATTTTTTTTTTCCAATAAATTATTACAAGTCTTGCCTAAATTATACTCCAAATGTATAAATTCATCAAAACTAATTCTCAAAATACATCTATCAAACAGTGGGGGTTCCAGAAATTTTTGTCAGGGTGGTCATTAAGAAACTTAAATTAAACAAAATTTCATACAAATAAAACTTGAATATATCAACTTCACAAAAAAAAGTGCAAATACACAAAGTTTTAAAATTTCCTTCTATGAGTTTTTCATATTTTGAAATCATTGTATGATAGTTTTATTATTAATACTATTAGCTACATCAATTCAAAGTACCAAACCAAATAATCACTAAGCTACTAATGTCCCATTCAATTACCAACATCTTGCCTAAATAAGTAACAATAAAAATAAAAACATCATCCTTTTTTATCGTCTTGGCAAGAACTTCATTGTAAATATGCTCTTTTTATTTTATCCTCATCATTAGCATAAAATTAAAAAGATGAGACATTTTCTTATAGCATAGGATCTGAAAGAATATTATTCAAGTTAGTACAAATTTGCTTAGAAGACAAACCTTGCAATACATGTGATAGCAAGAGAATAGAGGGTAAATAATAAGTTCATTCAGTATATTCAACTTAGCATTAAACCGTTAAATTAATCATGTTCAATAAAATATTGAGACATTAGGTTAATGCATATGCGTATGTTCAAGATGTGTCACATAAATTTAACAAATTCAGCTAAAGACTAAAGGAAGTACAAAGCGACTAGCTATTTGAAAATATGCATTTTTATTGAAATAGTGATTTTAAAATATGTCTTTTGAAAACAATTTATAACATCACAATTAAACATATGACTGGGGCTTTCAGGCTAATTTTTTTGTTCGGGTAATTTTTGAGAAATGCTACGTTCACCATATTTTCACAACAAATTCTATGTGGCAATTTGTTACTGGTTCTAATTTACGTATCACTGAAATTATTTTTTTGTTTACCAATAACAACTTGACACTTAGGATTTATAATAAAGCTGTTGTAGAAAAGTTGTGAACATAGAATTTCTCATCATTTTTTAATTCAATTTTCAATTGACCATAATTTTGGACAGGTCAAATTTTATTTTTAATGGACTCAAATTCTTATTTAGGATGTTCAAGTTTTTTTATTTTTATGGTGGTCAAGTTTCTCTTTTAGGTGGTCAACAGCCCATTTTAATTTAAAATTCTTATTTTTTAAGGTATATATATTTATATATATATATATATATATATATTTTTTTTTTTTTTTTCTAGTCAGGATGGCCCAGACACCACCCTGAATTACACTTGGCGCCGCCCCTGCTATCAAAGCATAGAATTAAAATACGGGTAATAAAATAAATTTATATATATGGTGGGACAAGTTGGGTAAGATAAATTCAAAAAATAATCAACTCGAACTTGACCCAACTTGATATTTAAAATAAAATTTCAATTCAACCAAGCCCAACCCAATAACTCATGAAAAACCAACTTGATAGGTTGGTTTGGATTGATTTCGTCACGTTTGTAGGTTAGATGCACACCCGTATGAATTGTATTCAAACAAAAATCTTAAATGAGGTTATCACAACATAAATTAAATATATTAAATAAGAGGAAATTTAGTTAGATATTTAGACATGAATATAAATCTTTTATCTCACTTTTTATCTTTCACTTTATACTCCATTATTTATGGTGATGTGGGATGAAAACGCTCAGACCGTCCCTGGACGGTCATCACCTCGGCAGCCGTCCAGGAGTTATCCTCAGGACGAGGGTAACGGACAAGGCCGTCCAGAGGATGATAGCGAAGCTACATCCTTCGTCCAGGGGATGCGCGCAGCCTGCCCCGAGAGGACTCGTCCACATAAAGCTTCGTGGACGAGTATGCTACACTTGGAATTATCAGGCACACTCGACGAAGAAATTCCAGGACGAGGAGATCATACTTAGAAGAATCTCCGAATATAATGTGACAATCCCTTATCCCACTCATAACCGTCATGTATCCGTTGTGAAGTAGAAGTGTAACTCCTAAACGGTTATGGCAGTTACGTTTAATCCTCCTTGAATCCAGGAGAGGTCCCAATTTCGATAACCGTTCATGAAGGCACTATATAAAGACTGATTCAGACAAGGCAAAGGTATGTGAATTTTACTCCAAAAAAGTTGGAACTCCAAAAACATAGCGAGAAAAACTAACTTTACCATCGGAGGGTTTTCGGCCGGCAGCCCCGGTCGCCTTTGATCCGTTTTTCTTTTTTCTTCAGGCCGCAGAGAGAGCAAGTGGTCCTATCAAGTCCGAAGCATCCAGCCTACTGATCTTTTTAGCATCATCAGTTGGCGCCGTCTGTGAGAACTTTAGTGTTCTTTTCGTTCGTTTGTTTGTTCTGTTTTCAACAATTAGTCTTTCCCAGACAAAGGGCTGAATGGTTCGAACAAGATCAAGGGCTACAAGCCCAGGCCACCAGGAAAGTAGGGATGCTTCTAGCAACCCCCTTCGCAATCGCAGATCAGCGCCTGTCGTGCAACCACCTTCCATTCAGCATATACAATCCATGGCCGCCGCTATGGCGGAACTGACACGTCAAAACCAAGAGTTGAATAGGGAGATCAACCTCAGGAGGCAGCGCCAAGATGGGCATGCGGATAGACGGGCACCGAGTCAAGAAGGTGGAGGAGAAAATGTCGAGTCCGAAGATCAAACAAGAGGTACCGCTTCAAGAAGGGTGCCACACTTGGAAAAAGAGATGGACCAGATGCGAAAATCCATGGATGAAATGAGGGAAAACATGAGGCGAGCGAACCCAGTGGATGATATGGTTCACCGAACGGACTCCCCCTTCACGGCTTCCATCATCAGTCACCCCCTACCTCCGAAGTTCAAAATGCCTTCTCTGGACTCATATGATGGAAGTCGCGACCCTTGCGATCATATTGCAACTTTCAAGACGACCATGCACCTACAAGGAGTCCCAGACGAGATTATGTGCAGAGCTTTTCCCACCACACTTAAAGGACCAGCGCGAGTGTGGTTCGGTAAGATACCCCCAAACTCGGTAGGATCCTTTGAAGAGTTGAGTAAGTTGTTTGTCAACAATTTCATTGGAGGACAGCGTCACAAGCGTTCCTCCTCCCGGCCTGCGACCATAGAGCAAGGGGAAAATGAGAGTTTGCGATCCTTCATCACCCGTTTTAATAGGGAGGCCACGACGGTGGACGAGATGGATAACAAGCTATTGCGACGCTTTCCACAATGGGGTCAATTCGACTTGTTCATTCATAAGCTCTACGAGCGGGAGCCGCAAACCATGGCCGATCTCGTCCATTCGGCCCCGGAATTTTATGAACGGCGAGGACGCTATCATAGCCAAGAAAAGAAAAAGGGCAGAGCGTTCGGAAGCGGGTCACCACCGTTATTCAGATCAAGGACCTCGTCCAAAGAAAGCTCGGGTAGACGAGAGGAAAGATAAGGATGGTAAGAAGGCCAGTTCCTCCGCGAGGAATTAGCAATACACGCCACGACTATGCCACTAGAGCGAGTTCTTATGCGGATCAAGGATGATCCGTCCTTGAAGTGGCGGACAAAATGAAGGGAGACCCCAACAAGCGTAATAGGAGCAAGTACTTGCCGTTTTCACGGGGACCATGGGCATGATACGGACGAGTGCTTTGACTTGAAGCGACGGAATAGAAAATCTCATTAGACGGGGAAAATTGAGGAACTTCCTTGGACGAGACTAGATAGATGAGAAAATGAACTCAAAGGTGGAAGAATCATCACGCCCCCCACTAGGAGAGATTATGGTAATTGTAGGTGGAAACTCGATGACGCGGTCGTCCAAGTCAAGGAAGACATACACGAAGGTGGTGCGAGAACATCCAACTGTCTGGACGACCTCCTAGGACGAGGGCAGTAGACCAACAGGCTATTACGTTCACGGACGAGGAGGCAGGACGACTTCACCACCCACACGATGACACGATAGTCATCACCCTACTCATCTCTGACTACATGATTAGGAGGGTATTGATAGACAATGGCAGCTCTGCAGACATTCTCTACTACCCCGCATTTCAACAAATGAGGCTAGGACGAGATCAGCTTCGACCAGTGAACTCGCCGTTGGTGGGATTCGGAGGAATGAAGGTGCAACATGTAGGCACCATCACGTTGCCAGTGGTTGTCGGAACGTATCCGCAGCAGATAGCCAAGGAGGTAAATTTCCTTGTTGTTGATTGTGCATCGTCATATAATGCAATTATTGGAAGGCCAACTTTGAATAGCTGAAAAGCGGTAACCTCTACCTACCACCTGTCCATCAAATTCCCAACCGAGCACGGAGTAGGCCAGGTACAAGGAGACCAGCTGGCTGCCAGAGAATGCTACTTAGCTATGCTGGCCATGGACGAGCACATGCAGGCGATGAGTATAGACGGAAGAAAGGTCGTGGCTGAGCCCACTGAAGCATTAGAGGACGTCTCTTTGGACGATAACCAGCCCGAGAAGTCTACTAGAGTTGGGGCGAGCAAAGAGGGGGCAAAGCACGCTTTAATTCGGTTTTCGAAGAAAAACCTCGATGTCTTTGCATGGAGTCATGAGGACATGCCCGGCATTGATCCGAGCGTCATTACCCATAGCCTGAACGTGTGTCCCTATTCGAAACCAGTGCGTTAGAAGTGAAGAGTTTTTGCTCCCGAGCGAGACAATGCCATTAAGGAAGAGGTGCAGAAGTTGGTCACTGCGAAGTTCATCCGAGAAGTGCATTACCCAGACTGGTTGGCAAACGTAGTCATGGTCAAGAAAGCCAATGGTAAATGGCGGATGTGCGTGGACTTCACTGATCTAAACAAAACTTGCCCCAAGGATAACTACCCATTGCCGCGCATTGACTAGTTAGTGGACTCGACGGTAGGTCACAGGCTACTTAGCTTCATGGACGCTTTCTCAGGGTATAACCAGATTCAGATGAATGAAGCGGATCTGGAGAAGACCTCATTCATCACGAGCCAAGGTTTGTATTGCTACAAGGTAATGCCCTTCGGTTTGAAGAACGCGGGGGCAACCTACCAAAGGCTGGTTAACCATATGTTCCATCCTCAAATCGGGCGAAATGTGGAGGTTTATGTGGACGACATGCTGGTGAAGAGCCAGGACGAGGATAAACATCTGGACGACCTTCAAGAGACTTTTGATACGTTGCGACGGTACCACATGAAATTAAATCCGAGCAAGTGTGTTTCGGGGTTTCATTGGGTAAATTCTTGGGGTTTATGGTGTCGCACAGGGGAATTGAGGCAAATCCGGATAAAATCCAGGCGATACTGAACATGGAGCCACCGAAAAATATCAAGGAAGTCCAGTCTCTTACTGGACGAGTCGCCACCCTCAACAGGTTTGTATCGAAAGCTACTGACAAATGTTTACCATTCTTTAAAGTCCTTAGGAAGGCTTTTGAATGGACGGACGAGTGTCAAAAGGCCTTCCAAGACTTGAAGACGTATCTAATGACGGCACCACTGTTGAGTCCGCATGCATGCACTGGGAAGAGTTGTACTTGTACTTAGCGATTGTCCCCACACGCGGTAAGCTCGGCGTTAGTCGAGAGAAGAGGGGAGAGTCCGAGAAGCCGGTCTATTACACAAGCCACGCGATGAGAGGGGCGAAGGACGATACCCGATGATGGAGAAACTAGCCTTCGCATTAATAACGGCTTCCGGGAAAGGCCGAGACATTATTTTCAGGCACACGTCATCAACGTCCTAACAGACCATCCCATAAAAAAGGCGATGAGCAAGTTGGAAGCTGCTGGACGGCTAGTACAGTGGGCCGTTGAGCTTAGCGAGTTTGATGTCAGGTACCTCCCAAGGAGCACGATAAAAGCGCAAGCGTTGGTAGATTTCATTGCAGAATTCACCCCCAGTCAGGACGACCTGAACAAGGGCGAAGGAAATGAGACGTGGGTGGTTAATGTAGACGGGTCGTCCACACTGTATGCAGGAGGGATTGGAATTGTACTGAAATCCCCTGAGGGTGACAAGCTGGAGTATGCGGCCCGTCTGCAGTATCCAACTACCAACAACGAGGCTGAGTACGAGGCTCTACTCAAGGGGTTGGAATTGGCTAAGTCCTTAGGGGCGAAGTCGTTGACAATCAGAGGAGACTCTCAACTGGTCATTAACCAAGTAAATGGGATGTGTGATGTCAAGAAAGATCGAATGAAGAAGTACCTCAACAAAGTGAAACGCCTTGCCCGAAAATTTCAGCCATAAGTTTTATTCAACTTCTCAGGGAGGAGAATGCGGAAGCAGACACCTCGGCGAAAGTCGCCTCGGCAGGGGTCATAGACGAGTTCGGCGACATCCAGTACATGCCGAGCATAGACATCCCTGACATACAGCAAATAGGAGGAGGAGAGAATTGGATGAGTCTGATAATAATTTACCTCAAAGATGGGAGGCTTCCAGAAGATAAGGATGAAGCGAGAAAGTTAAGGGTCAGGTCAGCCAAGTATGTCCTCATAAATGAAGTGTTGTACAAGCGAGGTTTTTCCCAACCTTACTTAAGATGCTTGGCTCCCGACGAGTCAAATTATGTTCTAAGGGAAGTTCATGAAGGATCGTGTGGAAATCATTCAGGAGCAAGGTCGCTAGTCCATAAAATCGTCCGTGCCGGCTACTATTGGCCTACAATGCAGGCGGACGCTAAAGCTTATGTCAAGGTATGTGACCAATGCCAGCGCTACAGCAACGTGCCTAGACAGCCGTCAGAATACCAAACCTCAATGACGGCCCCATGGCCCTTCGCACAGTGGGGACTGGATATGCTAGGCCCTTTTCCCGTGGGAATCCGGCAAATGAAGTTTTTGGTGGTGGGAATCGATTACTTTACCAAGTGGGTAGAAGCCGAACCTCTTGCAGCAATCACTCAGCTGAATGTGAAAAATTTTGTGTGGAAGAATATTCTATGCAGGTTAGGGGTACCCAGGGTGTTAGTATCCGACAACGGACGCCAATTTGACAACGCACCCTTCAGGGATTTTTGAAATCATTTCGGGATCAAGAATCACTATTCCTCACCCTCCCATCCACAGGCAAATGGACAAGCAGAAGTAGCGAACCGATCCCTGCTGAAAATCATCAAGACTCGGCTCGCGGGGGCAAAAGGGATATGGCCAGACGAGCTACCAGGTGTTCTTTGGGCCTATGGGACGGCCGCACGAACTCCGACGGGGAGAGACCCCTTTTAAACTAGCCTATGGAAGTGAAGCTGTCATACCAGCGGAGGTTCATATGGCAAGTCATCGAGTGATGGAGTACCGGGAGAAAGACAATGGGGAACAACTTCACCTTGACCTCGATTTTGTTGACGAGGTAAGAATGAATGCGGAGCAAAGAGCGGCAAGGTACAAAAATCTTATGGCCAGACAGCATGATGCCATGGTAAAACCCAGACGGTTTGGTGTGGGGGACCTTGTTCTCAAAAGGGTCTCCCTGGCGACTAGGAATCCAGCTCATGGAAAAATGGGACCCAATTGGGAAGAACCCTACAGGGTAATCAATTGCAAGAGGCAAGGGTCTTACTACCTGGAAGCCCTGGACGGGCGGAAGTTATAGCATCCCTGGAACGTGGAACATCTGAGGAGGTACTATTAGTGATAAGCAGGGACGAGGGAAGTCAGTTGCAAAGTTACAGCTATGATTTGTGTGTTTGCTTATATTTACTGCTGTGTTTTTACTACTATTATGGTGTGTTACGAATAAAAGTGCATTAGTTCTTAAACTTTGGCACTACTTACAGACTAGCTTACAAAAGACGAGGCTATGTACTTAAGTATCTTAATAAGGCACTAGCTTATAGGCATGTGCCACGTTTGTGAACAATGTTCATGTAATAATATGGTTTGAATTTCTTATGTATTTGATGCATAGATTTAGTTTCCATAAATACCCACATGAGGGACAAAAGCCTAAGACGAATTGAAAACCTCGGACGCAGAAACACTCGTCCAAAGCTTTCCTTTAAATAAGGATAAAGCAAAGAGAAGTAAGCTAAGGCACACTCGTCCAAAGCTTTCCTTTAAATAAGGATAAAGCAAAGAGAAATAAGCTAAGGCACACTCGTCCAAAGCTTTCCTTTAAATAAGGATAAAGCAAAGAGAAATAAGCTAAGGCACACTCGTCCAAAGCTTTCCTTAAAAAAAAATGCTCGTCTAAGACTTTCCTTCAAATAAGTATAAAGCAAAAGGAAAAAGGCCAAGTCCCACTCGTCTAAGAAGGAAGAGTAAGCATTAAGGTATAGCATTCCAAAGACGATCACTCGTCAAGACGAGAAAACATAAACATTATGAACTTCTCGCGAGAAGTCGAGTAATAATGGCCTAAAGGACAAGCAAAAGTAATGCAGTCATCATCATCGTCTTAAGTGGGTCGTCCATAAAAAGATAGACGATCATCCAACACTTAGAGCGTTGTTTGAAAGACAATTGCATAAATAATAACATATAAGCTCGTCCACACAATATATAACAAATAAAGAAGACATTCTTTGGCCTAAAGAGGGTAGACGGCAACCGTCCAAAAACCCTTATAAAATAAGTATTAAAAGGCATTGTGCATAAATTCGTCCAGAACACTCTAGACGAGGTAATTGTACTTGAATACATTTCAAATTCTTAAATACATCTTAAATAAAAAAAAAAAAGAAAGGAGAAAAGAAGAAAGCTAAACAACAATAACAATTTCTTCAAGAGGAAGGGGCATCAACGTTGGGGTCGTCCTGAGTTGGTTTGGTGGAAGTGTCGTCCTCGATGTTGACATCGTCTGAGCCTGTGTGGACGAGGGAACTTGTAGCAGCAGCAAGGTTGAGTTTAATGGTGCTAAAGTCAACTTCAGGAAAGTTGTCCATAGCGTCCATTCTAAAGTCCTCAAACCCTGCTGCGTAGTTTGTATCCATCAGGTCAGTGAACTCTTTGGACGCTTTGAATTCCTCCACTGCCTCGTCTTTAGCTTTCTTCAGAAGTAGACTCAACTCGTAGTTCTCCTTTTGAAGAAGTTCAAGACGCTCGTCCTTCTTGGCAGTGTCGGACTTCAGCTCCCCCACCAAAGCCTTGAACTCCTCAGCCTCGTCCTTGGCCTTGTTTGCCACCTCTGCCCACGTCCTACAGTCGTTTTTGATCTCTTCTATCATTTTCTTTAGAAGGATCCTCGTCCTGTCCATCTCTGTGGCCTGCCTGGACGCAGCTATGAACTTGGACATTGCCTACATAGAAGAATAGGAAGTTCAGACGATAGAAATAATATTTGGCAAACATGGACAAATCAAGACGAGGCAAAGATGGTCACCTTGAAGATATCGTGGACACCAGAGTGCTCGAACTCTTTCACGGACATGTTGTAGTACGCAGCTATGTCCTCGCCTTTCACAGCCTCTTGGAATCGCTCCCAAGCCAGATCCTCGTTCTCCAATAAGTTAGTAGAAATCCCTTGAGGAGGCTGGGACGAGTCAGGTGCAGGAGACTTGGACGGAGTGGCACTAAGGGGCGTGGACGAGTCAACATCAACGACCAGGACGGGTGGCTGGGAAGGAAGTTCAGGCCTAGCAGTTTCAGGCCTGGACGACCCAGACTTAGCCTTCTTCCCCCCGACGACTTGGCAAGCTAGCCAAGTCCACATGCTTGGACAAGCTTTTCCTTTTTTCTCCAGAGGCAGGACAAGGCTGGGGCTGAGGTTCAGATCTCGCTGCCTCGTCGATCACTTCCTTCCCCTTGTTTCCCTTCATAGTTGCCATTCCTGAAAAAAAAAAAAATGAAAAAGTGCGAATACATACATACAAATAAATAATAATAATAAAACAAAAATGGAAAAGACATATCTTAAAGAGGAACACTCATGTCTACGGGTAGTTAGCTCGTGTGCTAAGGCGTCGACGGACGGTTCAGGGCCGAGTCCCCACTTGTGTAGACGCTTAAGGGTCGCTAACGAGTGAAAGTCTCGTTCAGAATGTAGACGGGCCCTGTGGACGCTATCACGGTGGAACTTGCTCAGAGAAGGTCGTCCAACGGCTGGAAAGGGAAGAAGGAAGTTAAGGTTAGACCATCGTCCAAAGAAAAAGTACAATAAAAAGAAACAAAAAAGAAGAGCATAACATACCTTCTGGACGAAGGTTCCCTATGTCTCCAGTATAAGGAGCAAACGAGTCTCTACCAATCTCAACAGGATGCCCCGCCCAGAAACCAGAGACGAAGAAAAATTCCGTCTTCCGGTTTCGTCGGACGAGGCAAAGACTTAATCGGTCTACGGTCATTGCTCCTGGCTGTGAACTGATGGAAGCCTCGAGATTGAATTATCTCGGAGGGTTTATAGCAGTACAGGAACTCGTCCACGATGATAGGATGGTCCCCGTCAAACACCTCCATCCATAAGACTTGCATGGAGACAATTAGTCTCCATGCGTTGGGGTTAAGCTGACACACTCCCAAGCCCAGCCTAGTGAGCAATTCCCTAGCAAAGGCATTCAAGGGAAGTCTAAGCCCCCCTAACAGATAAGCTTCATAGACACCTATCCAAAAACGAGGCTGGCAACACCATTCACCTCGGACAGCTAACCTAGGGTTTAGATCATCCGAGGTGTCAGCCCCAGAGGCTGTCCTCGTCCTAATACACTCCTGAAAGGTTTCTGCAGGAATCCCAGGAACACCAGATGTGTATTCCTCAGTTGTGTGACCACTACTACTACTGCTGGCATTACTGGAAGTATCACAACTAGAGTCGTCGTGATACTCGTCTATGGCCTTGACCACACTGTCGCTAGACGAGCAGGAGGCCATTGACAACGTCCTAACACTTAAAACGGAAAGCTAGAATAAGTGTAGAGAGATTACCTGGCTCTAGACGAGGGAAACTAAGGACGGTGAGGATATTCTTAGACGAAGCGACGGACGAGAGTGTCAAAGCAGAAAATTTGAAAAAGTGAAAGGGGCATGAGAGGGAAACCACTATTTATAGGCAGAAAAATCTCGATAACCGCAACGACGGAACCAATTAGAAGGCGACACGTGGTGCATGCCTCGAAGAAGTAAACTAGTTGACTAACCCCCTATGGATGTGCGACACGTAGCGCGTTTTGAAATCTGTTGATGCGTTGCATAACTCCTGGACGAGGGGCAACTGATGTGGGATGAAAACGCTCAGACCGTCCCTGGACGGTCATCACCTTGGCAGCCGTCCAGGAGTTATCCTCAGGACGAGGGTAACGGACAAGGCCGTCCAGAGGATGATAGCGAAGCTACATCCTTCGTCCAAGGGATGCGCGCGGCCTGCCTCGAGAGGACTCGTCCACATAAAGCTTCGTGGACGAGTATGCTACACTTGGAATTATCAGGCACACTCGACGAAGGAATTCCAGGACAAGGAGATCATACTTAGAAGAATCTCCGAATATAATGTGACAATCCCTTATCCCACGCATAACCGTCATGTATCCGTTGTGAAGTAGAAGTGTAACTCCTAAACAGTTATGGCAGTTACGTTTAATCCTCCTTGAATCCAGGAGAGGTCCCAATTTCGATAACCGTTCATAAAGGCACTATATAAAGATTGATTCAGACAAGGCAAAGGTATGTGAATTTTACTCCAGAAAAGTTGGAACTCCAAAAACATAGCGAGAAAAACTAACTTTACCATCGGAGGGTTTTCGGCCGGCAGCCCCGGTCGCCTTTGATCCGTTTTTCTTTTTTCTTCAGGCCGCAGAGAGAGCAAGTGGTCCTATCAAGTCCGAAGTATCCAGCCTACTGATCTTTTTAGCATCATCATATGGTATGTTATATTGTTATGTGTTTTAATTTTTTTTATATATTATTTTAAACTTTAATTATTTTTATAAGAAAAATTAAAAAAAATACAAGATAAATTATAACTAGTGGAGCATAAAGCCGAATACAAAACATGGGAGAGAGAATTTATATTTTCTCTAAGGCATCGTTTGGGAGGAGGGAATGGAATGGAAATGAATGAAAAGAATAATTTTAGAATATTCTTCTCTTTCCTTGTTTGGGAGTTTTAATGAAAAAAATGGAAAACCCATTCCCTTGTTTGGGAGTTTAAGTGGGAGGGAATGAAATTGGTAGGAGGGAACACTCATTCCTCTCTATTCCCTTAAAACCTCAAATTTTTATTCCCCCTGAAATTGGGAGGAATGGAAGGGAATGAAATTAGATTTAATGATTTTTTTACTAAAACTCCCAAAATACCCCTATATATTCAACTCTTTATTTTAAAATAGGGATCTAATAGTAATATTGTCATCAAATGATTCAATTCTATTCCCTCCATATTGCTCCCAAATAAGATTACTTATATTCCATTCATTTTCATTCCATTCCATTCATTTCCCTTACTTAAATACATTTCACTCCATTCCATTCCATTCCTCAATAATTATTCAATTTTATTCTCGTATGAACTCCCAAACGAAGCCTAAGACTACGCTCTCAAATAAAGGTTGATATTTTTTTTTTTTTCCTTAAGAAAAATAAATGATTAATATTATTTCCATCATAAATTGAATCAGGACTCACTATTTTCTCTTCCATCAAAAAATTGAATTAGGACACACAACACGAGTACCCCTACATTCATTACACACTAACTAGACCCCACCAAAGCAGTGGGACCCAAATTTCATTTTGCACAAATTCCCGCTTCCCCCCTCTCACTCTGTCACTCACTACGACACAATCTGAATGTACCAAATAAACGTAACGGCCAAGAGCTTCTTCAAACTTCAACAATCTTCTTAATTCTTCTATATATAGCCGAAGCTCTCTCTTTCACTCTCACTCTCACTCTCACTCTCAGTCTCAGTCTCAATCTTGTCTCCAATTAGGGCTTTCTTCACTCAGATTCTCAGCATGAAGCCGATTCGCAAGCTCAAGAAACCAGATTCATCGTCTTCAAAGGTACGCCTATAAACCTTTCTTCTTTCATGTTCACCTCACCATTAAACCCTAAACCCCGCCGTTTGTTTCCCGAGAAAACTAATCAATACTGAAATACATTACAGACCACTACTAGATTCTGAATCTCATGTTTTCACATTTCAGTATTTTAAAATTTTTTTTTCCCTCGGATGCAAAAACGGTGCGTTTTTTGAAATTAGGACTAATGGTTTTGAATTTGCAGCTGGTTTTGGAAGAGATCATAGGGCTAACGACGAAGAATGGCAATGGATTGGCTTCGAATATCTCGACTGCGAGATGTGCCTACGTGGCGGGTTGTGTGGTGGTGGTTTACAATGTGGATTCGGCAACTCAGTCGCACCTGATTGTGTCTCATCGAGTTCCCAAGCCTTTGTGCTGTGTTGCCATGTCAAAAGACGGCCGTTTCGTCGCGGCCGGAGAGGTACAAATCAAAAAATTTCTGACATCATTTCACTTTGCTTATGAGTTTGTAATTAGGCCTTAGTCTCTAAAGTTTATTAGTCCTTAACAAACTTAACATGACTGCTTTTAGTTTCAAAAAAAAAAAAAAATTGATTGATTTTAGACTCTAAAAAAGTTTAATTTCATTGCTTTTAGTCCTTAATGTGTAATGGAGTGATAAGCGATAATGTGTCAGTTTTTAGTTTGGTCAAGTCATCTAATGGACTACAAGTGATCACTTGACACTTTAGGGACTAAAATCGATCGTAGGCTAAAGTTTAGGCACTATCAGTGTATTTAAACCTTGTAATTATTTTGAAAAAGAAATAGCAAATGAGGCAATGATTTCATTTAAAAAATGGGGAGTTTAATCATGGTCAACTCAAGAGGCCAGTGGTGGTGCATCTTTATTGGAATTAGTGGTAGTGGAGTTTTTGTTGTATTGGTTGGGAAAAAAGCATTTGGAATTTGAAGATGTTAATGTCATGTTTTCAGATAGATGATCTTACTTGAAACTCTCTGATCATTAATCAATAGTTCAGTCAGCTAAGAGATGTTTGTTCTTTTATCTGCTTTTTTATATGAAATAGATTTGGGAAGAGCATATGACTTACTTCTATGATGTTCTGTACTTGTATGCTTCTAATATGGTTCTGCAGTCAGGGCCTCAACCTGCAGTGCTAGTGTGGGACTGTGCCACTCTGGCTTTGGTATCTGAATTAAAAGGTCATCTATATGGGGTTGCATGCATTGCTTTCTCACCTGATGGTTAGTGACAATCAATCTACACTTGGTTTATTTCCCATACTACTACTGACTGCTCTTTGCTAGTTGTATTTTACTTATATCTTGAATCTTTCTCTCTCTTTTCCCTTTCCTTTTTTTTTTTTTTTCTGTTTTAATTTTATTTCCAAGGGAAACATCTGGTATCTGTTGGAGGATACATATACCTCTGGGACTGGCGAAGTGGGATGTTGGTTACTAAGCTTAAAGCAAGTTCATCTTGTACTGCTGTCTCATCTGTTAACTTCTCGTCAGATGCAAAACTTATTGTTACTGCTGGGAAGAAGCATTTGAAGTTCTGGACAGTTGGATCATCTCCACGGAGTCTCTTAAATGCAGGGACAGGGTCAATGGCATTACATGGAAAGCCTGTTGACCTTGGACCTCAGAAAGGAAGCTCATTTGTATCTGTTGCATCCCAAATGGGGAGTGACAGTAATTATGTTAACAGTGAACAGACTGGTAACCTTTTTCCAATCTATGCATTGACAGATACAGGTTGGATTTGCTTCAGATTCAATCTAATATTTTTGATACATTTGAGTTTTTGAGGTATGATCCATGAGTCCTATTCCTTTCCTTTGTTTACAGGTGTTCTTTGCCTTATACATTCTGGATTGTCAGTGAGAAAGTCAGTTGATTTAAAGGTATGTTTGGCTGCTTATCCCCTTCTTTTTCAGCTACTGATTTTAGTGTGCCAATTTGTGTCTCAGCAAAGTGGAATTATTTTCTAGAACTAGGCTATATGGTTTACTGGTTTAGATGGACTCAAGAAGTCCCCAGTTGGAAACTGTTCTAAATTCACAACTAGACAGCCTTATAGTTTCCCTGTTGTCTCAGCAAAGGTTTTTTCAAACTTTTGAAAAATAGTGCACAGTTTTATCCCAAAAATAAAAAGGTTCTTGCAAGGGTAATGTCTACGGAGTTGAAACTTCCTTCATATTAGGAATTTAGGATGCCAGCACAAAGCTACATCCAGAAAGGGTAAAGTGACAACCAGAAGAGTGTTGTTGGTAGAAGTTTGTATCATATGACCAACCTGCACTGGGTGAAAACTGTCATTACTTGTTGTTGAAATAAATTCTGTGCTATTTTGCCTCTTTAACTTTTCCACAAATTTTCAGGTTGGAAAAGGTTTTGCACTATCAGCATCAAACATGCTAGTTGCTTGTGCATGCAGTAACGGAATTGTACAACTCTTTGCCAGCGATACTCTCACATATGCAGGAAGTGTGATATATTCAAAGGCCAAAAAAGGTCATGGAGAAAGTGATATAGTTTGCAATACTAAAGCTGCTGAAAAGGTTGATCAAGTTTCACCTTCTCTTCCAGATGCAATTGCTTGTCAGTTTTCAACCTCAGAAAAACTTGGTGAGCATTAAAGCATTATAAAATCTTGATCACGGGATTTCACCTGTACTTGCACCATAATATATTTGATGTTTTTGCTTTGCCAGTTGTTATTTATGAAGATCGTTGTCTCTATATATGGGACATTCATGATGTGAATCAGGTGACTGCTTTGTTTAGATTTGGTTGTAAGTTCCATTTGCTTTTCATTTGTTATACAAAGTCACCTTGAAAAAATTTTCCTGTTTATATTTCTTGCGGATTTCTTGATGCTCAAGTTCTAGTCCCAAAGTTATTTTTGGAGTTACACATAGATCATGCTCACTGCTAAAAAAGCCTTTCTATATCTTTCTAGGCAACCCGTTGTTGTGTGCTAGTTTCACATTCTGCGTGCATATGGGATATCAAGAGTCTCTGTTGTGAAAACATGCATGATCCATCTCTTGCATGTGTTGCTAGAGGTTGTTCTGGTGGAGTTTCTTTTGCGACATGCTCAGCAGATGGTACTATTAGGTTATGGGATCTAGCTTTGCAACCTGATTTGTCAGAAGATGATACAAACCTCCATTCTCTTAACACTAAAACAAAGGGTGCAACACATTTAGGTGAGTTTCATCTTTGTGAGGCCTGCACATACATTTTACAATCATATACATACAGATGTGCAGATATTTTAAACCTTTAATGCCAAAGACTGCTTTTATTAATTTCTTTTGGAACTGAATTTTATTTTTACCTTGCTGAATTTTGCTTCACATTTCTTGCTGTAGTCAGTGCTGGGATTTTTGAACGTGATACTGTTGAGGTGGGTGTTAGCACTCAAGGATTTCGGTCATTGGCAGTTAGTTCGGATGGCAAGTACCTCAGTGCTGGTGATTGCGAGGGAAACCTTCATATCTATAACCTAAAAACTTCTGATTATTCATGCTTTCAGGTAAATGCATTCACCTACATGCAGTTTTGAAATATTTGTGCAAAAGCAATGCAACATGAGGAGCAAGGTTATGCTTTCTGACAAGCGTTTAGGCCCTATGCATCTTAGAATATTAAATTTTTGGAAATTTTGGCAGGGTGCTCATGATGCAGAGATCCTCTCATTGAGCTTTAGCTTATCAAGTAAAAAGGAGGCTAATTCTGAAGAAGCCGCGGATAGCCAGTACTTCCTTGCATCAGGGGGCCGCGATCGAATGATCCATCTTTATGATGTCAATAGGTTTGACTTCACGACTTTTAGCCATTTCTAGTTTGTTGGATGTATTTGCTAATCAGCTTCCCTTCATATCAGGAATTTCGATCTTATTGAAAGTATTGATGATCATTCAGCTGCAGTGACTTCTGTAAAGATTGTCTGCAATGGCTGTAAACTTCTCAGTTGCAGTGCTGATAGGTATGTGCTACAATTATCTATTTATTTATTAAGCATTATCGAAGCATTAGTAAGCGACACATTGAAATGGTTATAAAGAGGGTGCCTGAAATAAATGGCATGAAATTAAAATTTTTTTCCCCAAATTCATTAAAATCTAGCTTGTCGTGTTTTGTAAGGAATTTTATATGGCTCTACTTTGTTTCATGTATTTTATCATTCCAAAAATTCAATAAATGATGTGGTTTTTCATTTTTTGTTGTTTTTATGATACCATTTGGAATTGTTGTTTATGCTCTAGTTTCCCCTTTTGGGGCCAATGAAATGCTTGTTATTTCTTAAGTTTTGAAAAATTGAGAAATTAATATCATCAAGGTGGCACTTAAACACTCCCCCCCCCCCCCAAAAAAAAGGCAGCATCTCTATGCCTTTTTTATGTCTATCATAACTGTTTCCCTCATACAGGTCTCTAGTGTTCCGTGATGTTGCTACAACTGGTAGTGGTCATAAAATTTCACGTCGTCATCATCAAATGGCATCTAATGGAACTGTGTATGACATGGCTGTAGACGCAACGATGGAGATGGTTGTTACAGTTGGGCAGGTAAAACAGCAAATATTTTAGTAGTATGTTAATTAAATTAAAATAGTCCTAGAAGGGCTTCCCCTTTCAACATCTAGAGCTATCGATCAAACTTGTCCCTAGTTGGTCATGTAAATGATATTTCATCTGGTTAACTGACCTGATAATATATATATATATATATATATATATATATATATATATATATATATATATATATATATATATATATATTCATATATATGCGTAAGTATGTCTGCACCTAGTGAGTCTTGAACTCACAACCTCACCCTTTATCCCATTATTATTGCCAGTTAAGCTGTATCTCACTGGCTTCACTGACCTGATAATATGCTAGTAGATTCCTGATAAGCATTGAATGCCAGTACTTGGAATTGATGATTTATTTATTTATAGGATAAGAAGATAAACATATTTGACATTGCTGCTGGAAAGCTAATAAAATCATTCAGGCAAGATAGAGATTTTGGAGACCCAATCAAGGTGAGATATCTCCATAGTCCATTGTCAGCAAAGCATTAGATCACCATTTCGGCCTTATAATGAGACCTAGTGATATTTACAGGTTACTATGGACCCAAGCTGCAGCTACCTGGTTTGTTCCTACTCTAACAAGTCTATCTCCGTATATGACTTTATTAGTGGAGAGAACGTTACACAAGCCATGGGACATGGTGAAGTTATAACTGGTGTCATCTTCTTACCTGATTGCAAGCATATAATTTCTGTGAGTTTCTGTTATGTTTCAATATCATTTCTGATTACATGAGCCATGTTGCTATTGCTAAGTGAAGCTTTTGTACTTCCTAGCTCAAAATCTCTCCTGCCCACATACTCTTCATATCGATGTTCAAATGGGGTACAGAATAGCATCCTATGCAAACTAGTCTTTGCATTATTGTTTAGCCCCCTTTTTTAATGATAATTGTTTTTATGCTCAATTGTGGTCATTGGTGTTTGTCCTGTTTGGGTTTCACCAAATATGCCTAAAACAGTGGTTCATTTGTTGGCATGTTAAAAAGGGTATTTCAGAAGACAATGAAGTGGTGAATTTGGATGGTAGTTTCCTTGTGCATCATTTTTTTTTTAGATTGCAAGGAACACGTGGAATTTTGAGGGGTTGTGAATTGTCTGTGCTGAAGTTGAAGTTTCTATTCTTGCTTTCTATCTATGATTGGGTGATGGATACAAGTTTTTCTTTTTCAAATTTATGGAGTTTTTTGATCTTATAAATTTTAAATGTTAGCATTTTCCTTTTGGCTATTTCTCTTGTATATATTCCATGTACTAGGTTTGCACCCTTTTTTGTGTTAATTACCACTTAAAAATATTTAAAATTTCAAAAGTGAAGAAGCTGATCCTGTATCTTTTCATTTTTCACCATATATGCACTTCTAACTTTAACGGATGCATTCAGGTAGGTGGTGATGGTTGTATTTTTGTATGGAAAGTGCCTGCTTCTTTGTCTTCTAGGATGCTGCAGAGAATGCATGAAAATTTAGGTCCATTGTCTTTATCAAGCTTGGCTCAGCCAGCAGCTTTTAGTCAACTATTTTTTTTTGAAGAGGAAGACCAGCAATGTGGAATCAGTTGTGAAGATGCACTGTTGCTGGGGAACTCCAACCAAGTAGGACGAAAAAGACGTTATCAACATGGGGAGCCTCGAGAGGCCTCAGCATTTAAATTTAGTGTTTCCAGACTTCCAAGATGGGCACAGGACAAAGTAACAAGCTCTGATATTGTTCCTCTGAATCCTAACTTCACTTTATTCCAGGTGTTTGTATATACAATTTTCTGACTTCTCAGAACCTCCAAACTTCTGTGTCTTTTATTCCTTTCTGTGCACTTGATCCTCTAGTAAGTTATGTATTTATTTTGTTCTGATTTTCTTCCTGCTATGTCATGCTTCCCTCCACAACGTAGCAAGTAGACCAGAAACATTCCTCTCCAGTTGGTGATAGCCACCAATACGCCTCTGTGTTCCCTGAAGTTAAAATTTCTACTAATCATGATACAGGAGGCAATGAGTCATGCATCAGTAGTTTGTCCAAAAGTTCTCCCAATACTAGCAACAGTAAAAGTTCACCAATGCCTCAAGAAACTCTTAGGTCAGCATGCAATGGACTATATCTGTCTTCAGAATGATAAGGACTGTTTTTCACACTCATGGTGTTACTTTTGAATTTCAGTAGCTTTGCCACAGACAAACGTTGGCTCTCTATTTATACTGTATGTATGGATCTACTTACCTCCCCAGAGATGCAGACTTTAGTAGACAAAAGGATGTCACTGTCTTCCCCATATTTGAGTAAGGCCAAACCCTTACATTCACATGATAACCCTGTTAAATAACCCCTTATGTTTGTTCTAGTTTTTCTTTGACATTGACATGGCAGTTTCTGATTTGGAAATTGGAATTGCAATTTTAACCAAGTATTGGATGCAAGACTGTAGATAGATATTATAATGATAGTACTCCATTGATGGCTCTTTTTTGCTCTTGTGAATCTTGGCTTCTTGCAGAACAAGATCCAGGTGAAATACCAAGTAATGATCAGTGCTCTTTTGAGCATAGTGATCAACTTGGCATGCACAATACAAGTGAATGCCATGAGGCAGTTACTTGTAATGTGTCAGAGCAGTTGCATTCAGTTAAAAATGGAAGTGAGATGGAAGCAGACACGGATGTTATCACCAGCCTGATAAATTCTGAAGACAGCGATCTGTTCAGACAACACTTTGGAAGTTTATCAACAACACATAAGGTTAGTAATGTTGCATGTAATTATATGTAATTCTGACCTCTCCTATTTGCCAAAAAATGCCTGACCTTTCCTTTGGTTGGGGAAGAGGTCGGGCCTTGGTGCGATGACAAGTACCTTCCACTAAAAGCGACAGGTCACAGGTTCGAGTTTGGGAATCAATCTCTTCTAATAAAATTGGGCTTAAGGCTACCTACTAATCATCTCTCTCAAATCCTGCAAAAGTGAAAGCTTTGTGCATTGGGCAAGACCTTTCCTTTGGTTGAGGAATTGGGCGTGGGGTAGGGTTATAGAACTCCATACCTTCAAGCAATAATTTGTCTTAAGCCATTACTTATAAACATGAGAGAAATTTATACAATTTTTATATTGCTAGTTTCTATCATAGGTCGAGTTTCAGCTCCAGTTCAAGAGTTGAAAACTGGAGAGCAATTCTCAATTGTTAGCATTAGCCTTTAACTCAACTAAATCTTACAAGTAAATAGTGAGAAAAAAATGATTTGTCTGAAGAAGACAGATTAGTTTTCAGAAACTTCTTTTTCTATTTTCCTATACTTGTATTCATGAAAACTTGGAGTCATGATGGTCAAGATATGATCTGTTATAAAACAAGCGTGAAAGGAATTTAGCAGAAAACGTAGATCTGAATAGAGTTGAAAGGCCCAGTTGGGGAAAAAAAAACCTTAAAGTTGACTCCAGATAATTGTGATATGAAACAGTATTATATTGATGTCTAGCATTTATGTCTTTTACACAGATAGAAAGAAAGAAATCCTCAGTGAAGAGAAGGTATTCCGCAAGATATGTTGTGCAGCGGGATTATGTTGGTGACTGCAAGAAACTTTTTGGCACGCCAGTTCGAGATTCAGCTGGTAAAACTTTGAACCACCAGGAAGAAGCTGCAACTTGTGTCACACAGGAGGATCCAGTATTCCATATCTTGGAAGAACAGAAAATGGTAGGTATAGAGAGGTCTGTCTATTCCGTTTTTGATAAGTAAGTTAAAAAAAAAAAAAAGTCTGCCTGTATCATGACCATGTATCATCAAGATGCATTTTGGAGGATGCCAGAGATAGAGATAAAAGATTCATATGAAGCGTGTCAAAACTTGTTCATTGAAATAGCTTGGTTTTCACTTATCAAAAAAGAAATAGCTTGGTTTGGGCAACATGAGTTTTATTTATCCTCATCAGTTAGTGGTTGTGATCTAGTATAGCCTAGGTTTATTGTTTTACCTAAACTGTCTTGAAGGCACTTTTAAATTTCGAAACTGTATGATGTTACCCTCCATATTGTTTTCTCATTTTCTGAGAGCTTTGTTATATTGCTTGAAAAAGACAACTATGGATTGTCATTCTTAGATCTTGCTGCTATGGTGCTAACTGCAGGACCTGAAGAACTCAGACCAGAGCTTGCTGAGCCCAAGTTGCACTTTTTCTCAAAGTAAATTAATCAAATGCCCCGGTCCAGGAAGTCCAATAAAAATAAATTTGACAAAAGGCACAGACCAGAAGGAATGTACTTCCGAAGGAAGTAACGTACAAGAAAGAATTATTAAATGCAAGGAAGCACTTCTCAGTTTAAATGCAGCAGCTGAGAACGCAGTTCATTTATTTTCAGACTTAGGAACTATGGATTCTAGTGAAGAGTTCTTAGGAGGAACTGAAACTGAGTTATACGATGAGGCAGCTAAACTACTTCCATCAATTGCAGAGAAAGTTAATACAGTTGCCAGATTAGTGCAAGGTAGGAACAATGATTCATGTGGAAATAGATTGGATCTTTCAGGATTTGAGCCTTTCTTAGGAACATTGGCAGAGAGTCTATCACTAAAAGTCGTTGAAATGCTGAGGAAGAACCTTAACAGTAATTAACATGTATGTTTACAAAGCAATTGACGAATAGGCATCGCAGCCAAGATAGATGTGGCAAAAAGAAATAGTCACCCATGTAAATATTCAATAGAAGAATAGTATACATTTCTTCCACAAAATGTGGAATGTCAATTTACATCATTAAACATGAGCTCATTGACTTTATTGATGCCGATATCGGACATTGACTCAATGGGCAGCTCATCTCCATCCACTGAAGGAACAGAGCTCAATGGGTCTCTGCTGAATTCATCAAACACTGTGTTGAAGGAAGTTGGAGGAGGAGTGGACATGAAATTAAGGCCAATGTAGAATCCCAATGCCAATACTACTGTCACCATAAAATAAGCAGGCACTGCCAATGCCCAATGCTTGTTGGGATAGTAAAAGATTCCAATGGAATGTAGCCAAGAATCTGGAAGATACGCCCATACAAAGAAAATGACTGTAGCGACAACAGTTGATATGGAACCTACAAACCCATAGACTTCTGATGGCTTGGGACCATGCTCTCCAGAAACTCCAAAACCAGATGTCCTCTCATCTGCATCCAAAGAGGAAACAGTTGCCCTTCTCTTCCTTGACAGACTCAGAATTCTCCTGGGACTACTGACAGAATAAGGATCTTCCATTTCCTGCACTTGACAAAAACCTAGATTAACAGAGAAGAAAGAGAGAGAGGGAGGGAGAGCGGCAGAGGCTTCAGAACTTCAGATAAAGGTTGTTTCTTGTTCGGCTCATAAATTATAAATCAGGATGGGTAACCTAGTTGATTTGCTTGGGTTTATAAATGCATCATGAACCTTGTTACAACTAATCTGGCCCTTTTTCTAAAAAAAAAAAAAAAAAAAAAAGCTAGCCCTGATCATATTTTCAGTTTTTTTGGGTCCATTTGAGGCCCATCAGGACCTAAAGTTGGACCTTAATATTTTGATAAATGAGTAGTCATTATCTTCTAGCACTCACAGGCCCAGAATAAATATACACAAATAAAGAAGAAGAAGAAGAAACATGTAGCACTTCAACCAATGAAAAAAGGGTAGAAAGAAGGTCTAACTTCTAAGTAGCACTGAAATCAAACAGGCTGGGATCCATGTGTAAAAGAAATTTACCAAAAAGAAAAAATAAATATTTGGATCTTTCTTGTGGGAACACTTTTTTCTTTCATGTACATCCTTTCGAAGCACAGTTCATCAGTCTCTCCACTTTAGCATAAAAAAAGAGAGATAAAAAGGAAGGACCATCTTTTCTTTTTCCTATCCCTTCACCTTTAAAATTCATTCTTACTGATGATTTTCATGCAGTTTTTTTTTTTTTTTGAATATAAAACTATGGGCTAAGCTCTTTATGTTTTTTGGGCAACTTTCAAGGCATGCCAAGCTCTGTATACGCTTAGAATAACCACACCGAAGATCTCTTTGGGAATATTCGTAAATCCCTATAAGATGGTATGTCTAGAATTACCCTCTTGTATGCTTCTTTGCCTTTGTCTTTGCTTTAGTAACATGCCAAACTCCATATTCTTTCTTGGGATTCTTTCAGTCTACTAATATGATTATTATGTAGTTTTTTTATAGCCTATGATAGGTTTTGCCCTGAGGAATTTATGACTGCTATTAGTGGCCCATGATAGGCCTATCTCATTTGTGCCCGTATTGCCGAAAATTTGTCTAATTATTTGGCCATTTTAGACACTACGATTTGGCTCATAGGGTCCTTGAGGTCAAACTAAGGCCCATTAAAATAAAAACCTCCTCAAATCAGATACGAGAAAAAAGAATGATTGAAACAATATCAAATATGATAATTAGCTCACTCGGTGGATGGTATCAATAGGATAAAAATGTATCTTTTTGCGTCCAGGATATGTTGCATCTCTTTCAAAGTATGCGGGCTTTAAAGAACTGTGAAAATCGCATAATGCAAGAAAGATAAATATGTCAAATGCATAAGATAATTAATGTAAAGGGAGCGTTATTATCCTAAATCAATTGGTTATATGGTGTGATTTTGGCATATATAGAGAACATTGCCTATTGTTGCATGCACGCACTAAAAACTTTTCCCCACAACTTTGTATTGTGAGATGAATGTTGTATATGATGAATGTATAAAATTATTATTACAAGAAAAAAAGGTTTTATATTTAAGATCATGTGGTTTTAAAGTTGCCATGTGGTGTGATTTGGTATATGAATAGTGAATATAGGTTATTGTTGCACACATGCACTGAAAAATTTTCTTAACCATGATTAAGTTGTGTATCTCATACAAATGGTGTCAAAAATAATACACCTCAATCATAATAATGGAGGGCAAAAATTGTGAAGGAAGTTGTGCAAAGGCATGTTGGGTCCAAAACGGAGGCTTTCTTTAAGGTGAGCTATCATTTTATTCACTGTTTTAAATTGGAAAAACAAAAAGCCTCTGATTTATATGTTCTGTATGTGTGTGGGGTAAAGGGACTCAATTAGCTTGTCCTTTTGCATTCATTTTTCTCATGTAATGATGACCTTGCTCTTTTGCCTTTGTTTCTTTTCTTTTTCTTTTCACAGTTATAGACTTATTAGACATGTATTTGCATACTGATATTCTTCCCTATAGTTTTGTTCATAAAATAATGAAAGGGAAAAAAAGTTCTAATTAGAATTTTTTTTTTTTTCCTTCTTGAACAGCTAATTAGAACTATTTATGAATGAGAATAACTTTATGTGTGGAAAATGGTTTGAGTAATTATGGACAATAATGATCTAGGCGTATTATAAGACAACATTATTCGATATATAATGGCTTTAGCGAAATTTGTGGAATCTATGGATGCGCATGTTTATCTTTTGCATTATTTTGATTAGCACAATATAGCTGTATCTGTTCCAAGCTAAGTAACATATTTTCATAATTTACTGAGAAAAAGGTTCCTCAAAATAAAATAATTTACTGAGAAAAGGTCTTCTTCACAGAAGATGTCATCTTCTCTTCCTCACATAGCTGTAGTAAAGTCTGTACGGTAAATTTAGAATTTGATATAACCGAGACCCTCTTTGAGAACTTTTTTTTTTAATTCTTTTTTTTTTATAGTTGAATCCTCTTAAAGGTCAATAGCAAGGAGGGGGCGATGGAATTCAAAGTTTCAAACTATAGATATGAAGCTCCATAAAAGATGCTATCACATCTGGATTTCACTTGAACACTTGCTGAATTGATAGTGATAATAAATGTGCTCACTTTCATATAGAATCATTATTGACATTATTTTTTTTATACACTAATCATAATTTGTTAACTTAGCAATTGTCACAAAAGCTATGAAAATTCTTGTATTATTAGACTAATTGCTTAAATAAGAACATTTTATTATAATGACCCATTTGTGTTTAGAACAATATCAATTTCTTGTTAACTCATGACTGATATCATTTTTGTAATGAACAAATCACAAGCTAATATATTAGCAATTACAAATATTTGTTCATCACTAAATTTATTGTCAAAATAATTTTTCACATGTCTTCCATTAATCCCCTCCAATAAATCTGGTGTGATTGTCTATTGGGGCTCTATATCGCACCGCCCATTCATCACATGCAAGAGTAACTTTATTTATGAATTCTTTTTTCCCCCACTTTCCAGTGTTAATAATCAACTTCCAAAACATGATAACTCTTTTGAACCATCATAAAGTCCCATTAATGTGAAAACAAAAATTAATTTTAGATCTTATACACTCATGGTTACCTTATACATCCAACTTATGCAATATCTTTCTCATGATATGTAGGTTTTATAGGATGTGTAACACCCATATTTTGTGACCTTCTCCTGTCTTGTACAGTCCCTAGAATCTACCAACAGACTAATTGGCATAGTACTAAATTTAATAATAATAATAATAATAATAATAATGATGATGAGGTTTAGAGATAAACTATTAGTGATTTTGTGAAGAACATGATGAAGATTTAATGACATGATCATTTACCATAATCAAATAAAAAATATATATCTAGTGAGGTAGCATGAACTACCATATCACTGCAGTCATTTTATCATTGTCAAGTATTATTAAGGTTCTGTACCATGTTTTTTTTTTTTGGGGGTTTTAATATTTAAATACTGAAAGACTGAAATTTCACTTGTTCTTTTCATTGAGAAAATGACAAAAAAAAAGAAAAAAAAAAGAAAGGAAAGAAAGCTCATTCTCACTGCACAAAGCCTTGGAGAGACAAACCATTAGTCTGACTACCGAATCTTCAGTTCCTCACAAAAGAACAGAAAACAATCCTAAAATATTGCCCCCTTAAGATACAAAAGTTTTATCATCCTAATCTTTTGTTTGCATACTTTGAACAGTACTAATCTGCTCCTTTCCATGTCATTAATGGGTAAAAAATTGACACAAGATGACTGCTAGGCTTCAGATAGAAAACCTCTAATAGCTAGTCTGAGTTTTATTTTATATTTTTTTGGGTAATAGCTTAATGTGAATTCAGACACATGCATCAATGTTATAGGTGTGAGTCGCACACAAATGCGGAATTCACACATTGTAAGAGAGACATATATATTTCATGTATGTGATAATAATTAGTTTTATTCTTATAACCCTCCCTCCTAATCCAAAATTGAGGGTGAGAGGATTTGAATTGTGGATATTTTTGTTGGAAATTTTAAGAAAAGCCAACCAGTTTCTTAGCTTTAAAAAAAAAAAAAAAACTTGAGTTAATTATGGGTGCATTTGTATAAGCTGTTGCAAAACAGTGTTTTTGGTTTAAAATGAGCATTTTTAAAAAAGCTATTAGAATTTGTTGTTGTAAAACAAAGTTTTAGACTTTAAAAAAGTGTTTTAAACTCTCAAAATGCCTAACCAAACCATCCCTATATGAATAAGATATATGACAAAAAGAAGAAAGATTCTCAAAATGACAATGAATTATTATCACAGAAAATGAAGGGGGTTTTTTTTTCATGGTATATTCACTTACCACAAAAGTGCTATTAGAGTAACACCTCTTCCATTACAACCACTTTACAAACTGATAATCTAAATATGTTAGTAGTTGAATAAAACGATTAACCACATGAACATTATTAGTTAATAATATTTATTATTTAAAAAAAAAAACCCCCCACACCACATTATTTTATAGGTAGGGGAGATCAACGTTGAGCCCGACCACCTGTTTTTGGCCATAATCACCGTAATCTTCTTGTACCCCACACATTTCACTACTATTTGTGTCCCTATTAATTTATTAAAATTTGTTGCCATTCCTGCGATTTCATTGTGGCTGCAGTAAAATGAAGGGCGATTTGTCCTTTATTTTATTAATCTATGCAGCCTTGATCAATATAGCTCACTGTACCATCTTCATGCAACCAAAATTTCGTAGCCAGTGCTGACACTTATGTGCAACAACGTCCAGTTTATTTACATGGCATCAAAGTAAACATATAAAACATGTTGATCCATTTGCATGGCAACAAAAACATGTTGATTCACCAAGCAGTCAATGTACACAGTATACTATGTGACCAATATGCTTATCCCATAATAAGACCACCAACTACACACACACCTCTCACTATATCTATGATTGATGTGAGAAAGACAGACTGATATTTCAACCAGTCGAATGTACATAAATTTTGATGGGGACTAGCAAGGTTGGACTATCACAGTAGTACCAAGTTGAAGTTGTACAATAAAAACACACAAAAATTGCACTCATGGGAAAGCTTTAGTTTGAAAGAAAAGAATGGGTCTATGTTCTTAGTGGAAGCAAAGACAGAAACGTGGTTGCTAAAAATCATAGGATATGGGGGCCACAGTCCACAAGAGGGAGTATTTTTGTCTTTCAAAACACATAAAATCTTTTTCTCTCACTAGACTCACAAACATATCCACTTTGGATATGAGAATTATCTGCTCCGAGTCCAACCTACCAAACAAAACCCTGAAAAGACAAACCCAGAAAACCCTTTACACATACATGTATGCATATTATTAAATTAACATATAGTATATAAATCTATGTTTGTTACTTAAAAAAAAGAAAAAGGTAAAGGTAGAGGACATGAGGACACTTTACGCCTCATTCCATGCACAAAATACACCTCACTATACATTGGCTTCAATCCCCATCAAAACCACCACCTCCACCACTAAGAAAAGTTACCCATCTCTCTCTATTTTCACATTTATTCATTCATTGCCCATGTGAATGAAGAGGCATTTATTGGGACCCCGTGATGTGCAACCGAAAGAGGGGTGGGGGTGAAATGTGGACCCAAAAGACAAAGAGATAGATAGACCACCCAATATGCGTAGCTCTAAACCAGTACCATGCCGGCGGGCTCCTCTCGTGACTCAGCGGCAGGTCTCATCATCTTCTTTTTTTTTTTTTAGCACATTGATCAATCAATTATTCAATATACTCTCCTTATTTCCAATTCCAAGGAAAACCCCCTAGGGTAACGCTATACTTTTTGTACAATAAGGATGCTAAAGGCTTAATACAACTTTGGATTATTTGTCACTTTATGAAGTACGAGTATACATCAATCTTAATCAAAGGTAATGTCAATTTTTTCTTGGATTATTGTAATTGTGGGGACTTAGGCCTATGGCTCAAAATAAATACAATTTTATCGAGGATTATGGCCAGATACAATGTTCGATCATAGTGGTCGAGTATTTAACTAAAAACCTAGGATCATAGTGACCGAGCAGTCGACCAAAGACCTAGGACCATGATTGAACACAATGGATAAATAGTCAAGCACAGAGAAACACAATAGTCACCCACTTCGAGATGAAATGGTTGTCGGTTTATGGATTCATTCCTTACCAGTATGGTCATCCTTAAAAAAAATTTGGAAAATCGTCTTCACATCATCATTTATTGTACCCTAACTATTGATGGTTGCATTTAATGTTGTTAGTGGATCTATCCCAACTCCTAAACGCTTTCCCTCAGTCAACTTAAGGGGTGACTAGTTAGCAACTCTATTGTCTACTTTTAGGGTGATTTGGGTTGTTACTGTGACACACATTCCCCCTATCGACCTAAGGGGACAATTAACTAGCATGCCTACTACCTAGTTTTAGGGTGATTGGGGCTACTATCCTAACACGTGCCCACTGTTTTAAAAACAAGATTGGACTGGCCAATTGAACTAGTTCAACAGTGAACAATAACCAGGACTAGTATGATAAAAATTGAAAAAATTGACGATTGCTTATTCAGCCTGTAAAAATTGAGTATTGGACCTATTTTCGATTATTTGACCGTTCCTGTTTTTAAAACTATGCACACACCCCCTTAGTCGATTTGAGAGGATGACCAAGTGGCAGGTGTATTACCTAACTTTAAGTTTATAAATACCGTTCATAAATAAAGGTAAAAACCTCTTGTATTGTTACTTAGCTATTCTTATTTCTCATTCTCCCACTGGTCTATTGACCAAACCATTGGAGCCTCCTTGACCAATTTTGGGGTTGGTAAAAACTGAATGAGATTTGTTTGTTTGTTTTTAAAAAAAAAAAAAAAAAAAGGGTAATTGTTGTATTTCAAAGATTCACCACTGTTTGGTTTTCGTCAAAGTCCTTGTTACATTTCCCTGTCTTTTTCGAACTCTCACCCTACACTACTCTTATTAAATAATTTTGCTTCGCACAACCCCATTATCATGATTTTAGTACTTTTTGAACTCCCTAACATTGTATAAACGAAAATTAATGAAATAATATGTTCTAGTTACTTTAATTGACAAAAACTTATGTCATCAAATAATTCGCCTAAGTTTGAATCTTATAAATACAAAAAAGAAATCCATTGGTGTGTGTGTATATATATATATATATATATATATATATATATATATATATATATATATATTTCTTAACTTAATAATAATGATTTATTATAGAGTGAATGTCTTAACATTTTTAAAATACTTTCTTATTTAAAAAAAAACAAAAGAAGAAGATAGATGACGAAAATGTTACATATTTCCATTTTGAATGGCTTTAGATGAGTGAATCATTATTTTGGAATAGATATTGCATAGCTTCCTAATCTACTAGTATTTTTTTTTATAATGCTAATCTACTAGTATCACTTATATTTCCAATGCCATTGTATTCAATTTTTTTGTTGGGGAGAAAGAATGATCATTGATCTACTAGATGTCACCAACCAAAAAGTAAGCCAAAGTATTTCTTTCTTGTGTTGATAATAATAATATAATATATAATATGGAACATGATTTCAACAAAAGAATCTGATCTAATCTAGCTCCACAAAAAGCCTCCATGTTTGACATAAAAACACCTCAATTTCGAAATACGTGGTGAACAAATTGGTTGCTACTCTTTTAGCTTTGCTGGCCAGCCTTTGCCACGCGAGAAATACCCGAAATAAAATACACGCTCTCTCTCTCTCTCTCACTCTCACTCTCACTCTCACTCTCAAATCTCAATCACATGTGATGTGTTGTTTGTTTGTGTTTACACAAAAGACTGTCCCTATAACAGTAGGAGTGGGACCCAAACACCCCCCTATTGCTATTTAGCATTTGTGTTAATAAAACTATTTATGTGTGCCTATTGGAAATTTGTTGAGGCTCTCTATTGGTCAATCGCACGTGCAAACTCCCATGCACGTGTGAGGTATTGTCCTATCCTGGAATGACAAGGATGACGTGTATTTTACATGCATGTAACAGCGTGATTCGTACGTAGACACGTGCATACTCATAACCCAATTATTTTTGTACGAAATTCCGAGGAAAAACAATGCACTCCCAAACACAAACGGATCTGTGAGGTTGGAAAATTTTGGAAATGTATGAAACTTGCAATTATTTTTTACGGATTAATTTTTTTAAATATAGAAAAATATAATGAAAACAGTCCCTTAAAGTGAATGCATCATATAAAAATAAGAAAAATAAAATAGAATATTAGAATAGTTTAAAATAGATAATGAATCTCTTTTGAAATTTTTGAGTTTTATAAGAACAAAAAAATTCTGATGAGTGGTTTAAAAAAAAATTGAAGCATCTCTTTGAAAATGTTAGAAGCTTTTTAGTGATAAAATATTAACTAGAGTAATTTTTTAAAATTCTTAAAACTTTGGTGATAGTTCAATTATAACAATTTGTTTTAGTGGGTTCCAGTTAGCTCAACTTGGTAAAGTGTCTGATAGTTGTATAAATGATCTGAGATTCAATCTTTGCATACACAAAAAACTAATTAGTATCTTCGTTTGATGATAAAAAAACTATCATTAGGAGTGAACGTCATAGGCTATCATTAGGAGTGAATGCCATAGGTTCAATTTCTCAAAAAAAAAAAAAACAATTTGTTTTAATAATTTTAAATGAATTTGTAAAGAGTTATATGTTGGAAGCATGTTTTACAACACATAATATTTCATTGAGTTATATAATGTAATCACTAAACATGTATAAGATCGTTTTATTATATTGCATATAATACAAATACTTATTTTTATTATATTTTGTGTAATAATTAGTGAAAAGGATAAGAGAAGTCACCTTTTATATGTTTATTTGACTTTGTCTACGATATTTTTTAGAATTGACAATTGTCCTATCTTGGCTATTATTTATTATAAGTAAAACTTAAGCACAATATTTTAAGTGCAATATATTAAATTTCTCAATTATGTACCTTCAAACACTTGGATGAGTTGAATTTAATAAATGTTAAAAAAAAACATTAATATCGTTTTAGTGGTCAATTCAATTATATGTTTGCGACATATAAGTTTTATACTTATTAAATTATGGGTCAAGTTAACAGGTGTCTTTAGAGCAGTTGTTACTAAATCAGATTAGGAAAGTTTTTAAAACCACTTTCATGGAAAATATAAAAAGAAAAAATCGCGTGGTTTTCACATGTTAGTGAGACAATAGACTTATACGCCCGTGTCATCAAATACCTTCTCATATAAAAAATTGCTAGAAAAAATAATTATTTTATCATTTTTCATAAAATGTTTATAAAAATAGTTCTTAAAACAATGTCATTAGGGCATTCGTTAACATTTTTGTTAAATTATTATGAAAAATCAATCCCAAAATTGACAAGTTCTTTCTTCTTGAGGATTGACATCATACAGGCATGCAGCATTATGATTTTTCACCTGCTCATAACGCCACAATACACATGTATTGTGTCAATTGCAGAAATTAAATTTAGCCCCAATCCCAACTTTTGAACTACTTCCCCCTTTAAAAGCTAAAATTAATTGCATTCGCAAAACTTCTCACACTGCACGGGGGCACCTTCCACACAATTATTATTATAGTTCGTCTTCACAAAAGTCAATTCCAAGATTTCTCTTCTCCATGTATTAAAATAAAAAATAAAAAAAATCCATTTTCTACTCTCTCGGCAACTTGATATGGGGAAAAGAATAATTATCTCTATTTTTTTAACATTTTCGTTTTTGTTGTTTCTTTACTCTTGATTGGTTTCTTTTACCTCAGCAAAAAAAGAAAAAAAAAAGAAAAAAACAAATGATGGAGCTTGTATACGATGCAAAAGGCACTAGACGCAATACAATTTGGATATGTGTCCGCATCATAAAGTATTTAGTATAAAAAAGTATTAGAATATTAAACACAAGTTGTATTTATAAAAAAAACCCTTTATTAGCATTTTCAAACTCTTTTTTCCTTCTTTTTTTGGAGTAATATTATCGATGTTATTTTTATTAGTATCAATCACGACATGATACCTTAAACTGACTTGTACATGACATTCATAAATTTTATTGGGAAAAATAATGGAAAATTGGGTGTCTCATAGGTGGCTTCTTTATTAGCTTTAATCTCACTTTTATGTAAATAAGATACAAGGTACAGGATACAAGGAAAAAAGTTTGCATGAATATGAGACACTGAGCAAAGCGTTGCATAATGCAAAACATAAAGGAACTACCTCTCTGGCAATGTACAGGGGTTCCAGGCATATCCGGCCTTTTTATTAGGGTATGCTATGGTCTTGGCTTGGGGCATTATTTGTTTCTGACAAGAATCTTGAAATTTGAATAGCAATAGCCTAGGCTTTGGATTAGATAGTTAAGCATCAAGAAAGTGACACTGACATGAGTATAGTGTAAATGCTATTTAAGCTGTTTACTAAAAATAATGAATTCCTAAAAAAAAAGAAAAGAATTTACATAAAAGATTTTCAAATGCTAACTGAAAAAAAAGAAAATTCACCAATATTTCTATGCATGCTCCTACACTAAGCTAATTAATTTATATTAGTTTTTCTTAAAACAAATTATTTATTTATTAAAAATTGATAAAAGTATAATTATAATGATCCATCCATTTTAAGAATTTTTTTATAAGAAATTAAAAAAACTGTCAAGAAAAGTAGTCATTACATTAGTAAAACCTAATTATAACATAATATTGGCAACTAAAACTATAGTTGGTGGTCATCCTATTGAACCCTCCTCATTTTTTATGGTTTTGAACCATATAAGATTGAACATAGACACAAATACAAAAGTAGCATTATAATTGGGGAAAACAAATTACAGATGAAATGTGGGCTTGGCATCATGTGAGTGACAAAAAAAAGACCAAAAAAGAGAGTATGTTTAAGTTACTCAATATGCTGCTCTATAAACAATTAGGTGACAAACACAAACTGGCAATGTTACATATGTCCTTATAGGTGCCAAAAACATTAATTGGAAGTTTGCCATTTGGGTGCAGATATTTTGGAAAAGCAGGTTTCCCTTTTGCAGAAATGAATCGGTGAGCCTCTATATGGCTTTCACAAATCTCAATCTGTTTGTGTGCTTCTAGATTTGCGTTTAGGAGAGGCTCTCTTTTGAGTTTTATGTAGTCATACTCACCACAAACCTTTTACCAAATACAAAAAGACAGATCAAGCTAAAGCGAACCCAACCACAAACAAATCCCATTTCTTTCCAACAAACAAATGAAACAAGGAAAAGTACAAAGAAAATACTAAATCTAATATAATTTTATTATGAAAAATATTTATGACGTTAGAGCATTCATAATTGATATCATATCAAAAACATAATAAATAAAACGACACGTTTTTAGTTATTATTTTCAATCTCGTGTTTATTCACTAGAAACGACACCGTTTTTTTACATTTGTTGGTGTTTGTATCATTATGGCCATAGGGGGTGTGGTTGTGTCTGCACCCACTGATGAAACATCGCTTTGTTTTGCTTACAACATAATAGAGCCAAGTGGGAAAACCAGATTAAGGATTTGGACATGTTTGGGGGTGAAAAGAAGGCCGAAAAACAAAAAGAACACTAAAACAGGAAAAAGAAAAAGGAGGAAAAGAAAGAAAGAAAGCGAAATGTGAGAAAGAAAGAAAGAGAGAGAGAGAGAGAGAGAGAGAGAGAGAGAGAAAAAAAAAACAGCAAAGAGCAAACCCACCCCCCCAACCCCCATGGTGATGGCGTGATTTACTTTTGCTTTTTCTCTCGACAGGAATCTTTGAAAATCAAAACCAAAGGGAAAAAAAAAAAAAGACAAAATAAATTCACTTTAATAATAAAGAAAAAAAAAAAACAGAAAAGAAAAAGAAAAGAGGGATGTAATTTGGGTGCCCCCATCCCATTGTGTTGCTAAAGAGACACCCCAGTTTGTCTGCAAGAGTTGGGCCACTTCAATTTGGTACTAGTAGTAGTAGTAATTCTGATTTATCATGTATTCAAATCAAATAGTTTTAGAAAAACAAAATCTAAGTTGATTTTGTTGGGAATTTAGTCAATTTCACTATCTGTCATCTAATCTTTCTATCAATATTCAATTTGTCTCTCTTTTTTTTTTTGGGTGATAAGATCAATTTGTCTCTATAAACTAAAATCTTGTTCTTTCCTTTTTGTTTGTCTCAAAATTTAAACTTACTTTGGCTTTGAGTTTAGTTAAACTTATTTTCTTAGTTTCTTATTTATAAGGCTTATTTGATTATTTAAAATACAGCTGTATTCTCACAAACTTAGTTTTAAGTTAAATTAGTAGATGAACTTATTTTTATTTGTTTACTTTTTAAAAATAAATTACATTTACTTGATTTTAAATTCTATTCTATATCAAATACTCTATAAAATTTTTGCCATATTATATTTTATTTAAATGGTAAAATTGACAGTTCTAACTTCCATATACAAATACAATTTTAATAAATGCCTATAATAAATAATTATTATAGTTATCAAAATTTACATTTAGATAAAAAAATAAAAGAGAGGAAAAAAAACATATTTTGTTATCTGTGGTTAATCATTGCACCAGTTATTAACTAGTATAGTATACTTAATAATTTTATTTGAACTAATTTTTTTATTAGTCTCATTAAAAAAAAATATTTTCGTATATTGAATTAGTTTTATTTTTGAAATATTAAAGATAAAGAGATGTACAATTAACAAGTTCTAATTTTTAACTACTACTATGACTTAACCAAACACAAAAGTTTAAACTTTAATCTAGCTATTCCCAACTTGAAGAGAGAAATGATCATGATCTTTAAAAAAGATTCTAACTTGCAAATCTCCTGATTTTTCCAGTTAAACAAACAAAAAATACAGAGCCAATCCAAATCTCAGATACCACATGATAGGAGTCTTTTGGGTAAATATTGGTAAAAATGAAGTTTTTTGGGGTTATAGTCACTGTTCGAAGTTATTTGGGAAAATGAGGAGAGAGAGTGAATTTCGGCAACAGTGTTGCCGAAATTCGAAGAAAAGTATGAGAGAGAAAATCCAAACTGAGGAGAGAGAAATTTTGAGAATTTCGGCAACAGTGTTGCCGAAATTCCTTCTGCCCAAACCTTGCCCGCTTCACTGAGTGCCCATGCGCGTGAGTGCCAAAAGGAAAAAATAAAAAAGGTTTGTGGCAATCCCATTGCCGAAAATGGAGGTAAAATAAAAAAAAAAAAAAAAAAAGAGAATTACAGCAATGGGATTGCCGAAATAGGGGGGAAAGAAAAAGAAAATTAAAAAAAAAAAGTGGCCATGTAGTGCCGAAATAGGAAAAAAAAAAAAGGAAAATTCGCAATGGGTTGCCGAAATAGGGGGAAAAAAAAAGTGGCCATGTAGTGCCAAAATAGGAAAAAAAAAAAAGGAAAATTGGCAATGGGGTTGCCGAATAGGGGAAAAAAAAAAAAGGAAAATTGGCAATGGGTTGCCGAAATAGGGGGGAAAGGAAAAAAAAAAAAAAAAAGAAAAAGAAAATTGGCAATGGGGTTGCCGAAATAGGGGGGAAAGAAAAAAAAAAAAAAAAAAAAAAGTAAAAAAGGAAAATTGGCAATGGGGTTGCCGAAATAGTGGGGAAAGAAAAGAAAAAAAAAAAGAAAAAAGAAAATTGGCAATGGGGTTGCCGAAATAGGGGGGAAAGGAAAAAAAAAAAAAAAAAAAAAAAAAAAGAGGAAAATTGGCAATGGGGTTGCCGAAATAGGGGGCAAATAACAAAAAAAAAAAAAAACAAAACTAAAATTGGCAATGGGGTTGCCGAAATAGGGGAGAGAAAAAAAAAAAAAAAGGTGGCTATGTAGTGCCACATTTGTTTTTTTTTCTTTCCTCCTATTTCGGCAATCCTATTGTCACATTTCCTCTTTTTTCTTTTTTTTTTTTCCTATTTTGGCACTACATGGCCACTTTTTTTTTTTCCCCCTATTTCGGCAACCCATTGCGAATTTTCCTTTTTTTTTTTTCCTATTTCGGCACTACATGGCCACTTTTTTTTTTTTTTTCTTTTTCTTTTTCTTTCCCCCCTATTTCGGCAATCCCATTGCTGTAATTCTCTCTTCTTTTTTTTTTTTTTTTTTTTTCTTTTCCCTCCATTTTCGGCAATGGGATTGCCACAAACCTTTTTTATTTTTTTGCTTTTGGCACTCACCCGCATGGGCACTGAAGCGGGCGGGGTTTAAGGAATTTCTGACATGTTGCCGAAATTCTCAAAATTTCTCTCCTCGCCGATTTTCTCTCTCATACTTTTCTTCGAATTTCGGCAACACTGTTGCCGAAATTCACTCTCTCTCCTCATTTTCCCAAATAACTTCGAACAGTGACTATAACCCCAAAAAATTTCATTTTTACCAATATTTACCCAAAAGACTCACATGATAGACTAGTAGCATACAAATATAATGTGAATAGAGAGTAAAACACAAAGGAAATTATTTTTATATATTCTATTCAGATTTCTGAATCCCATTTTGAGTTCAATGAATCGTCGGCCTCTTGGCAAACAAACAGGTTCCTGGAAAATCAAAAACAAACCTCGGGTTAAGGATATACCTAGAGACACATAGGCCCAAAATTGTCTTTTCAGTAGCGAGTGCCCCTAGACACTATACACAGAGAGAGAGAGAGAGAAAAAGAAAGGAGAGCGTGTGGGGCATGGCATCCCCTAAAAATTCCCTATTTCCATTTTCCCGTTGTTTCTCTGCTCATAATAATATCATATTTTCTTTTCCTTTCTCTTTCTCTCTCTCACACTCACATTCACTCACTTTCCTCACTGTCCGTTGAAACCAAACAGTAAAGAAAAACAGACAAACACACACACAAATCTCTCTCTCTCTCTCTCTCTCATTTGCCACTCTACTGGACTCATGAGAAGCAGCAAGAGAAGTAGCAGCAGAGTGTGCATTATTATTATCATCACACTAATTATATCAAGCCCAACAACAACAACAACAACAGCAACAATAGCAGAACAAAAACCAAAACCAAAACTCTTTTAAGAGTTCAAAATTAATGAATCCCATAACCGAAACAGTAGCAGCAGCAACCGCAGTAGCAGCATCACTACCACCGCTACCACCACAACCACATAGACCATCCACTTCCTGTGAACGTCACCCAGAAGAGCACTTCACTGGCTTTTGCCCCTCATGCCTCTGCGAACGACTTGCCGTTTTGGACCCAAATTCCTCCACCGCTTCCACTTCCTCCTCCTCTCGCAACAAACCCCCCACCGCTACTTCTTCAGCCCTTAAATCCATCTTCAAAAACTCCAACAACAACAATAACAGCAGCAGCAATAGTAGTCGTAACAGGAACTCCTTCTTTCCTGAGCTTCGGAGAACCAAGTCGTTTTCGGCGTCGAAGAACAACGAGGGTTTCTCTGGGGTTTTTGAGCCACAGAGAAAGTCCTGTGACGTTCGAGTCAGAAACACTCTTTGGAATCTTTTCACTCAAGACGACGAGCGCAACCCAGCTAAGCAAAAAGACCCACATCAACAAAACCACCAACAACAACAGCAACAGCAACAACAACAACAACATCAAGAAGCTTCTTTTTCTGGTTCCACTTCTTTGGTTGATTCAAGAAATTTAGCTTCCTCAAGTGTTCAAAATCCAGTCTTGGAAGACACTGAGACCGAGTCTGAGTCCGAGTCCGAGACCGACTCGAACAATGGTAAGGCAGTAGCTGAGGAACCAAGGATTTCAAATGTAGTGGAAGACAGAGTTCAGGAAATTGTTGAAGAAGAGGAGGAAGAGTTGGAGACGGAGCCAGAGATAGAACCAGAGGCAGAACCAGAGCTAGAACTAGACCCAGAAGCAGAACAAGAAGACTTGAAGCCTATGAAGGACCACATAGATCTCGACGTGAATACCAAGAAAAATTCCGGCAGAGATTTCAAAGAAATCGCCGGGAGTTTCTGGTCGGCGGCGTCGGTGTTCAGCAAGAAGTTGCAGAAGTGGAGACAAAAGCAGAAGCTGAAGAAACGAAGGAATGGCGGTGGCGGGTCCGCCACATTGCCGGTGGAAAAGCCGATCGGAAGGCAGTTCCGGGAAACCCAGTCGGAAATCGCCGATTACGGGTACGGGCGCCGATCCTGCGATACAGACCCGAGATTCTCACTGGACGCGAATCGGATGTCGTTCGAAGCTGGTCGAATGTCTTTCGATGATCCTCGAATGTCTTTCGATGAGCCAAGAGCTTCTTGGGATGGCTATTTGATTGGTCGAACTTTTCCTAGAATGCCCACTATGGTTTCGGTTGTGGAGGATCCTCCTCTCCCTCCTCCTCTTCCTCCTCCTCCTCCGGTTCATGTTGTGAGGACCGATACTCAGATTCCGGTTGAGGACCCGGGCGGTGACGAGGAGATGATGGGGTTTTCTGTGGTGCCGGGTGGGTCAGCTCAGACGAGGGACTATTATTCGGACTCGTCTTCGAGGCGGCGGAGGAGTTTAGACCGGTCTAGCTCGATAAGGAAGACGGCAGCGGCGGTGGTGGCGGAGATTGATGAATTGAAGTCGGTTTCGAATGCTAGTGCAAATTCAAAGGTGTCACCTGCTACTGTTGCGTCCACTGCTACCACTACTACAAGTGTTATGGATTACCTCAATGGGCCGAAATTAGTAGCACCGGAGAGGGAGAGGGATTCGAATTCGAATTCGATGAGGGATGATTGTTCGGAGAGCTTTGAATTGGGTTTTAGAGATGGGAATTCGGTGGTTGGGAAGTCTAATAAGAAGTCAAAGAGGTGGAGCAAGGCTTGGAATATATGGGGTTTTATTCATAGGAAAGGTGGTGGGAATAAAGAAGAGGATGATGATAGGTATAGTAGTAGAGCAAATGGGGTGGAGAGGTCTCTTTCGGAGTCTTGGCAAGAATCAAGAGGTGCTTTTAATAGAAAGGTGTTTAGAAGCAATAGCAGTGTGAGTTGGAGGAATTCTTCACATAACTTTGGTATTGGTGGTGGAGTTGGAGTTGGAGTTGGTGGTGGTGGTGGCGGCAGCGGTGGTGGTCTTGGGGGATTTGGGAGTTTAAGGAAGAATGGTGGGTGGGAGGCCAATGGGAATGGGAAAAAGAAGAGGGATGAGTTTGTGTTGGAAAGGAATAGGAGTGCAAGGTATTCGCCTAACAACATCGATAATGGTTTGTTGAGGTTCTACTTGACTCCGATGAGGAGCAGCAGCAGCAGCAGCAACAGGAGGAATGGGGGGTCCGTGAAAAGTAGGTCGAATCATGCACATTCTATCGCCAGAAGCGTATTGCGATTGTACTGAATTTTGTTCCAATATAAGGTGTTTTCTTTTGGGGGTTTGATGGTTATTAATTTTTGCTGCATTTGTTGTGTAATACCACACATGCTTATGTAATTCTTCTTGATGGTTAGTTGGTTGGTTGGTTGGATAAAAGCACCCTTTGCATTGTTCATTTCCTGTGAGTAGAGCATGCTTCTTCGATCAGATCACTCAAAATAACAAGGATTTCAGTGTTTTTATTTTTTTGTTCCTTATACTATATTGTCTCTATCTATACTGTTATTCAATTAGCTTGAATATTTCCCTTCAGTTTCTAAGTTAGTTTCTCTTCTTACCAGAAAAGGTTGGGACATATAGTATAGGAATATGGCCAATAATTATATTTGGTTTCTTTTTCTGTCTTTATGCTTCACAAAGTTTGTTGATGGTGAGGGTTTCAAGACTTCATATTGGAGTATGTTTTCTTAGTCTTTGGCATGTTATGCATTTTGGCAAAAGTGGCGATAATGTGGGCTCATGCCACCTAGGTTTGCTGCTTGTCACAATATGTTTTGGCACAAAACAGTAGATATGGTCGATACCTTGTTCTCCTTTAGTACCAATAAATCAAACTTTGTGACATGTGACATGCTCCAGGCCTTGGTCCCCTATGAAAACTACTTGGTGTTTGTAATATGAATATATGATTTGTAAAGGTAGGTTTAGTTATTCTGAACCGTAGAATGATCTTGGCCTAGACCCCACTCAGAATCAAATATCACTATACATTGGAGTATCCAGACCTCAAAATATTTGGTTGAGTTCCCTCAATTGATAAATGGTATCTTGAATATCCTGAACTTTAAACTTGAAAAAAGGAGGAAACAAACATGAGAGCTCTAATATTGTTTGTTGTGTTGACCATGCTGCTTTATTGAATTCCATTTAACTTCTATATCCTCTCCATTCAGCATCTGCTTAATCTTAAATGTGAATTTTTATTGGAGCTTCAGTCAGTTCCTCGATTGCCCTAAGATTCAGTTTCTATATAAGCAAACAGTTGGTCCAAGTTTAGCACGAGTTAATTGACTTGAAATATTATTTCTATGTATGGATGGCATATCATTTGTAGCATTATATAATGTTACAAAGTCTAGAAAGTATGGCAGGTACTTACTCTTATCTGTTCCTTCTTTTTATTTTCCATTTTTATCATTTCAAGCTAATTTTCTTCTGCTCTTGTCACAAGTAATGTGTCTTTCTTTCCTTCATCTGCTGCTGACAATTATAAAACTTTCAGGAGTTTTAGCAGTTAATTTGCCCTGAATTGGTAGCTGAGTTTGCCGGAGGAAATTTAATGAGGGGATTGTGCAGGCTGCAGGAATGAGGAATTTACAATCCTTTTTAATCAAGTGCAAGGAAGATAGCAACATTTGCAAGTACTGAATTAGTTCAACAGTCAGTCAGTAGAGTGGGCCCTAAATAGTTGAGAATGTGTGAGAATCTCCACTTTTTTTCTTCTTTCTTATGTATTTGACTTCCAAGCCCTGTATAGATATTGTAGTTAAGAAAAACAGTTCTTTCTGACTATTCTTTGTTAACACAGTGCAAATTTTTTTATAGGTAGTCTCACTGATCATATAGCAGAATGAAATACCTGCATGTATCGAAATTGATACAGAAGCTTGTTGTTGACTTTGATATTCCAATGTTTAGAATCATTTGAAACAGGCCTTAAGTTCTCTAGCACAGAACAATTAGAGATTTTATTCAATGATACCCATTCAATTTCATGTATGGTTGCACCCATATGCATTGTTAGTTTCATTTATTTTCCCTTTTGCACCTACGGATCCTTTCAGATAATGGATTTCTCCCTTACCTTGAAAGTAATCAACTTTACAGGTGGTTTGATTTTCGGCTTAGTTTTTTCTTTGATATTCTTTTGACCCTGAAGTGGGGCTTCTTAATTTTCCTTTGAGTGATGGGTATATTTTGGACCTAGAGCTCCAACTGTATGACCAGACGATAAAAGTGGGAAAGGCAAATAAAAAATAAGAAAAGCAAATCAAGTAAAGAGAAAAACCTAGAGGCTATGAAATCTTTGGGAAGTATTAGTGTATTATGCCTCCCTAGCAAAAAAATGCAATTTTATTTGACCACAAAATTCACAAAATGCAGAAAGAAGCTCTTTAAACTCTAGTAGGCTCAAATCCCACCAGCGCAATAGGAATCAAGTTTGCCAATGATTATTTCTCAAGGACTGAGATCTTTATCACTCCACTAGGGTACACTGAAGGAATCAAACCAATCAACATTTTATTCTCACTAAGTTTGAGATAATGCTTTTCCTTTTTCTATAATTTGTAAAAGCTCTATGATCAACAAATTTGCCCCTAAAGTCAAAAAGTGAGGAAACATCCCAACATGCTCTTTCATGGAGGATAAAAAGGAAGAAACATTGAAAAGAAAGAAGGGAAAAAAAAGAAAAGGAAAAAAAGAAAAGAAAGAGAGGCTCATAATCCAATGGCATGTCTTAAGTTACTCCCCCATTAGCCTCAATGGCAAGTGGGCAAGTAATAATTTGTTTAAGGTAATTGACAGCATAATTGTCAACGGTTGTGTACTCATGCATGCTCCTCGAGGGTTGCTTATGCCCCTTTTGATATAGAAATTGTATCTGCCAAGACTTTGTTTCTATATTGTACTGGTTTATTATGATGTTTTCTTGTGCCAAAAATGTGTTGGACAATTTGGAAGAGATAAATACTATTGTAAACAAATCAACAAGAAAAAAAAAAAAAGTGGATTAAAAACTGTGTTTACACTGGATAGGGTACCCCTAAAACTGTGATGGGTCAAAATATTCCAGTTATTTCACTATACTGGTCTAAAAAATAATCATAGTCAAAAGTTGCCTTGTGTTTGACAACAAATCCTTTCTAACCCTTGAAAGATATTAGGTAAAGAAATAATTGTCAGAGATCTCGGCTCATACTAAAAGAGAAAACTAAATGCTTTCATGAAAAGCAAAGATTAAAAGATAGTTTTATTCTGTGACTTAGTCGAAAAGAATGAACTTTGACACAGCAGCAGTGTAGAAAGCAGCAAGTGCCATAGACCAATAATGCTAAACCGGTTTTCCGTGTGAAATTCATTCAAAATCAACTTGTTCAGATTTTAAAGGTTCGTTGATTATTTTACAGGGAATTTGCTATAGTATAAATCAGACAGCTAAAAGGTTTCTTTGCTCAAACATAAACTATAAATGTAACAACAACTCTATGAAATTGCTGATTTCACACATAAAACTAAATGCAATAAACTTGCTGGTATTAAAATTTCATTTGATATTACAAATGTTGTTTTTAGTTAAGGTGTAATTTGTAAACACATTCTACCAAAATTTTTGACCCAAAGGGTGTTAGCCTACTCATCAATCTACAAACTAAACACTAGGCCACGGTGAGTGTGGAGTTCTGAAATCTTTTGGAACTGCTTAACGTCAATCCTAGCTTTACATTATTTACAACATGCAATGCTATTCTTCAATGGAATCGTCATCATTATCAGCCTGATCATCATCACTGTCAATTTCATCAGGGGTAGACCTGGTCTGTTGGCTCATACGTCTAGGAATGAACACATTGAAGTAATAACTCAACATGCTTTTCTTGGACTTGGATGGAAAATGCTTCAAGGCTAGCTCCCAAAAGTTTGCTCCCCTCCATAGTGGATTCTTTTTCACAAGTAATTCAAATTTTCGTCCCTCATTCGATGTCCAGGACTTTGAAACAACTTCTCCCATCTCATCAAACTTCCAACTCTTAAAAGCAAGACCAATATCAAATTGCAAAAGAAGCCTTTTTGTGAGAATGTGGCTTCTGATGCAATCAACAGAGCCTGGCGAGACACAAGAGCAAGAGTCAAGTCTCCCTTTGCCAATTGCTGTCACACTAGTTTCTACACTTCTACCTTTCATGGGCCAAATTCTGGTGCCTAACCACTTCAAATTCTTTGAATCATCAGCACCACCATATACATTTTTCCTGTTAACTAGTCCTGTCCACTCTGGGATTTCAGCCTGGAACTTTGACCCAATAGGAATAACAGGTCTTGGGGGTTGACCTCCATTAGAAACCAACCTTATAATCTGTTTAAGGTTTTTATCTCTGTAACCTGAACAAAAATGCTGAGGTGAATCAATGAAATCAACCACGGGTACCGATTTTTGAACATCATCACTATTGATGATCCCCAATGCTTGTTGAACTTTCTGGTTTGGCTCCTCTAAACTTGATGAATCTGGACTATGAACCAAATCATTGAAATTTTTTACCACTGGTGTGGTCAAATTTTCTGAACTCAGTAGGTTTGGACCATTAACGGATCCATCAGTGTCATATAACGGAGAAAGAGCCTTACTTACTGAACTGAATTTTGTTTTATCATCCGCAGAGGTAATATTGGTAATGGTATTCACTTTCTCTCCATGATAACTATACTCAAAAGTCAATGCACTGCTTGAACTGTGTGAGTTTAAGACCTTTTTCCGATTATCAGATTCCTTACTAGGCAATGCAGAAGCAGCTTTCAACTTTGTACCTTTTACAAATTGTTCAAATTTCCGCTTTCTCTGAAGAAAAGCAAGGGAAAAGGTTGTTTTGTTAGGAATGGCTAAAATTGAATGACTTTAAAGACAGGTTTTGAAGTTTCAAAGATAATGAAACCAAGAGCATTTCATGTTTGTAAATTGCGAAAAACATATAATTTAAGTTGAGGAAGTAGGCAATTCCAATTCAGTTGACAGGAGCTTTTCTAGTCTTATATGAGTCCTTAAATGGTAGGGTATTAAGTAAATGAAACCAAGAGCATTTCCAGTCTTATATGAGTCCTTAATGGTAGGGTATCAACTAGGTTTTGTTTAAAATTTTTTAGGAGCTTTTAAGTTGGGCCATAAGTCTTTGATAGATAGATTTGATATTATAGTGTCCGTTACATAATGATTATTATTATTTTTTAATTTTGTATAAAAAAATTATAACAACAACAACAAAGCTTTAGCCCTAAATTTTGGGGTTGACTATAGATATTCAACTGATTAATTAGACCAGGTCATTTTTTTTTTTTTTTTTTTTGGTTTTTTCCAATTCTAAGCTATTTGAAGTTATAGTCTCTATTATTTCCTTAATTGACATGTCCTTTTTAACTATCTCTACTAATGTATTTTTGGTTTTTCTCTACTCTTTTTTTTTTTTTTTTCATTCCCTTAACTTAAATAAACTCACTCTTTCTTAATGGTGCATTAATTGCTCTCCTATGAACATGACAAAATCATCTCTCTCTCTCTCTCTCTCTCTCTCTCTCATCAATAAGGGCCACCTTTATCTTTAAGCGATTTTCCTCATTTCAAATTCTATCTTTCCGTATATTTCTACTTATCCATCATAATATTCTCATTTAAGCTATACTCATTTTATGAATATGTTACTTTTTACCAGCCCAACATTCAATACAGCATAGTTGGACTTATAGCAATTAGGGTTGAACATGGTTCGATGTGGTTGGTGTTGGAGGTTTTTTTTATTTGAAGTTGTTTGAATTCTTAAAATGAGAATCTTCGTCGCGCTGTTGGATCGAAATTCTAGCAACATCGGCGAGAGCATGAGAAAGTCTTAATCTTCAGCGACACTGTCCTTCAGGTTTCTACTTCTCAATCTCTAGCTACATTACAAATTTTGACAAGGTTGAAAAGCTAGGTTGAGTGGGGAGAAACAAAAAATAAAAGGGGTGCGTGTAAAATAGATTGGGGGGGGGGGGATATAGGGAAATTTAGAAATATATTGGTCAGTTTAGTTTTTGTAGGAATCCAAAAATATTTGCAGACAACCATATCGATCGATGTAAAAAACCTAGCACTTCCTCTGACCACCTTCACCTTCATTGTCACCAGCCTAATCTTGTGGTTCCATTAGCTAGGCTCTAGCTTGGATCGCCGATTCAGATTGGTGGTTGTTCACCCCAAATAGGGGTTTTATAATATTTTCCCTATATTATAGGTATTCTATAATCACACAATACTCCTGATGCACTTTTCCAATTTATCCACCATGCTTTTATCCTATAATTCACATCATCTTTGATCTCTTGATCTTTATGGATTATTGATCTAAGATATCAGAAACTCTTTATCTTTTGTATCTTTTGACCATCAAGTCTTACCATCTTTTTATATTTATTTCTAGTTTTACTAAACTTACATTCCTTATTTTTTGTTTTAGTCTTACATAATCGAAAGCCTTTAAATTCTAGAGGCCCAATTTCTAACTTGGCAGTAAGTTCACTTCTTGTTTCATCCATTAGAATTATATCATTTGCCAAAAAAAAAAGAAAAGAAAAAAAGAAGAAGGGACTTCCTCTTAAATTGATTTGGTGATCCAACACTAGTACAAAGAGATGTGGACTTAATGCGGATCCTTGATGCAAACCTATAATGATAGGAAACTCACTTATGATGCCTCTACTTGTTCTTACACTAGTTATACTCCACACACGCACGCGCGCGCACATATATATATTCATATATTGCATAGTATTACTCATAAGATTAATTCCACGGTAATTTGTACAATTTTTAATACCCCATTTGTTCTTGTAAATAGGTATTAAATTACTACACCTCCACTAACTATGGTATCTGGTTAACACTGAAAGTCTTATTGAAAATGCTTGTTAACTAGCATACAACCCACATAACCCAGGCACTTCCAAATGGGGCTAAGAGAATTTGCTGATTTAAGGTTTGGAATTGTTGAGGAAAAGGTTAAAGTTGTGAGAGGAAATAAAAAGGTGGTTTAATGAGTTATGTAATGATAGTTTTTTGGTAGGTAAAAGAAAGAGCTTGATTTGGGGTTGTAAGGAATAAGAAAAAGAGAGGTTTTTATGGTGTTTAGGGGTTGTATAAACAATATTTGTGAAAAGTACCATATAAGAGAGAGAGAGAGAGAGAGAGAGAGAGAGAGAGAGAGGGGGAGAGAGAGAGAGAGAGCCATAAAACCGATGTGCCCCAATTCTCAAAATACTCAATTTTATTAATTAACTCCATTTATCTTTGATAACGTCGCGCGCGCGCGCGCACACACACACACACACACACACATATATATATAAAGACTCTTCCTTATTCTAGCAATATTAGAACTCCTAGTATGAGTAGTAAAATAAAAATGTAATAAAAGGCAAACTTGGACCTAAAAAACTAATACTTAAGATACTTACAAGTAAGGATCTTTTAGAAAATTCTAGACTTAACTAAAGCATCAAACTGCCCTTAATTTGCTGGAATTGTAAAATTCCAGATTTTCCCCAGACTACAAAAGTGACCATATAACTAATAAATTAAAAACCCATATAACACATACATAAACCTTTAAAACCACACGACCTTTATTTCAATTGAACTTCACGTGTGGACTCTACAAAATAATTCTTGAATAGGCAAATTTGCAAAGTAATAACAAATTAATCTTCCATAGCTGCATCAATTTGCATTCTCCTTGATGCATCATTTACCTCAATCATCCCAATTCTTCAAATAAACCTATGGTTTCTATCCTCCATTAGTTTAACAAAATCATTCTAATCTTTCATATTGTTTCAATTTAAAAGTTTATCAAAATAATGTTTCCATCCGTCTTTAATTTGCTCTTCGTTTACAAAGTGGGGTGGGGTGAGAAAAACTTGTTCAATCCCATCAACTTTTCAGGTGGGGAAAATCCATGCAGGGCAGAGTGGGGCTGGGTGGGCCAAGCAGGTCGAGAATTTTTGCTATCTCTAAAACTCAAGTCTCTTGTTCAACGAAAAAAAAAAAAAATACAAATTGAATTGAACTAACTTGAACCCTCACCTATGTTGTAAATTAAAAATTAAAAGTCTATTATCAATAACATTCAATAAATTTTTATTTTCATTTATTTACCTTTTAGGTTGAAGGGTTTGTATTTAGTTAGAACCATTTATCTAATCTGTTTACTTATTCATTTCTTCATCATAATTTCTTCTAAAGAAAAAATAAGAAAAAAAAGCAAACACTTTTAGTTGAGCTCTTACCTTCTGACATTCCCCATTACATGAAAACAATGAATTCCGGAGTTTGAGACTTTGATTCCAAAATTTTCGAAATGAATACTCGGTTGCTTTTGGATTGCAAGGGTCCAAGGCAAGTCCTTTCCACCAAACCAACATGTCTATATCAGCAGCAGATATGTTTGGCAAAATGCCTTTCTCACTTCTCCTTTGCTGGTCATAATTATTACGAGTTCGCAATATTGCCATTCTAGCAATGCTTTGCCTTCATAATAATCCTCTTGAATCCCTGCAGCAAGGACAAACGGACCCTTATTAGAGTTAGCTATGAGCATGTTTAGAACATTTTAAAAGAGGGCAATTGATCTTTGGTTCTTTACAATTGGGCTAATGTTTGATTTTGGTCCTTCAAATTTAAAAAAAGGAACAATTTCATCCCTAAAATTTACGGAAATTTGATTCTGATCTTTTAAATATGTGATTGGTTTAATTTGGTCCCTTTAAAAGGGTGTCTAAGTATATGTAAAAAAATCATACCCAATGCATAAAACTTTTAAGGTTGGTAGGTAGTCTTAGGCTGATTTTTCCGAACTCGAACCTACTACTTGTCACTCTTGTAAATACTAAATAAATAAATAAATAAAATTGAGCATCAAAATTTTCCCTTTATAAAATTTAAATTCAAAGTTTTTGTATTTGAGTAACCAAAACTGAACTTACGCCACATTTCAGTGACTAAAGGCATAATTTTCCCCTTAAAAAAATATAAGGTAAAATACATTCTAAATCCTATAGTTTAAGGGTATAATAAATTAAATCCTATAGTTTCAAAAATAAAAAATTAAATTCTAAAATTTTAAAGAGTAGCAAATTAAATCCTATATTTTCAAAAGTAAGAAATTAAAGTATAGAGTTTCAAAAGTAACAAATTAAACTCATTGTATTTAGAATTTAATATGTACCAAGGTTTAAAATATTATAGGTTTATTTGTTACTTTTGAAATAATATGGTTTGGTTTGTTACTTTTGAAAATTTGAAGTTTATTTTTTACTTTTGATACTATATGGTTTAATTTGTTACACCTTTAAACTACATGGTTTAGTTTTCCCAAAAATTAGGGGTGGCAATTCGTGTTTGCGGGTCGGGTTCGTGTCGTGTCAAATCATGAGTATTTAGCTATATGGGTTGACTCAATCTTGACCTATTTAGTAGACGTGTCAGGAATCCTCAACCCAAATAAGGCTTATTAAATAGGTCGATCCGACCCAACCCGATCCGACACGCTTAACTCGTTTAATTAACAAGTCATGTAAATGTCAACACAAATGACTCATTTAATAATCTATTTGATTAATAGGTCATACCAAACCTATATAATTTTTATCAATTCTCATATATCTAAAATTAAAATATAATTACAACTATAAATATAGTAATAAACATATAAAAACAACCATTAATTAAACAATAATATTAAAATAACTAATAATTTTATAAGCTAAACGGGTTAAACAGGTCAGATGAGTCCGCATGTTAAACATGAACACGACCCGTTTATTAAACAAGTTAGCCATGTCAACCCGAATATAGCTTGAACCGATTTAGCCTCAACCCATGACCTGTTCATAAAAGGGTTAGTTGTGTTGGGTTCGCAGGTCGTGTTAGATTTTGCCACCCCTACCAAAAATATATTATTTGACCAAAATCCTAAACCTTAAAATTGGATAATTTATTCAAGTGCATGGGGCAACAAAATCTTGGTGCATGACAAATAATAATTTTTTTTTCTATATGTGGTTATGGTGGGTTAAGGTTCAAGAGGATTTGTGGATTTTGGAGTTTAGAATCTTTTTAGAAGAAAGATTAGGGTACAAGAGAGAAAAAGTTAGATTTATGGTTGTAAAAAGAAGAAAAAAAATAAAAATAGATTTAAAAAAAAAATAATATGAACATTACAAATAAACAATACCTGTGAACAATGCCAATGATCGAGGAAAAAAAAGAAAGAAAAGAACAAAGAAAGAAGAGAAATGAAGGACGAAAATAACTGATGTCACAAAAGCTTAAAGAAAACGAAAGCTTAAAGAAAACAAAAGTTTAAAGAAAACTTACAAGATGCTCTTTTGGATAGAACAAAAACTAAACTATTAACTTATTATAGTAAACTTTGAATCCACGAGGGGTTTCCCGAATCCATAAGAAGAGAAGTCTTGAATCCACTAAAGAAAATATTATAATAAACTTCTAATCCACGAAGGGATTCTTGAATTCACAAGAAGAGAAGTCTTGAATCCACCAAAGAAAATAGAGAAAAACTTTGATAACAATCTGGCTGCTCTGGAGGCTACACAACATATAAATACTAAAAAGACAAAACCCTAATTTCACTAAACAACATCAAAAGATGCCTAAAATTAAGGAAATAATAACATAAAATTGTCAAAAATTAATTTGAAGATTCTGTCATACATGTAGAAACCCTAAAACCAACATGCTCCCTACTCAAAACTCTCAATTTTCTTAATCAACTCTCACTTGTTTGAATACAAGTAAACACTTATAAGATCATATTCTTAACTTCTCCTAATAGTACTAGTCTTCTACTTTGATCACTAAACCAAACCCTATTTGAATTAAACTAAAGCCTGTATATAAAGACCCATAAACCACAAATAAGACTTGCTTATTAATAATTAAAAAAAAAAAAAAAAACTCATTGCCCATAACTATGATCCATACCCAAAAAGTATAAAATTACTAAAACACCCTTTGACTCTAGGATAAACAAACAAAATATACAAAACCTAATTAACAAGCATTACACTAATTTTGGGCTTTGGCTTAAGCTTAGACTTTGAAATAGGATGTTGTTTCTCTAAACATACTATGGTTGGGCTGTCAAATCTCCTTCTAATCTAACAAATAGTATAATCATCATTGGCTTTATTGAGTCTTTTATAATCACTGAGATTGTTAAATATACCTTGGGCGGTTCAATTTTCTGCTTGCACCAGGCGAGGGGAACTGTTGGTATAATACGAAAGAAGAATGCGGTGGGTTCAGGGTTGGATGAAATATATGCAATTTGAAAACATAGACTTAGATATTTGCAAATTTATCCTTGGGGGATGACAAGTTTGGATTAGACAGAATGGAATTTGACCTGGAAAACTACGCCCTCATCCCCAATGGAGAAGTGAATAGATGTTTCTTTTCTTTTTCTTGTTTTCACTTTTTAGAATAAAAAAGAAAAGAAAACAAACAAAACAGCCAGTCTCCACGTATCTATAGAAATATTAAAAAAATAGGAACAACAAAGATAAAGAAAACACTAAAAAAAATAATTAAAACAGAAATATTAGAAGACACAGCCACAAGGGGGTGACTGGTGAGAGGCAAATAAAAACGAGTGAGAGGGGATCATATGGAGAGGAAACAAAAATTGAAAAGTGAGATTTATGTCAAAAACAATTTTGAGAGAAGTAGGATGATGGGTTAAAAAATTATAGAATAGTAGAACAACATATTATATTAAAATTGGCTAGGCTCAGGTCGATTACAGTCTTTTAAACAAGCTATTAATCAACTTAAAAGATTGAGGATTAAAAAATTTATCATTTGATTCGGCTCGATATTGGGAAAAAATCAACTTATTACTTGATTTGCCCCAATTTTAAGAATAAAATTATTAAGTAATAATTAATGTTGACTCTAATTGCTTTGCTTAAAAAAATAATAACTAAAATTCTAGTAAGACTGGAGGCATACCTTTTGATTGAAGTTGTAGAACTCATGGGCCAACTTGTCTCTCCTCCCTATTTTTCTCTCTCCCTTTTCCAACTTTGGGTGGATATGTTTAGGGAGAACAATTGTATTTATATAGTGAAATCTTGTGAAACCCTAAAGAAGACTTTTAATAGGAAACAAACTCTATAAGATCTTACCAAATCTCTAAAGACTTTTACTTGGAAACAAACTCTATAAATCTTAAATAAATCTTTAATTCTAAGTATGTTATGGTGTTAGTAAGGCTCACAATAATCCAATGAACCTTATAGTGATCTAATCAAGATTCTTTGATGATATAATAGTTTGAGTAATGTTATAGTCACAAACTATTTTACAACATTTTTATAAACTGTTGTTGTGGCTAACTTCTTACTGGTTCTTATCTAAGCCCACCAAAAACATTAATTTTTTTTATTTATAAATAATTATTCACCACATTAGCCGGCTATAAAAGTTTTTATAAAAAAGTTTGTATCTCTAGCATTTTCCTAATAGTTTTAGGAAAATTTTTATTTGGAATATGTTAGAGCTACAATTTTTTTTTGGGTAAAATATTATTTTGGTCCCTAAACTTTACTAAAAGTTTTTTTTTTCATCCTTAAACTTTAAAAAGTTCATTTTTCGTCCTTAAACTATTGAAAAGTTCATATTTTATCCCCTAAACTATTAACAATATTTTATTTATGTCCTTAAACTTTACTAAATGTTTGTTTTTCATCCCTAAACTATTGAAAAAAGTTCTTTTTTCATCCCTATTATTGTCTCTAAAATTTTGAAAAAACTCTTTACAAAGTTTAGGAATGAAAAAAGAACTTTTTAAAGTTTAGGGATGAAAAACAAACTTTAGTTAAAGTTTAGAGACCAAACTAGTATTTTACCCTTTTTTTTTTACAAATTGTTGATGTGGTTAGTGATTATTAGTAAGTAAAAAAGTGATGTAAATGATGGGTCCAGATGAGAACCAGTAAGAATTTTTCACCTCAACAATTTGTAAAGATGTTGTAAAAAAATTTGTGGATGTAATGTTACTCTTTTATTTTAAAGAAAAACTTATATACAATATATTAGGTGCATAACTTTAAGTTACCCAATTGAATTCAAAAACCTAGTTACACTGAGTTTACTTCTTGTTGGAAATATAAAGTTATTTGTGTTTTGTTGGTCATTGCAAGTAAATGTTGGTTCCAATTAGCTTAACTGGTAAAATTGATTGTTATCGAATAAAAGATTTGTGGTTCGAACCCTGCTTAAGATTTGTTATTCGAACCCTTCCTTACCAAAAATCATTTGGTGTCTTGTGGCCTGATGATAAAGCGAAATTGTATGTGGTTTAATTTAAATTGGTAAAAAAAAAAAAAAAAAATTCTAGTTTTCAAAATGTGCAAATGTAAGAGAAAGTTCAACAATACATGGTTGGCTTATATTTTGTTTAAAGAAGATGAAATCTAATTTCATTAGAACTAGCTAAGTTCCCATACGATTTGCGGTGCAGCTCATTATTAGTTTTCGCCAATATTTCAATAAGATTTAGTTTAACTGGTTGGTATCTCAATTTCTAATAGAGGCATTCAAATTCAGATCCCTCACCCTCAACTATCGTTATTTTTAATAGAATAACACTAAGAATAGTGTAGTGATTTGATCATAGTATATATATGTTCTTTTAAATTGAAAATTGCATGATATATTGGGTCATATAAATAGGCATGTTTCATGCCTACAAAAAATGCAAATATCCTTCAAATTAATTTTTTTGTTGGACATTGTTTCAATAGTTGCAAAGACAACTAAAATTTTAGTAAGAATACCATATTTCAAATCAATTGTTCCTCACATAAAAAAAAATCAATTGTTTCTCATATAAATCTTAGAAAAATGATATTAAAATTTCATTGTGCTTAAAATAATTAATATAACAAAATAAACATATTCACTCTATTAGTTATCTTTCTAATTTCCACATACATACATACATACATACATGTGTGTGTGTGTGTGTGTGTGTGTGTGTGTGTCACATGTCATTGAAAGGAATCAAGAAATTTAAAGGGTTAAGATTAATTTTTAGTGAATTCACAAATATTTAATTTAATTTTTTTAGTTTTTGGGTCAATTTTTGTCAAAGCAACTAAACATGAGGAATAATGTCATATTGTAAATCTAATATTATTGTTCCAACTAAAAATTATTTCTTAAAAAAAGTTTATAAAAATAATCTTATAAATTCATTTAATATAAATAATTAAGGCACAACTATAGATAATTAGTATATACATTTACTTTATTAGCTGAATCAATGAACTAATAATTTAATATAAGTGCAAACTCTTTGAAATAGAAGCCTAAATAAAAAGTAATTCAAGGAATGCGCCACTTGGCACAACCCTATGCTCTCTAACATGAAGTCTCTACTTATATATATATATATATATATATATATATATTGATGATTTGTTTAATGTTAGGCTGCTTACTTGCTTTATCTAAAAAGAAAATAAGTTGTAATTAGTTTTAAAAATATACAAAATTTTTTAATTCTAAAAACAAAATTGTGCTTAGAACCCATGATTGCACCAAATTGCAATTTTTTAGATAAGAACAAAGAATTATTTTTTCTTTTATCAACTGTTGTTAGTGTTTTCTCAACAAAAAAAAAAAAAAAAAATCGTATTGTTTTAACAAAACATGCAACCTACAATCATATCAAGTATCAACTTCATTGTTTTTGTTTTCTTGGTTTTTTACATTTTCAACGACTTGATTGTTTTTATCTCTCTCTCTCTCTCTCTCACACACACACACACACACACACACACACACACACACACACACATAATTTACATGTGATAATATTTTGATAGACACAAAGGGTTTTTTGTTTTCCTATTTGATTTTAGGTTTTGTTGATATGTTATTAACTTTTTTTTTATTGTAGGGCTCTTCTGTTCTTATCCAACCTAAGTTCTAGGATTTGAAATGAAATAGTCACTTAGCATCAACTCAAAATCTATTTTGCCTCTAAACAAGAAACCCTAAGTGCTAAAATATCTTTCAAGATTTCTACTTGCAATTATATAGGAAAAATTGCTACCTAATATATATTAATAATTCAGATTTAGAATAGGTACTCAACCCTGGTTTTAAAAATTGGATTGAACCAACCAGTTCAATAAAATCAGGAAACTGGTGTTTCAATTGGTAAAAACCTAAAGTTGAACAATTTTCGGTTATTTGACCGTTTCTGTTTTTAAAACTATACTCTCAACCCAAACTTTTCTTTTTCCATTTTTAAGTAAGAGAAATGATATGTCTACAACATTTTTACAACAAATCTTAAGTGGTAGGTTGTTACTGGTTGTATTATTGGGGCAAAAAAGTAATCTTAGTGTTAGATTCAAATTTAAACCAATAATAACTAACCACCTATGAATTGTTGTGAAAATGTCGTGGACATAGCATCTCTCTTTAAGTAAATATATCAAATGGACCAAATTAGGCTAAATAGACTAAATTTGACCGAAATGGACCAAAGTAGACTGAATAGATTGAATTGGACCGTAATAGACCAAAGTGGACCAAAATAGACCAAATTGGACTGAAGTAAAATATAATGGACTGAATTAGACCAAAGTAAACCTAATTGGACTAGATGGACTGAATTGGACCAAAATTGTGCAAATCACGAGATTGCTACTTTTTAAATTTAAAAGTATGATATGAAAAAAAATGTTGGCTTTTAAAAGCATACATTGACACTTGAAAAAATTAACAAAAATTCAATCAGTAAGTATTAAGAAAGAAAATTAAATTAGAGAATTTATAGAAAATAATTTATCTATCTAATTAGAATTTGTTTAATGTTGGATTATTTTATTAAAAAAAAACAATGAGTTTTAAATCGTTTGAACATGAAATTAACATATTTTAACACTATTTGTAACTTTGAAAACTAAATTAGAAAATATTATATTGTTTTTTTTATATTGACATTTTTAGTTTGGTTCTTCCACCAAATTTGAAATTGCTATTGATGTATGTTTTCCGAATTAACTTTTTAATGTTAATACACACACACACACACACACACACACACACACACACATATATATATATATATATTCTAGCTATCTATCTATCTATTCTTCTATCTATGCTATTAATAAGAGGATTTACCTGTTTCGTCTTCAATTTTTAGCGTACCAAAATATCCTCATATAAATTCTGAAATAACATACCCTTTAGTTTAATTTTTTTCCTACAAAAAAGCAAAAAAAAAAAAAAAAAGAAGTTAAAACAGTAATACTATCTCATGTACAAAAGAAAAAAAAAACTATTATTCTCACTGTGGGGGTAAAATAATTAAAATATGCATTTGGGCTTTGGGCCTGACTTGGTGGAGTAAGCCTGTCTAAGCAGAGCCTTTGAAGCTCGCAAGCCAGTTCATGCTAAAAGGGTTGGAGGATCTGTCCGAGGAGGAGTATCTCCTCGGATGGGTCAAGTAAAGGTCATAGGACATGCCAAGGTGTTCGGAGAGAGAGTTCCGGAAAATCTGTTGGGTAAAAGCGTAATCCACACGGTTATGGGGAGAAAGAACGTATGAGAAATATCAAAGGGGAAAAGGCTGCTACCACCGCATTAAAGACCCTACACCTACCTCTCTGGCCGCATTAATGGAGAAATGACATTTGAACAATAATGTTCAGCCTTCCAGCTAGTGTTTGAAGATTTCAAGAACGTGCTAGATGGGACAAGTATTTAATTGGAAGATATGTGGTACACGTGGAAGAAAAAGGGAAGAATAAGGGGTATATAAGAGAACAAGAGAGGAAAAAAGGGGGGAGAGACACTGGAACTGTAATTGCAATATATTTTCTAAAAGAAAGAAAGACAATACAAGTGGTCCTCGGCTTACGTCCGAGGAGAGTTTCTCTGCCATCTTCATCTATAGAATACGTAGATAACGGCAATCTAGCCTGTGTTTCTCTTTATCCAATATCTATAGTCTAGGTTTTCAAGCCCATACTCTACAAATTTTATTGTATAAGGCTTTTTGGGCCTGAGTCCATATAGTGATGGGACCGGGTACGAATTGTGCACTTACAATTGGCGCCATTTGTGGGGAACTTAGTGCTTAAGGAATTGGAACATTATGGCAGGCTTAGATTCGCATCATGCAGAGTCTCAAGGTCCTAGCGTGAAGATCATTTCGAACGTCTTGAGTGTTAGAGAGATCGAGAGGGAAGTGTGCATACGGTGCACTTTGGTGGTGCAAGCCATTCCTATGGTGGAAGTAGAGCCACCCGTGAGGATGATGCTAAGGCCACGCAGAAGGAGATTGACTATCTTAAGAAAAAATTACGCCGTGTGAGACGAAGGCGAGCATCGCCTCTTTCCAATCCAAGGTCCAGGACTCCTCCTAGTGAAACCTTCTCGTACGAGAAGGATGACCTTCCGGGTCGTAGGCATAAAAAGTTTCCCTCCAGGGGCTTGGGAAATGACGCTATGAGCAAAGCGTTGCACCAGATCTGTAAGTCCCTTTTCTCACATAGGATCGAGAAGGGAAAACTTCCACGACGGTTCACCCAGGCCACTTTCACCATCTATAATGGCAGGACAGACCCAATTGAGTATGTGAGTCATTTTAATCAGAGGATGGCGGTGCACTCTCAGAACGAGACCTTGATGTGCAAAGTCTTCCCCTCTAGCCTGGGACCTGTTGCTATGAGATGATTTAACGGACTGAAGGCGGGTTCTGTTGATTCTTTCATGGAATTCACTAGGGCATTCGCGTCTCGATTCGTTACATGCAGCAGAGTTCCTCGGCCATTAGACTCATTGTTGTCTATGGCCATGAGGGAGGGTGAGACCTTGAAGACGTATTCTGACAGATACTGGGAGATGTTTAATGAAATCGATGACGATTTTATGAAGTGGCGATTAACACTTTTAAGGTGGGCCTCCCAACTGATCACGATTTAAGGAAATCTCTGACCAAAAAGCCTGTATGTAGTGTACGTCGGCTCATGGATCGCATTGACGAGTATAAAAGGGTTGAGGAAGATCAGCAACAAGGTAAGGGTAAGGCGAAGGTTATTCCTCAAGAGATGAGGGATTTCAGGTTTGATAGGTACAATAACAACAGGTCGAGGAGAGATTTCTCTGGGCAATCTGGTTCAGCCGCTCTTTAAGTAGTTAACACCGTATTCTGAGAACCAGTGCACCAATTGCTGGAGAAAGTCTGCAAGAAACCCTATTTCAAGTGGCCTAGTAAGATGGCTGGGGATCCTGCGAAGCGGAATCAGAACCTTGTTTGTCAATACCATCAGGATGTAGGCCATTCTACCGAGAACTGTCGGACACTTTGGAACCATTTGAAACAGCTAGTCAGTGAAGGAAAGTTGAAGCAACATTTATATCAGCCCAATGGGCAAGGAAGCAATTCGGGTTCGATTAACCAGAGGAATAATTCATCTCGGCCCCCCTTTGGGAACGATTAATGTCATCCTCGCAGCTCTAGGTAGGACTAGTTCCTGTCCTACTAGGGTGATGTCCGTATCACATATTCTCACCGAGGAGTCTGGCTCCAGGCCGAAAAGAATTAAAGGTGCTTCTCCACCTATCTTGGGTTTCTTGGACGAAGATAAAGTTGAGACCATCCAATCGCATGATGATGCCCTGGTGGTTACTTTAAGGATAGGGAACTACGATGTAAAGAGGGTGATGGTTGATCAGGGTAGTGGTGCAAATATTATGTACCCTGATTTGTTCAAAGGGCTTAATTTGAAGCTCGAAGATCTTATGGCTTATGATTCACCACTGATAAGTTTTGAAGGGAAGACCGTCATGCCAAAGGGACAAATTCGTTTGCCGGTGCAGTCAGGTCCGGAAACAGTTGATGTGGATTTCATTGTGGTTGACGCTTATTCCCCATAAAAGGCCATCGTTGCAAGACCGTGGCTGCATGCTCTGAAAGCTGTTTCCTCAACTCTACATGTCAAAGTAAAGTTCCCATCGGGAGGACAAATTGAGGAGATTCTTGGGAGTCAATCGGTAGCAAGGCAATGCATATCGGCTGCAATACTGCGTCAGGTTGAACCAGAATCTTCGGCCTCGGCTGCAGAAGATTTATAGCAATTAACGACTCTGGATGCGCCCGGTGCGGTGACAGCAGAAGAGGCAATGTGTGAAGAGTTAGAAAGATTTCTTCTTAATAATGACCCTGAAAGGTTCTTTCAGGTTGGGGTACGACTACCACCTCGAGAGAAGATGGAATTGGTGATGTTTTTTTGAAAAAATATTGATGTATTTGCATGGGATTCCTACGAGGCCTTGGGGGTTGATCCAAACTTCATTTGCCATCATTTGAACGTTAATCCTGCTGTTATTCCCAAGAAGCAACCACCTCGGCGTTCTTCCAAAGAACATGCCGAGGCCGTCAAAGAGGAGGTGCTTAAGCTCAAAAGGGCTGGGGCTATTAAAGAAGTTTTCTACCCCGAATGGTTGGCGCATACTGTTGTAGTAAAGAAGAAGAACGGGAAGTGAAGAGTATGTGTGGACTTCACGGACTTGAACAAAGCCTGTCCCAAAGACTCATTTCTAATGCCTCGCATCGATCAGCTGGTGGATGCTACGATCGGGTATCCTCGGATAAGTTTTTTAGATGCCTTCTAAAGCTATCACCAAATACCTTTGGCGTTGGATGACCAGGAGAAGACCGCCTTCATTACTCCTACGGGAAATTATCATTATAAAGTGATGCCATTTGGTTTGAAAAACGCAGGAGCTACCTATCAAAGGATGATGACCAGGATGTTCGAGTCGCAGCTTGGAAAAACTATTGAGGTATATGTGGATGATATGGTGGTGAAGAGTAGGATGGTACCTATGCATGTGAAAGATTTGGATGACACCTTTCAAACGCTTAGGAAGTACAAGTTGCGCTTTAATGCCTCTAAGTTCTCTTTTGGGGTGGGCTCTAGTAAGTTCCTAGGCTACATGGTGACTTATAGAGGAATAGAAGTAAATCCGGCGCAGGTCAGGGCCATCCATGGCTTGCAACCACCTCGGAATCCAAAGGAAGTTCAAAAGTTGACTGGGATGACTGCCGCTCTCAGCAGGTTTATCTCTCGGTCCGCTGATAGGTGCAGACCCTTTTTCCAGTTGCTGAATAAGTGGAAAGGATTCGAATGGATCGAGGAGTGTGCTTTGGCTTTTCATCAACTTAAAGAGTATCTTTCCCGGCCACCCATCATGTCTCGGCCAAAGGTCGATGAAGTCCTGTTTGCATATATAGCTGTAGCTATCCATGCAGTCAGTTTGGTTTTAATACGGGACGATAGTGGAGTACAGAGACCGGTTTACTACGTTAGCAAATATTTGAACGAAGCTGAGGTGCGTTATCTACCTTTGGAGAAGGCGATTTTGGCCGTAGTGCATGCTACGCGGAAGCTTCCTCATTACTTCCAATCCCACACCGTTGTGGTTTTGACTTAACTTCCTCTTAAGTCGATATTGCGAAGTGCTAACTACTTAGGGAGGGTAAGTGGGGAACTATTCTGGGAGCTTTCGATATCAAATATATGCCTCGCACCTCCGTGAAGGGCCAGGTCCTTGCTGATTTGGTGGCAGAATTCGCCGAACCCTCATTAGAAGAAACTACAAAGGAGTTGCACATGGATGAAAAGTCAGTTGGCATGGTCACATGCAAAGGGCTTTCGGTCTAGAAAGTATATGTTGATGGGGTGGCGAATCAGAGAGGGTCAGGTATCGGACTTGTTTTGGTATCCCCTGAAGGAATCACCTTTGAAAAATTGTTGAGATTGGCGTTCTCGGCCACTAATAACGAGGCTGAGTACGAAGTTGTCTTCGGATTCTCAGTTAGTCGTGGGCCAGGTGATGGGAACCATAGAGGCAAGGGATCCAAGAATGCGAGAATACCTGGCTAAGGTCAAATGTTTACAATCCAAGTTTGATTCTTTCATCCTGACGCATGTCTCTCGAAGTGGAAACACACATGCAGACTCATTGGCCACTTTGGCAACATCCTTGGCTCAGGGTTTGCCTAGGATTATCCTTATCGAAGACTTGCTGAAGCCTGCTTTTACAACCGCAAGTGCCATCCGTATTCATCAGGTAAGACTCAGACCTAGCTGGATGGACCCCGTAGTTTCTTTTCTAAAAAACGATGTGTTGCCCGAGGAGAAGTCTAAAGCAGATAAGATTCGTCGAAAGGCACCTCGATTCTGGTTGTCCGAGGATCAGAAGCTATATAAACGCTCCTTTTCCGGACCATACCTGCTGTGTGTACACCCTAAAGCGACGGAGGCACTTTTGGAAGAATTGCACGAGGGAATTTGCGGAAGTCATACTGGAGGGAGATCCTTAGCCCATAGAGCTCTGACCCAAGGATATTGGTGGCCTAATATGTAGAGAGAGGCTCAGGACTACGCGAGAAAATGTGACCAATGCCAGAGATTTGTGGCCAACATCCATTAGCCTGGTGGTGTCCTTAATCCTTTGTCTAGTCCTTGGCCATTCGCTCAATGGGGACTAGATATAGTTGAGCCTTTCCCGAGAGCATTGGGAAATAAAAGGTGGCTACTCGTGGGAATTGATTACTTCACCAAGTGGGTTGAAGCTGAGCTTTTATCAAATATTAGGGATGTAGACGCCAAGAAGTTTGTCTGGAAGAACATTATCACTAGATTTGGGATACCCCACACACTTATTTCAGATAATGGTGTGCAGTTTGATAGTAAAGCTTTCAGAAAGTATTGTAGTGACTTGGGCATCACAAATAGATACTCCACTTCAGCTTATCCTTAGGGAAATGGGCAGGCCGGGGCTGTCAACAAAGTTATAGTCAGTGGACTCAAGAAGAGACTGGATGACGCAAAGGGTAGATGGGTAGAAGGGTTGCCACACATTTTGTGGATGTATCGGACTACACCGAGAAGATCCACAGGAGAAACACCCTTCTCCATGACTTACGGGGCCGAGGCAGTGATACCTTTGGAATCTGGGTTTTCGACATTAAGGACAAGCTCTTTCAACCCAGAGATAACGAGGGTTTGCTAGAGAAAAGTCTGGATCTAGTTAAGGAGTGGCGAGAGGCTGCCATGGTTCAACTGACTTATTATTAGCAGAAGCTCAAATGAGGATATGATGCTCATGTGAAACTAAGGCCACTTGCGCTTGGAGATTTGGTCTTGAGGAAAGTCATGGGTACTTCCAAGAATCCAGCATGGGGAAAGTTAGCACCTACCTGGGAAGGACCATACCAAATCACCTCTGTTGTGGGTATAGGGTCGTATCGCTTAGCTGATCTAGATGAAAAAATTGTACAACGTCCTTGGAATGTAAATAACCTACGAAGGTATTACTATTAATGAAATGCACTTTTGTCATTTTTGTTCAATTATCATTATGTTGTGTTTCGATCCATTTATTATAAATATCAAATAGAAACTTGGTCATGAATGGTCCTCGGACCACATACCTCGTAGAAATTGATATCTTATTGAATGTTAAACAGAACCTTAGTTACGTTGGGCCCTCGGACTCTCTACTTTGGGGAAATTAACATTTCAATCTATTTGTTATAAATATCAAACAGAAACTTGGTCATGAATGGTCCTCGGACCACATACCTCGTGGAAATTGATATCTTATTGAATGTTAAACAGAACCTTAGTTACATCGGGCCCTCGGACTCTCTACTTTGGGGAAATTAACATTTCGATCTATTTGTTATAAATATCAAATAGAAACTTGGTTATGAATGGTTCTCGGACCACATACCTCGTGGAAATTGATATCTTATTGAATGTTAAACAGAACCTTAGTTACGTTGGGCCCTCAAAACTTCTACTTTGGGGAAATTAACATTTTGATCTATTTGTTATAAATATCAAACAGAAACTTGGTCATGTATAGTCCTCGGACCTCGTGGAAATTGATATCTTATTGAATGTTAAACAGAACCTTAGTTACGTCGGGCCCTCAGACCTTCTACTTTGAGGAAATTAACATTTCGATCTATTTGTTATAAATATCAAACAGAAACTTGGTCATGAATGGTCCTCGGACCACATACCTCGTGAAAATTGATATCTTATTGAATGTTAAACAAAACCTTAGTTACGTCGAGCCCTCAGACCTTCTACTTTGGGAAAATTAACATTTCGATCTATTTGTTATAAATATCAAACAAAAACTTGGTCATGAATGGTCCTCGGACCACATACCTCGTGGAAATTGATATCTTATTGAATGTTAAATAGAACTTTCGTTACGTCGGGCCCTCGGACCTTCTACTTTGGAGAAATTAACATTTCGATCTATTTGTTATAAATATCAAACGGAAACTTGGTCATGTATGGTCCTCGGACCACATACCTCGTGGAAATTGATATCTTATTGAATGTTAAACAGAACCTTAGTTACGTCGGGTCCTCGGACCTTCTACTTTGGGGAAATTAACATTTTGATCCATTTATTATAAATATCAAACAGAAACTCGGTCATGTACGGTCCTTGGACCACATACCTCGTGGAAATTGATATCTTATTGAATGTTAAACAGAACCTTAGTTACGTCAGGTCTTCGGACCTTCTACTTTGGGAAAATTAACATTTCAATTTGTTACTCTAAGCATCAAATAGAAACCATGCCTTGTGGTTACATGCCTCATGGAAATTGATGTATTGATAAACCATGGTAAGTTTGACGGTTTACTTCATGCCCCAAACTAAATACCAAGTTAAGTCTTAGACTGTGTGTTGTTGTACTACATATATTACAGTTTCGATACATAATTTATCTGTTGATGATTAAGATTGATAAAGTGAATGTACTTTTATGTGGGGTTATTGGTGATTGAGGTGTTGAAAAGGCTTCACTATGCATTGGGATATTGAGTTAGTTGTTCCACACGTTTATTTTGCATTAAGGTAAATCGAATTAGTATTTTACTATTGGAGATTGGAAATCAGTTAAGGAGCAACTTTTTAAATTTCTCATCAATTCTGCCAAGGGATACATTAGATATAAAACTATGAAATAAAAAGGTTAAAGTAAAAGCTCTAATACAAAAAGAAATTGTTACATAAGGAAAAGGGGTCCGAACTGGCTTATGCCTTAAGTCTTGGTGGGGGGGTCCTGCTTGGACTTGTTGGCAGCTTTTTTGATTTTGTCCTCCTCCTCTATTTGTTTAAGCTCCACTTCGAATGAGGTTTGGACTTGTTTCCCTTTGTCCTTTGCCACTGGTGGAGGAACGTTTGGCTCGGTAGCCTTGCTTGGATGCTTCTCGGCTTCGTCACCTTGTTCCTTCTCTTTGTCGGAACCGGCAGGTTCTTTAGGAGTTGGAATGGGTTCTTGAATGATGGATGGCTGTGTTGAAGGCGCTATCTCGGAGGTAGATGTGACAGGAGGAAGCTCTTTGAATACTTGGATGTCCTGAGGAATCCAAATGTTCTCAGGTTTCCTCAATTCAGACGTCGTGGGAATTCCTGCCACGTTCAGAGCTTCTGCCCATACTTGTTGGCAATACTCCCTACATAGCTCTGCCAACTCCTCTGTCAGTCGATCTTCTGTTGCCTCAACCCCTTTATTGTAAGCAGCCTTCTTGGAAGCCTCCATGGTTTCTTTGAGGGTACGAGCCTTTTCCTTCACTCGAGCAAGCTCCTTATTTAACTCAGAGCTTTCTTGCTGAGCTTTAGACAGGTCCTCGTCCTTTTGGCACAGAAGTTTGCGCTGCCCCCCCACCTGAGTTTTGATCATTTTAAGGCTAGCCTAGGCACCTCTCCCTCTTTTCATCTGCCAACTTCTTGGTCAGATCCTCATTCTCCGCTAGGGCTTGGCCTAAGGACTTCTCGGTCTCGACTCTGATTTAGAGTTCAACTGTAGCCTTTTTCTGAGAATCTTCCACCCACTTCTCTGCAGCAAAGACTTCTTGCATGGCCTGCATTGAAATGTTGAACAAATGCATTATTGTCGAAGCAAATTCAAAGTATGTATGAACGATTTTTTGCTAAGGCGTAATGAAAGCAGTAAGATGGAGGTAATTGAGGGACACTCACCAAAGCTAAGTCCCTTTTGAGGGAGAGAAAGAGATGTGGCTGAGTCATCTTATCTAGGGCTTCCATGTCCTTCGGTAGGAGAAGAGGTTGCTCCAGAGCGTCAGCCAGGTGATGAGCATGTCCTTGCTAGAACGCCCTGATACTGGACTGGCAGGAAATGGGGACCCCATCTAGCTTCAGTGCAGGAGACCAATTGGCCTGTGTACGGCGTACCTCGGCCAGGTCACGGCTTTCCTCACTCTCCACTGAAGAGGAACGCGACTTACCCCTGCCTACTTTTTGTTGTTGTTGTTGTTGCTTAGGTTTTTTCTGCCTCTCCATCTCTGCCTCCTTAGCTTCGTTCTTCCTCTTCTTCTTAGGTTCTGGGGCGTGAATTTTAGGATCGGTGGGAGGAGGGGGTTGCGATCCAACCTCGCCCTTTTTGGGAGCCTGTGTGCCCTTCCTGGACATCAGCTTTCTAAGGGTAGACATATCGTCTTCCTCAGAACTAGAGTCAGGCTGTGCTATTACCAAACCCTTTATGCCAGAAGTTTCCGTAGGCACGTGTTCTTCGTCCGAGAGGATGACGAGGTGATCCTCTTGGGGTCTTTCAGCTTCTTCAAGGCGAAACTGATCAATTTCCTCTTCGAGCATTTGTTGCGAAGATGTTGGTTCTTCTCGGATGGTTGTCGTCTGGGAGTGCACCGAGAGAGGAATTGCTACGATGGGGTGAGAGTACAAGATGATGGAGGGGTCGTCTGGAAGTTCGTGGGCAGAAAGGAAGCCCGGTCTTGAAATATCTATCCTTTTATGTCTTTGGTTGCTTGCGGTGATCGCGTTGCCAATCTCTTGGAAATCATTTGATAAAGGATCATATCCTAGTATCAGATGGGCTGCCCTCACTTGCAAGTCTTTGCTTACGAACACTTCGGATCAAACGCGATTGAGATCTGCGACGCTGCAAAGACTTAGACGAGGCCGTACGTGTTGTTTGTCTGCAAAAACATCTAAAGAGACAAGCATGGTTAGGTCAGTAGCGAATGCCAACTAAAAAAAAAAGAAAGTAATAACAAACAATGTAACCAGAAATGGTGACGTTAATAGGACTAAGTCACAGGTTAGGGAATCTAACTCCTATAGAGTCACACCTGGGTCTCCTCATTTGACTGGGCAGTGAGGACCGTCAGACCAGTTTCCCGAAGCGATTAGATAGTCGTCTTTCATGCCTTTGTTAGATTTGGGAATACAGGATATGAGCCTAACAATGTTAGATCTGGATTTAAGGTAATACCCTACGTCTTTAAGCTTATGGCACTCGTACATGTACACAACGTCGTGCCATGTGAGGTTCAGACTCATTTGCTCGTTTAGAGCATCGACACAACCTAGAATTCTAAACACGTTGGGTGTACATTGATCTGGACATAACCTATGGTTGTGTAGGTACTCGCTGGTTACGTTTTTCATGGGAAGGGTCATCCCACCCTCTAGGAATGCGATGATTGGGATAATAACTTCCCCCTCTTTTCTAGTGTTACCTATGGCTTCTGAAGGGCAGTATTTTAAGCCTACGTCTTGGGGAATATGGTACTTGGCCCGAAAACCCTCCATATCGGCGGCGATATCTACTAAACACTTAAATCTACCCATTTGGTTGCGGTAAGAACAAATGTTTAAAGAGGGAAAGGGTATAATTAGTGGCCGAGGACAATGGCTGAGGAGAAATGAATAAAGAGGATTGAGAACTTACGAGAAAAAGCTAGACGATTCTTCATGAGCTTCTTGATAGGAAAGAGAATGAGCAATTTTTAGATTTGATTGATTTCTGAAAGGATAGATCAAAGTTCGGTTTCCTAAGCGTTTTGGTGTGTAGGAGACGGCCTCGAATCAGAGTTATTCCGCCCAAATTTTGAGAAAGGACCCGAATCGTTAGATGCGCATCTCACCGTTAAACGTGAGGGACAAGATGTAACTCGCAGCCATTAATGCGAAAGTTACGGATTCCGAAGCGTCAGGGGTGGTTTAAAAGAAGCAAAGTGACCCCTACACGTGGTGATTTGCAGAGCATGTGGAGGCTGTGCTGTTGGTTCAAAACTCCATTCCTCTCCTTGGATGGGGAGAAAAATGAAGTTTTGAGGGGCTATTGTGGGAATAAAATAATTAAAATATGCATTTGGGCTTTGGGCCTGACTTGGTGGAGTCAGTTTGTCTAAGCAAAGCCTTTGAGGCCCGCAAGCCAGTTCGTGCTAAAAGGGTTGGAGCATTTGTTCGAGGAGGAGTATCTCCTCGGATGGGTCAAGTAAAGGTCATAGGACATGCCAAGGTGTTTGGAGAGAGAGTTTCGGAAGATCTGTTGGGTAAAGCGTAATCCACACGGTTATAGGGAGAAAGAACGTATGAGAAATATCAAAAGGGCAAAGGCTGCTACCACCGCATTATAGACCCTGCACCTACCTCCCTGGCCGCATTAATAGAGAAATGACCTCTGAACAATAATGTTCAGCCTTCTAGCTAGTGTTTGAAGATTTCAAGAAGGTACTGGATGTGACAAGTATCTAATTGGAAGATATGTGGTACATGTGGAAGAAGAAGGGAAGAATAAGAGGGATATAAGAGAACAAGAGAGGAAAAAAGGGGGGAGAGACACTGGAACTGTAATTGAAATATATTTTCTAAAAGAAAGAAAGGCAATACAAGTGGTACTCGGCTTACGTCCGAGGAGAGTTTCTCTGCCATCTTCATCTATAGAATACGTAGATAACGGCAATCTAGCACGTGTTTCTCTTTATCCAATATCCATAGTCTAAGTTTTCAAGCCCATACTCTACAAATTTTATTGTATAAGGCTCTTTGGGCCTGAGTCCATATAGTGATGGGACCGGGTACGAATTGTGCACTTACACTCATCACTCATTTATATTCAAAAATTTGATTCCTATCTGTATTTGTTACCTATTTGAATTCAAATATTCCAGTTATCTTTATAAAAAAAATATACAAAATTACTTCTTCTTCTTCAAAAAAAAATCCATTACCTCACATAAAACTACTAATTCTTATTTTGAAATTTCTATGTTATTTTTTTCAAAATTCTTTAAAACATTCTAGATTTTTTGTTATCCAAATTCTATATAGTTATCACAAATCCCCATCCATCCACACTAACGTATATTATCTTTTTTTTTGTTTAAATCTCAAATTTTTTTACTTATCACAACTCTTATCCCAATCAATAAATTCAAATGTCCCATTGGGTTTCTTTTGTTCTCTATCTCATTTTTTAAACATTATTCTACGTTACCTTAACTCCTTCTTAAAAAAAAAAAAAATACACACGGTTATTTATATATCGCTTTTAAGTAATATAACACTAAACCAAAAAAAAAAAATAATAATAATAAATATCTATAAAAAACAAATATATAAAACAAAGCATTATTGCACGCACAAAGCGCATGTGATAAGTCTAGTGTACTATATATAAGAGGATTCCCCTCTTTAAACTAGACTTTTATATAGTTCAAAAATACCCTCAATAGTGAAGGGTAACTTCTCTTAGAAATATGGTCATAAATATTAAATGTAACAAATTTCATTATGAATTAAAAAAGAGAACTCCTAAATTTTAGAAATTTTTTCCCTTCAAGTTAATATTTTTATTCCTTTTTCATCCGCATAAATGTAAAACACCCCAATTTAAAAAAGATAAAACTTCTAAAATATAGCCTTTTTTCCCTTCATGATTATTTTATTTTTCCTACCCAAACCTTTCTCTCTATACCACTACACCACCTTTAAACACATGTTCAAAAAAGTTACGGCTTATTTTTAAATTTATTGTCTTTATTTGTTTGTAAAAAAAAAAATGTATTCCTAAGTTATAATAGATGCAAATCTCTCTCTCTCTCTCTCTCTCATAATAATAATAATAATAATAATAAAAATAGCTGAAATGTTTGACTTTTTGTTGACCATTCTTTATTGTGCCATGTGGCTACATAGATTAATGCCCCGTGTACGTTTAAAAAAACTTGAACAATTGTCTTTTTGTTTGATGAAAGTTTTAGTGATATTTTCACTTTCTAGAACCGTTGTATTCAATCATCCATAGTAAATTAGAGACACTAGCCTCATTCCACGCGCTTCGCGTGTGAGATGAGACTTTTTTTTTATTTTTATTTTTATAGTGGTAGTAGCAAAAAAAAATCTATGTTTTTTATTATATATAATTTATAATTGGATAAATAAATTTGAAAATCAATAGGAAAGTGACCCTATTTTTTAGGCAATGTTTTAGTGGAAGTTAAGGTTTTATTTTTATCAAATTGTCCTTTAGTTTTGTCTCCACTTAAACATAAGAATGTAAGGGTATTTTAGAACAAAAACAATCTGGATTGTCCTTTAGTTTTTTTAAAAAATATATTTAGATTTGTTTTTGGATAAACGTGTAGTGTTTAACTTATTTTTCTATTTAAAAAAAAACAATAAATGTATAGTTACTTTGAAGAAGTGGGTTAGTGGAAGAGTGCTCCTATTTTGTAGGCAATATTTTAGTGCAAGTTAGATATGTATTTTTACTAAACTATCATTTGGTTTTGTCTCTACTTAAACCTAGGGGTGTAGGGGTATTTTGGAACAAAAAAAAAATCCGATCCAAACTGTGCAGCCGCTTAAATAGTAGTATAGACGATGTTCTATCTCTTTTGTTAGTAGTTACAAAATGTTTTGACTCTTTTTTGCCTTATATCCACGCCCCTTAAAAGCCTAACGGCCTATACTAAACTATAGACACAACGTTTGATAGTAGTAATAAATTAAACATCACTTCTTTCTTTTGTCTTTATCTTTGTACGCTCTTCTTTCCCTCTCCCTCCCTCTCTCTGAAATTTATTTTCTGTGGACAACTTTGAAACAAATTTCTCCATGAAAATTTTCTCCTATTAGCAAGGACTTTTCTTTTCAATAACACCGGATAGCAAAGTGTCAAAGCAAATTTAAAGGTCAGATACCTTTTCTGAAATGTATGGTAAAGAAAAATTGGGTATTAAATACAGATGAAGCATTAGGGTGACAATAGGATATATCAAGTAATGTATTACAATATTTGTAATAGAAACTCAAAGAATTGAAATGCTCCTGTAATGCCCACTATGTTAAAACTTAGATCATTGCAAAAAAGAACAGTACTATACGATAAGGATGACAAAAGATCTGATGTTGAGAAAAGAAATGTGAAAATAATAAAAACAAGGATGACTTTTGTTATTTTTTTTTAAAGTAGTATTTTACAGGCTTATAGCACCTTATCATTATTGTTGAAGCCTCAACTACCATGAGATCTTTCAAAACGTTGAGATGAATGCTTCTGCAAAAGCTTTTGAAAAAAAAAAGGAAAAAAAAGAGCATGATGACGATGCAATATGTAAGAAAAATCTTGCATTTTTATTGTTTCTGTGACTGAAACTAATTTGTGAGGAAGAGAATGAGGAGGCTGAGATGGAGGGAGAGGAAGAGATTTGTGAGGGAGAGAAGAGATTTGAAATTGAAGTTTAATTTTGCTCCATGTAGCTAAATGCATGTGAGCCCATTCTCATTAAAACCACTTCTATAGTTCTATGTATCAAGTCAAGTGAGCTACTGTGCTAATTAAGTTTTTTTCTTGATTTTGCTGTCAAATGTGAAAACCAAAGAGGCTTTTTTTTTTTTTTTTTTGATAGGCAAAGAGGCTATTTTTATACCTAATGAAATCACTGATTTCACAAGAGACAGGGGAGGGAGAGAGACGTAAGGCACTATGAAGGAGAGATTGAGGACCACCACCATGTCAGACCATCTCCCACCTTGAACCTAGCCTCTTGCCACCAATATATATTGCCTGAACCACTACTGATACATGTATCTTTAAACAATAAAAATTGGTATTAAATATGATTTAGGTTTTGTTATTTTGGATTGATTTTTATTAATTTAGGTATTTGGGTTTGGTTTTGATTAAGGTTGAATGACGAAGAAAGAAAGGGCATGATCAAAGACATTTGAAACCCATTTAGCTTAGGGTTGACAACCATTGAAGGTATTGCCGAGAAACAAGGAATTTTCTTTGCTTAAACGTGGTTTGGTTGTCATCCTATGTAATGTTCTTTTCTTCTTCTTCTTATTTGAATGAATTTCATTTTCTGAATTGTATTTAGTTTTTTTATTTTTTTTAATTTTATCATTTGTTTTTTAATTCCTTTTGATTTTGGTGTCATTTTTTCTTCTTCTTCAAATTTTCGTATCTATTGGTTTGGGTGTCATTGTTAACTTTCTAATTTAATGAATTCTCCAAATTGGGTTGAGTATTGCACGCCAACTATTTGATTTGTATTGCCCTTTTCTTATTATAATTATGATTGTTGTTTGGAATGTAAAATTGTATTCTTTTATTTTTCTATTTGTCTACAGGGGACAAGAACGAGGCACTCCATACATATAGCAAAACTCTTGCAAAGTTATATTTCTACCCTCTTTTGTACATGCAGATTTTGTGTTTGGCCGCCAATTGCCAACTTAAAGCATCCATATTATTAAAATATAAAGAGTAGCAACACTGATGTGAAACAACGAAACAAGTTGGTTGCTTTGGATTTTGTTCATTGTTTTCTTAAAAAATTATGAATAGGTTTCTATATGAAGTGTTATTATATACGGCTATTTAATTGTTTAGCTTAGTTTTTGTATTTTACTTTATGCATTTAATTCCTAAACCACATTCCTCTCCAAAAAAAAAAAAAAAATCTAAACCACATATTGTTAATTCAATTACATTAGTTGGATACATCTCATGGAATATTGGATCATGCTCACTTATTTATTTGGGTGAATTAAAGTGTCCTCTACATGTTTGACTAAATGCTTGGTCATTAGGTCTTGCTAAAGATGTATTGATTTCATAGTGGTTATAGCCTCCTATCCCACAATTGTTTTTCCAAATTAACTTTCTTACTTGGTCATGTTATGGGCATAGTTCAATTAAGTCATATCATATGAAATATGAGGCTTTAGTCTCAATTATTTATCAAGTTCTCTAATGTTATATATGCTGATAGTTGTTTCCCTTATGTTAACGTTTTTGTGATAATAGTGACTAAAAGGACCCAGCATGGACATCCTAGAACAACATTTCCGACCTTGTTGTCATAAAGATAGACTCGGTTTATTTGTTGTGTTTTGGATTAGAGGGCTTTCTTCTGATATTGATGAAGTTATTCTAAAGGATGCTTTTGGACGATGTGGTGAGCTAATTGAAGGTAAAGTAGTAGATTATTTAGGTTTTGTAACTTATAATTTTAGGTTTAGATGACCTTAGATTTACTTGAGGAAAAAAATTATATGTGATCACATTAGTGGGAGATCAAAAGGGTATGGGTTTGTGTAGCTCACTTCTAAAACTACGTGACCACAACTCTAAAAGAAATGAATGATCAGTTAAATTTACTTCGTCATGATATTTTTTTTATATATATATATATATATATATATATATAAAATGTACTTTTTTTCCTTACAAATAGCTTCGTTAAGCACCTAATTTTAAATAAAAATAATGTGAATAACTAAACTTATGTCCAACCACTTCAGGTGTAGGATGGCAGAGTGTGTTTGCACACAAGCGAGAAAACAACTTGGGTCTTGTGTACAAATCATTTTCTCTTTGCATCCACTTAACTAATTAGATAGAACAGTTATGAAAATCACAATTTCCTCTTATTCCATTGACTAATTTTTGTTGTTTGAGCATTTCATTCTTGATTTTTTTTTAATAATCCTTAATAGGTTGTTGCTGTTGCACTAAAGTGTGAAACAACCTAGGCACAATTTGACGACATGGCCACCAGGTAATGCCTTAGGCCTTGTAACATCTAATATTATCATTTTTATCATTTGTCATTTCCTATATTATAGTGAATTGAAAAATTACATGGGTCTGCCTTTGTCTTCCTTGGTTCCCTCATCTTCCCAATTGGCAAAAGATAATGATTCTGCATTTATTAGAATATTAAATCTACACTTTCAAATTTAGCTTTATCAAGCACTATTCACCCCAGTTTGTATGTTATACTTATTTCCCATTTTCTTCAATGTCCTTACAGTGAAGTAATTATTGCTCCTTTTTTTCCCTCTAATCTAGGTGTTCCTAGAACTCTTTTTGTTCTAAATTTCTACATAGATTTGCCAATTAGGTATGTCAAGACTTCATTTACATATTCTTCCTTTTTGATTTAAATTTTTATAACTATTACATGAACCATGTATGAGATAGAAAATGCTTTGCTCGATTGTAGAGCTTGGGTGATTTAGATATTGTCAAAAAGGCAATTGAAAGGCTTGAGTTGTTTGTTATGAAAACTAACAAACAATCCAAATACCATCTACAGTCACAAAACTAACAAACCAGATAACACTGACTATAAAACATCTTTATGTTCTTTAAGCATCAACTTAAGAATAAAAAATTCTGATGATAAGCCTACGAAATTAAATTATGAGAATAACTAAAAAAAAAATCACAATGGACTGTTTAGGCAGCACACTAGGAATGTCTAATTGCACTAGAAGGAGGCCAGTAATAAACTTTTCAATTGTACTCCACCTTGATTTTGACAATTTAACCTTCCATTATTGTATCTTTCATTGCTAACATCTTCTTCTTCTTTTTTTTTTTTTTTTTTTTTAATAGAACAACTTAATTTTTTATACACAATTTGTTTGAAAAAAATACTGATCTTTTGTTTTATTCTAGAATTCTTAATACATGGAGGTGGAAGGGAAATAATGAGCGTGGTCTTGCAAGAGTAAATAAATGGTCCTTGCCTCCTCTGTGCAATGCTGATGGTCTTGAGACCTTCCTTAAAATTCAGGTACTACCATATTATTAAGTATGAAGCATTAATGGATTATTGAAAAAATTTGTTTCTTTTAGAATCATACAAACACTTCAGGTAATTTTTTTTAAGACAAAAAAAAAAAACATGATTTTCTTTATTGTTATTATTTTGTGAGAATGCTTAAGATCTGTCATAAATGGATTGGTTTTCAAATTTTGAAATACAAGGTCCCTCAAGCAAAACTTTGACCAATCTCACCGTGTTTTGATTGGTACTAAGAAAATTGAAATGCAACCAAAGTTTCACCAATCTCTGCCGAATGCATGAGAATGCTTCAAATCTTCCATCAGATGAGATTATATATTTATGGTTAGGACAGTCCTTATTCATAAGACACTATAATCCTCTTAATAATATATTCCTAATTAGGTTCCAACTATGACTAATGTAAATTTACAGAAATTGTTATAATGTAAAAATGTTTTCCTTTTTTTCATATTAATTTATTCACATTTATGCCTCAAAGTTGGATGTTGATATTACTTTTCAAAAAAAAAGAAAAAGAGAGAGAAGAGGTTGGATGCTAATATTGATTTTGCTGCTTCATACAGATCCTGAAAACAGTGTTGATGACTCTATAGTTGACATCAAATGCTCTAATTTAGTTGATGTTACTGTTGAAAAGTCTTTTGATGGTTCACAAGATAATGAATCTTTTGAGTGCTTCAAATGCCCTTTAGAGAAGGTAATTCTTTCATTCCTTTATCATAGAGTGTCTAAAAAGACCTTTAAGACTTTAGCAAACATAGATCAAATGTTATTGCTTTATAAGTAATATCCTTTAAGACCTTAGCAAACATAGATCAAATGTTATTGCTTTATAATTAATATTTTGGTCTCTTTTGTAGTAAAACCAAAATGTCTTCCATGAATCAATTTTGTTAAATTATTAGTAGGTTATTCTACAAGAGTTCAAAACCAAAATGTCTTTACTTTTTAAATGATGACAAATTCTATACTGTATTAAACAAATCTGCCTTCTCTTATGTTATTTTCAGTCTATTCTATTTAGTTACTTAAGTTAATTTACCAAGAATTTTATTTCATATAATTTAATCTATTATACCTAATTTGTAGACCTAATTTATCATCTTTGCCTTTTGTTTTGATGACATTGGGAGTATCACCCATGATTTTAATAGTCAAATCTGAAAGCTGAATTCTGATTTGTTGAGTTCTTTGCCAATTACAACTCTGGGGTAATCTCCAAGAAGAGTTGCTAGAACAAATTGATAGGTTAGAATAGTCCGATTTCCCTTCTATTTATCTCATACAGTCATACTTCGTACTAGATTTTGTCCATTTAGTGTATTTGTGTTTGAATTGGCTCTAACTTGCATGTTTTAGCCTGCTTTTTTCTTTACAGACTGATTTTAATAGCCAAATCTAAAGTTTAGAGTGAAGATTTTGTTAAACACTGTGTTATTGCATATTAAGGGATTATTTACTTAGTATGGTTGTTTGGTTTACACAGTAATCTGTGGATCTAAATTTTGTTGAATTGTTCTAAAAAAAAATTGTTGAATTGCTGGATTTAATCTTCAAAAAGAGTTGCTAGAACAAACTTATAGGTTAGGATAGCTTGATTTCCCTTCTATTTATCTCATAATTCGTAATAATATTTTTCCATTTGGTGTATTTGTGTTTGAATTGGCTCTTATTTGCATTTTTTAGCTAGACTTTTTTTGTTAAACAACTGGCCAAATTGCCTATCGGAGGCATTAGATTGATTAGTTTTTTCCCCCTTTTGAAAATTGAGATTGCTATGTTTTTGAAATTAGAAGCACTGATTAGCTTTGCAATGCCTAAGATAGTAATCAATATATAGCGTATGTTGTCTATGGTGCTACTCATTTTAGTTATTTTAGGCATTCTTTATTAGAAAGTTTGTTTTAGATGGGGGCAAGTCATGCTAAGTTTGAATGAATTCAAACTAGAAGCCTTTTCCATATTTGTTATTAGCTTCTCACAGGTTGTTTGAAAGAATTCATATTTCATAAATATGTGTTACTATGGCATGATTTGTTTTTCCACATAAATCAATTCCAAAATCCATACTAGAGCTCTGTATCTACAGTCCCCCAAGCTTTTAAATTTTAAGTTTGGAAAGAATCTCCCCCTTGCTAAAATTTCCAGGTTATTTAGTGTACAATACTAGTTTTACTATAATATGATTTTAAATTCCAAATGTCTTATATACATGTGATTTCAAAAAACACTAAATAAAGCGTGAAAAGATGTGTCTTTCGCGTCTTCAGAGTTCAGACTTTAAAAAAACAAATATTGCACTTCTTTGCTCAAACGCAGTGCTTAGCCACCATTATACATTTAGTTTTTGAGTCCTATTACTCCTACACTTCTTATGTACAAATCCAAACCAACGTAACAACTATCTATAGACTCCTAAAACTGCTGTTCCCTACCCAATTATTTTTCTTTCATTCTTTCTCTATCTCTGTATCTCTCTCTTCCCATTTTCTCAATAAAACCCGCTCCTTTCATTGAAGGCTATCCTTCAATCCCAATGTATATCACACAAATAGAGGTGGATGTTCTTCTAGGGAAAAAAAAGGTGATAGTATTGCATTTCGTTTGCCAATTTTATAAAGTACAAGCTCTTATAGTATATTACTTTTTGTTGAAACATGCTGCTTATTTTATATTTGTCTTTGTCTGATTTTTACGTAGGATAGTCCAAGGTTATTATATGATTGATTGCAAAACGGAATTTATTGTTTCATATAATAGAAATTGGGTTATTTATTTGTGTAGAAACAAAGGTCAAAGAGCTATTTCTTCCGAATCTTATCAGGCATGTGTAGATCTGTCAGTTTTTTCTAAGATTGATGGATGAATGATATTTGCCTAGGTGTATTTTTCCAGATAATTTTGATACTTGGCTAAATTGTGGTTTGAGTCCAAATAGTGCAATTGATAGAGCAAAGGCTAGGCATTATTAAAAAATTGCAAACAATGTCTCTCATGGTGTCTCACGCATAATGAACATTGTTGGCCACATAGAGTCTAGGTTGGAAGTTTATTTTAACTCCAAAAATTGATTTTTTTTTTCTTTGGTTTTCAAGTGTGATATAATTCGTATAGTGAAGTATGATTGTGATTATGTAAAAACTTCTTGGGTTTAAAAGGGGCTGGTGCGTATGGTTATTTCCTAGCATTGAACTTTGTCATAAATTGAGGGAAAAAGAAATCAATAACCTAGAATCTTAAAGTTTCTTTTGAGTTAGATGATTTTGATTATTCCAAAATGTGGTTTATTATGTCACAGCAAAGCAAGTGATGACTTTAGACAAGCCGTCGTTTCTCAATGTTGATGAGCTTGAGCTTTTACAAGAGTATGTTGATCATGATATTCATATTCAAGCTAATAAGGATAATGTAATTGTTAATATCATGCAAGCTTCTTGAGCATCGACAACAATATTCTCTCAAACCCACACCCTTCAGAAAAACCTTGAATCAAATCTGCATTAGTTATAGCTTATAAGACTTCAATTATCATTTTTTCTAAACCATGTGTTGATACCAGATTGGACATTTTCTGAACAAGAGTGTGTGTGTGTATTTTTTTTTTCTTTTCATTCATGCCCTAGGTTTAGCCCCATAATCAGAGAAGTGTATACATAGAATTTTGAGTTCTTTGAATTGTGTGTGTGACCTAATTAAGAGATACTTTAGTTCATGAGTATTTTCCTTGAGATTATTTATATACGCATTGATTTTTGAGTTTACGGTGTTTACATACTAAGTTTAATTCTTTAATGCATGTATGAATTTAGTTAGTTTGAAAGTAACTAACTAATATTAGTCGATTAGTGGCTATGCTAAAAATAATTTCAAAGAAATCCAAATTGGGGTTCCCTTTGAAAG